>NC_138026.1:33130468-33605950 GCF_964106645.2 Podarcis pityusensis
GGCAAAGACTCCCATCGAAGAAAAAGTATGTTAGTTTTAGCATATGCATGTTCATGGAATTTCAGAAGCCCTCTCTCAAAATATAACACTTACTGTGGGATGTTCTCTTAGGACGGACAATGCAATATTTCAAGGTTGATGGATATAGTTTTAAATCTATCGGGTAGCTGAAAAGTAACATTCATGAAACGAGATCAATATTCAAAAGAACTGTACAATTCAGCTGCCAGAGCTCCAGGTCATGTTATTCACCCTGGATATAATTACGTTCCTCAGCTACTTATATCCAAAGTTTAGAATCAGAGTAATTTGGTAGTGACAGAACTTAGTTACAGAAATACTGTAGAAATATTAAACAACATGTAAACAGAAAGCAATCTTATAAATGCATGCTTCAACAAAGAAAACTAGGGTTAAAGTTTTACCAATGATCTTGCAGCTTGAGATTTTTTAAAAACAACTAATGCCCTCAATCCAAGTGCCCTGAAAATACTGCCATCCTGATGAATCCTGTGACATAGGAGTGCTGAGGGAGAATTCACAGAGAGAGCCTTCATAACCCTATCACATTCAGCCTCCAAAAAGTTAGTGGACCATGTTCAGGGGGGCTGTTGTGGAGAGGAAGGGATGTGGAAGTCAGTTTTCCCCAAGTCCCAATATGTACCCTTAGCTCTGGCTCCAACCCACCTGGAAGGTCTTGCTCTAAGACTATGCATAAGAGCCACAACGGCATGATTAAGAACAAGTGTGTATTTAAAGTAACAAAAAAAAAGGGGGGGGGCTTATTACCCTGAACCTGGGATGCTCAATAGATATTACAACAAGCACTAGAAAAAGTCCTCAAAAGCACTTTGATTAAAAAATCTCTATATTTTTCCATGTTTTTCCATTAATATATAAGCTATAGGGTTCTATTTTTTCAAAAACAGAGCTGATTGAAAATAGAACTACCAGGCTGTACCATTTATCACCTGCTTGCCTCATTAAAATTTAGAATATATATGTATATACATATGACACTAAATTAACTAAAACATCTAGGTGTAGCAGCAGAAGTATTTGCCTTTGGCACCGTACCATTTTTTAAAAGAAAAGTTAAGGCCCACAGAGTAGGGAGAATGTAAGCATGCACAACACCATTTGGGAAAGGTTTGTTCCAAATTTTTTTTAAATGAAAGTCATCTTTAGGATGCCAGTTCAGAAATTATCAGGAACCTATCATTGGGCCCAGTACCTGATTTATTATCCTGAATCTATGACCAAGTTTTTATATACACACATTGCAGCTAGAATTCATAAGCTATATAAATATTGCACCGCCAATATTGCCAGAATGTGCATAGGGTAGTTTAACAAACTATTAATCCCAACTGAGCTATGTGGTCAAATAAGTAGGAAAAGGCATTTTCTCTTGAACGGTACCAATACTTAAGCATTTCAGCTGAACTTTTTCTTTTTCTTTTTAATAAAGTGAAACCTATTGTATACTTTAATACAACGCATCTTTCGCCTGGAAAGTTGTCCTATTGAATGTAAAACAAATGCATGGGGGCAACGGTTCTATTTTTGTGCTGCCGGGGGTCTCATTATGTACTGATAATAATTCATTGCAACAGGAATATCCACTATCAATGCAAGATCCAATGCGTGCAACATCTGCTAAAGCACTGGTAAAACACCTCTACAGCCAGTTGTGTCCCTTATGGGTTTCAGCCGAGCAGCTGTGTCAGACCATCTTTTCTTCTCTATGCGGGAGTGTTAGGGAATGCTGCAGTTGCTAAAAGGGCTTCTGTTTTTCTTGGTCCTTTGTTTGTTTGGCCTTAGGTTGATGACATCACCACCATTAAGCAAGTTAGAATTCTGCCCAGAATGACTTCCACCTGCTGTGTTGAAAACACCTATTTGAAATCAAGCACAGGCACAAAAACGGAGTTACATATATGCAAATTGACCATCTTTGAAATATATGAGAGATTTTAAAATTTTAATTGTAAGCATCTTGAACATTGTGAGATGTGTCCTATATACAGATAGATAGATAGATGATAGATAGATAGATAGATAAATAGAAATACAACTTAATGTAAAAGCATGGATAATGCACAATTTTTCCTTAGTTTTTCCATTTTAGAAATGTGTGCCTGATCAAATAATGACTTAAGCCGAGATCCCAGAGACAATTAAATAAAATTAATGTATGCTACTGTCAATTCTTTAATATATCTTTTTGCAAAAAAGAAAAGGGGGGAAAAAAGACGAAACCTAAGGGCAGGATTCAACTAAGTTGTTGCTTGGAATGAGATCTGCTCAGGCAATGGAATTTCCTTCCCTTCTCTTCTCCCCTTAAAGGGTCAGGGGAAGCCCCAAGTTTAGGGGGTGCAGGGCCGGGAGTCCCATTGCGCGAGGAAAGCTCGTTTCTCACATACTCCAGTTAACGCTATGTTGAATTTCACCCTCAGTTATTGGACATTGGCACTCACACTCATCACTTGGCAAACTAAAGCACAGCAGAGACATAACCCTGCGCCAACAAATCTTACTTTTAGACACAAGAAATGGCGATGGGGGGTGGGGAGAGCAGACTGTGAAATACTTTAAAGAAGAGCCACATACAAAAGTTCAGTGTCTATAAACAAAAGACAGTTTACAAAGCTATTTTCATCAGGTGCCAGTTTTTTCTTTAAAAAACAACAAAACGAAAACAGCCATCTCTTGTACATCTTCGCTGGCATAATTACCATTAATGGCAGCTATATATTTTCAAACATTGCCAATATGCAGGGAATTCTGCACTGTCCATTCTTTGCATAACTTCAGTGCACAAGATTTTAAGAAAAGTGGCTGACATGCCCTCGTGTCATTAGTACCATAGTTTGACATTCTAGAATAGAAATCATAGCCACGCACACAGAGCACATTTTCCCTACAGCTATTTGGCAAATTAAGTGTTTTTTTATTTCACTTTCATTGAAATGCACTAGGAACAGAACAGGCACCCCATAGTTAACAGTACATTTTATCAGCAGGCAATACTGTCTGGCGGCATACATACCAATTTTGTTACTACTTGTGTGTACTACTTCTGGATCTTCAACTATTCTTTGTTTGAGTTTTTGAAGATACTTCTCAGCCAAATACTTAAAAACTGCAGAATATATATAAAGAAACTTTCAGGCATTAAGAAAAAGAGACAGGCACAGTTTTACATATTCAAGCTACTAATCCAGGTCCGATTTCAAAGTAACAAAACTCCTACCGACCATAGAAAAAGAAAAATCCAACCACATAAATATCTCAGAAGGTGGTCACATGCAAGATAAGACACATATTGCAGGTCAGGATGAATCACATGTATACCTGAAGGAGCGTCTCTACCCCCATAGTTCTACCCGGACACTGAGGTCCAGCGCCAAGGGCCTTCTGGCGGTTCCCTCACTGCGAGAAGTCAAGTTACAGGGAACCAGGCAGAGGGCCTTATTGGTAGTGATGCCCGCCCTGTGGAACACCCTCCCATCAGATGCCAAAGAAATAAACAACTATTGGACTTTTATAAAACAACTGAAGGCAGCCCTGTTTAGGGAAGCTTTTAATATTTGATGAATCATTGTATTTTAATATTCTGCTGGAAGCTGCCCAGAGTGGCTAGGGAAACTCAGCCCGATGGGCGGGGTATAAATAAATTATTATTAAAACCATTTCAGAACAATTTGGACAACCAACACCTGGTATATTTATAAGAATGACCTACAGCTAAATATGTACACCCAGTTTGTTCTGTGCTGAACAAGCTGCCCAACCCTGCTCCACGACATTAAAGCCAATATCTTTTTCGTCATGATTATAGGAATGTAAATAGCTGCCTTTAAGTCACACCTATGGTGTCAGACAGGAGTCTTTCCTATACTCACCTGGCAATATCAGGCACCCTCTGCCTGCATAGCCCGTGTTCTACTACCAAGGTATGGTTGCTCCCATACATCTCTGCTGCCAGCCTTAGAGCCCTTAGTTTTTCAATCATTCCCTTTGCAATTTGAATTTAGCTTGATAAGTTACTTTACTTGGGCCTAGCTCTCACTGAAGTGGTAAACACTGGGACGTACCACTTTAGACTGCAGATGGATATTTGCGTGATCAAATGCTCTTCAGTCCATCCTGAACATTAAGAATTAGGTGTTGCAGACAAGAATGGATATAGGTTGATCACTTCAGCGAGAACTAGGCTTGACATTAGTGCTGGAAAATAAGAAAATAAGCCAGTGGTGGCCAAACTTGGCCCTCCAACTGTTTTGGGACTACAACTCCCATCATCCCTAGCAAACAGGACCAGTGGTCAGGGATGATGGGAACTGTAGTCCCAAAACAGCTGGAGGGCAAAGTTTGGCCATCACTGAAATAAGCAAACAACATTTGAAATTACCTTCCGGAAAAGTTACAGCGAACTCTTACCTTCTGTTATGTTAAGGTCCTCCTTTACAGATGCTCGGTAGAATCTTAATTTTAGCTTTTTTGCCAACGCTTCTGCTTCTTCACTGTTTACCGGAGCAGAAAATTGTTTCAGACACTGGTTCTTTCCCCCCCAGTACAACAGACACAATTAATTTAGATTAAATTTAATCAATCATCTTCATGAAAGTAGATTATATTACTGAAAGGTAACTGTGTGCAAGAGCAGCAGAAGATTGCTGTTGACAATATTGTAGCCTTAGGTTTATTTGCTACAAGGACTGAAGAGGTGGAGCTAACAGATAGTGGGTGGGCAAACGTAACTAAAAATACAGTCATACCTTGGGTTACAGACGCTTCGGATTGCGCACCACGCCAAACCCGGAAGTACCAGAATAGGTTACTTCCGGGTTTTGGTGCTTGCGCATGCGCAGAAGCACTAAATCGCGCTTTGCACATGCACAGAAGCGCCGAATCACATCCCGCGAGTGCGCACACGCGGCGCTGCAGGTTGTGAATGCTGCGGGTTGCAAACGTGCTTCCCGCATGGATCATGTTCGCAACCCGAGCGTCCACTGTATATACAGTAGTCTGTTATAAACCATCACAGCACCTTATGAAATATATGCAATCAATCAAGATATTCAGAGTTCATCTGTTATCTGCCATAACAGGGAAAACATAGCTCTTGCATACATAAACCAAGTTAAACTAAATCCCCTACATTTGTTTATTAAATTTATATTCCATCTTTCATCCAAGGAGCTCAGAGGGGCATTCCCCATGTTATCCTCAAAATAAGCCTGTGGAGAGGGTTTGGCTGAGAGACAGTGAATGTCCCAAGGTCCCAGTGAGCTTCATGGTTGAGTGGTGATTTCTACCCTCACCATCCAAGCCCTTGTCTGACACTCTAACCCCTACACCACCCAAGTTTAATAGGCAGCCATTCATTTCCAAAGAGCCTGTGGCCAAACTATACCCTAGAGTGCCAGGCCCATGTCATGAGACGCAGGTCTATCCTACCAGTGTGTGAACTGGAGAATGGGGCATGAATGATTTTAAAGTGGAATGGACTAGAGGTGCTGAGCTACTCCTCTTCACTCCCCAGCCTGCCCAAGCCACACTCACTTCCAGTACAAGAAAAATAACCACTGGAGTTAGAACAGGAGCGATAAGACTGCAGGGGCCAGTGGGATGGGGAGAGTTCACCACCACCTAACTATACACCTCATTTGCGTTTGTACTCACTACATACTCTCTAAATCCTGCTTTCATTATTATGTTGTTTAAATGGGCTTGTTTATTATACATTTTAATTATTGATGCTTTGTTGTTTGGATGAGATTATTTTACTATGTATTTTAGTTACATGTAGCTATATTTGTTTAGTTTGTGGCCTGCATGCTGGTAGCTAGCCACAACGGACCATATATATCCATGCCCATTATCAAACCGAATACTTGCCGCTTCTTTGAATTGTTTGCATTTTTGTGTGACCGTTACAAAGTCATTTAAGCGATTTGAAAACTGATTTCACGAAGCATGGCAACAGCACTTACTTCTTTATACAAGATTCATCTAGGAGGTCAATTTTATTCTGAACAAGCACTGTAGGGATGTCTCCAACTTCAGATACTACTTTCTCCTTCCAAGTAGGGATTGCTTCAAAAGACTCTCTGTCAACAGTCGAAAACACAAGCACGCACGCTTGGGCTCCTAAAAGTCACAATTAAGCACCGTTTTTTTGATAAATTTGGTTAACCACATCAAACCTATTAAGAAGCTGGAACAGGACTGTTTTTTCCTACTTTATTCAAATAAAGCAAGCATTTTCCAGCTAGTTTGTGTTGAGCACAGTGGGACTTATACCAGAGTAAACATGGCTTATTGTCCCAAAGACTTTGTTCTTACATTTGACTCAGGTCTTAAGGGCTGCACAGTAAACAGGTGTCTTAGTTGTCAAAATCACTCCTTAGGGTTGTTTATACTACACTTTAAAGAGAACCATGTAATGAGCCCCTTATCTGGAGTCAAATACTTGGATCTGAACAAAAAAACACCACTGCTTGTTATTATAAGAACAAGTTACTCATGATATTCTATCTAGCTCCCCACTGCCAACAGTGAATGGAAGGTAATAGTATATACACTGGCAAGCATTTTACCTGAATTCTGAGCAGTCACTCCTGTACTGTAAGCAGTACGAGACCTTGTGTACTTAATGAAACCCAATAGTCTATGCCTTAGCCAAAGTTCTTTGAGCTGGGGTTGTAGAGAATACCTGCAGTTATAGAGTATTGTTTTATACTGTATATTTTAATTTTAATTAATCCCTGTCAAACTTTGGAGAGGTAGAATACAAAAGAAATAAAATAGGTGTGGATGAACAAAATAGGTGTGCAGAAGGAACTAGACAAGTGGTTCTTAAATTTTGTTTCATTAAGGGCTGCCTTTAATACACCAGACTTTCTTTATAGCTACCATGTGGAAAGCCACCTTAAAAAGCTTTGCAATTAAAACTGATCATCTCCTCTTATCCTCTCTGGCTGGAATCTAACAATGCACATTGTTTAGGAGACATCAAAAGTAACACAGCCTAGAACCATTGCCAGTTTCCTATACGACATGTCAGTATGCTAGTAATTCTATTTACCTCTGTAATAAGCTTTCGTAATTGCATCAAATTCTTCTTGACCTGCTGTGTCCCACAGCATCAGTCGGACATCTTCATTGTTGACTCTTAAAAAAAAAAACAAAAACAGCATACATTCTCAATATTTAATCATACTATAAAAAGCAAAATAAATTTGTTATTTAAAGTACATTTGTGGCAGTAGCGTTTATACCCCACATCTTTTCAGGAACACCTAAATCTATCCTACTTCCTTGTAAATTATTTATGCCTTTTCTAAAAAAATTCATTTTTTTATCACGATAGCTCTTGCCCCATGCCTTTTATCTCACAACAACTCTGAATGGTATGTGAGGATGAAAAGAGTGTGACTGGCCAAAGGTAACCTAGTAGGCTTCATGGCTGAATGGAGATTGAGCCCAGGTTTCTGAGTTCTAATCCAACACAGCCTGTCAAACCTTACGTCCCCAGATTCTGGTTTGACTACAATCACCATTGTTGCCAAGCAGAATGGCTGATTATTAAGGACGACAGGAGCTGTAGTTTATCATTATATGGAGACCCAAGGCTGTGGGACTACAACTTCCCTCACCCCACAACGATCAACCATGCTGACTAGGGATGATGGGAACAGCAGTTTAACAGCATATGGGGACCTAAGGTTGAGAAGTAACTGCTGTAACTGCTACACAACACTGCCTTGATTTCAACTGAAAACCATCCTGCATCTTACTTTTCCCCTCTTTCTTTGTGAAAATGACTTCACTACTGTGTGTTAGTGAAATTTTAAAATTCCAGCTTACTTTTACTGTGATGTTCTTGTCCCCTACATAACATACTGCTATTCCCTGTCAGAAATATTCCCCACTTTTTCACTCATTCACACAACCTTTCTATCTCATCTGACAAATGAGACCTTTCCTTAAAAGGGCTGGTCTTTTACACAGTCTGTGCATTTTTTTGCATTTATTATTCAAGTCGGCAAATGTGGCACTTCTATGGAAAGTCTGCAGAATACAATTAGCATATAAATGCCTCACTTTCAGCTCTGTTAAAGAAAGGAAGAATAGTGTCACAACACTTTTCTCCAAGAAAACATTAGCTCAGCCCTTACAAAAAGCATCACACACAGGGAGGGAGGGAGACATACAAAGAGTGGCAAGAAGGAACTGTGCCCCCATATGTTAAAACACATACTGCATTTCTCTTTCCAGGAAATCAACTCCAATAGTTTTCTTGTAATCTTTCGTGAAAATTCCTTTGCAATATCTCTGGATCATACTGGACTTCCCAACAGCTCCGTTTCCAACGACCACCACTTTGATGGCCACTTCCAGATCTTCCTCCAACATCTTGGCAAATCCCCAAAGTCTGCAATTACTTCACAGTCTTAGCTAGATCTTCCCCGTATCTGAAGAGAAAGAGTAAAAATACTATTAAAGATAGTGCTATTAAAGATTCTAGCTTCTATGATCTACAGCGTATATGGGAGATAAGTGGCTTGTAGACCCTGTCTTTGTCTTTTCCCCAAGGCATAATATCTCACTGTACAGCTGAATGCCCTCAAGTTGACTATTCAGTGTCAGCACATACACCTTGAACCCAAGGACAACTAGGATAGTCAGGGTCAATTGTATCAGATACTAACACACGCCCAAAGATCCTGCTGCAGAATTTTGTTGCCTGAGGAGGAAGATGCATACAGAATGTCTATTCTTTCTAGCTCATTGCTCTTACCAAGCTGCATCAAGCTAGCACCATCATTAACTCTCAAATTCCAAGGCCAACAGTACTGTATGAAAAAAAATGAAAGCGAAAGTTTAAAAAATACCTATTTGAATTGTAACAAGTTACGACAAGTGCTCTTTTAAGTAGGGTGGCTTGTTTTCTTACCAGGCATGCACAACAGAAATTTATTCTCTTAACAGTGCCCCATAAAGTATTTGTTTATTATTTGAAAAGAGGGTAAAATCAAGATTGGTTAAGTAGCCCATACAAATACAACTGAAAGAGAGTTACTCTAATTGTTTCAGAATTACAATGTCTGCAGCAATACATATCTTACGGCTGCACAGTATCACACTACAGTCCCTTCACGTCTTAATTCCTACCCGAGGCTGCTGTTTCCGAGGCATTTCATGTCTACACCAGCGCCTTTCCAAAGATACACACACCCAGGTTTAAGTCAGATGTCAGTGTGCAAACTCTCTGAGGATTTAGCCTCATTCCATTTAGTATGATCTGTTGCTTGTTTCCTTCCCCACCCTGTGTAATGTTCCTTCCAGCCACAAGTTCATCTCATAAATCTCCAACACACACAGAGAAAAAACTACACACAAAAAACTATTCAGCTCCTTCCTACATCATACACATTGGCTGCCATGGGAAGCAGCCTCCCAGGTCAAATTCTGCTCCTAATATAATTAGAGTATCTGTTCTCTGGGTTGGCCTTATCCAAGTTCCCTAGGTGAGCAACTATTCTGACATTACACTGTTAATTAGAGGCCATAATTAGAGGGGGGGGGGAGGAACAATGGGACACCAAGACATTTCCAAGGGTGGTAGCTCCACCCGGGGCTGTGACATGTAGCATTCACCAGAGCATGTCTTCATTGTGTTTCTGAAGCCCCCTAACTCACCACCAGGAATGTGCAATACTAGTGTGACTCTACATACAGTATATGGGGCTCAGGCTCAACTGGCCAATGGTGCAGTATACAATAGTCACTGCTTGAGGAAGTCACCTGGTGAAGAAGATAATTTGTAAACTGACTAAGACCAGAGGTCACTTCTGGAGGATTTTGTAAATTTGCACACCTGAATTCTGCAAGGCCCTCCAAGACATACAGCCACTGCAGCAGACGAAGCATGTACGGTGGTACCTCGGGTTACATACCCTTCAAGTTACAGACTCCGCTAACCCAGAAATTATACCTCGGGTTAAGAACTTTGCTTCAGGATGAGAACAGAAATTGTGCTCCGGTGGCGCCGCAGCTGCAGGAGGCCCCATTAGCTAAAGTGGTGCTTCAGGTTAAGAACAATTTCAGGTTAAGAATGGACCTCTGGAACGAATTAAGTACTTAACCCGAGGTACCACTGTACAGCCCAGATCAGATCAGTGACTGTACCACAGGACCCCTAAACTTGTTGGTATCTCCACCTTGAGTTACCACTCGCCCAAGCAACATTTACATATTAGACTCAGGGAAATTCATTTTTACAGACCTGTTCACATGGCTTTTAGTATTCTTCAAAAAAAGAAACCACCCTGACACTTAACAAATATATCAGACAAGTGGTTTTCATAGGACATCATTTTGTATATACCAAGTCTCACCCTAAACGTAACTAATGAAGCAGTTAGCTATTCAGACAAAATGCACAGTATCACCATTGAAGATAAGGAGTATACTAGGCCTGCCAAGTGACAGGTACACGAAGGCAGGCAAATAAGTGCAGAACTTCAACCAATATAACTGCAAGGGCTGCTTCGTAATGCAGGACACCCCGTGGTTGCAAAATCTCCGCAATGTGGAAGGCCAAAGTTTAAATCTGACTGAGAACTCTGTCTTGGACCATCGGAGAGCAATAAAAATATCAGAAACCCAGAGTACGTACTGAGTGCCATGTCATCACAACTCTCTGAAATGTGAGCTCATAACCAAGGATTTCGAAGCCAGTTTCAGCTTCTCCACCATCTGAGGATGGTATACAAATTTAATAAATAATTGTAATAACCTTTTATAGGGCAGGTACCCAGCTGAATCCTGCCAACCTAGCAGTTTGAAAGCACGTCAAAGTGCAAGTAGATAAATAGGTAACACTCCGGTGGGAAGGTAAACAGTGTTTCTGTGCGCTGCTCTGGTTTGCCAGAAGCAGCTTAGTGATGCTGGCCACATGACCCGGAAAAATGTCTGCAGACAAACGTAAGCTCCCTCAGCCAGTAAAGCAAAGAGACCTACCGGTCGGGGGTCCTTTTACCTTTACCTTTATCCAGCTGAAAGAACATTGTTTCTGTTAAGGGAAGAGGGTGTAGTGGAGTCAGACTAGAATCCGGGGGAGAGTCAGAGACAATCCTCACTCTGTCATGAAGCTCACCTTGCTTGGGTCAGTCCTCGTCTCCTAACCCAAACCTACCCCTCAGGTTTGTTGTGACGGTTAAAATGGGGAAAAGGATAACCAAGATTTGCCATCCTGAGCTCTCTGGAGGAAATGTACACAAATGTAAAAAAAAATTTAAAAAAAATTGAGGGAGGAGAGTTCAGGCAGGGAGAAAGGCTCGCTCGGAGACTCGGACCGGGGTGGGGGGACGGGACATTTTTGCAATTCCAACCACACACGCGCGCACATTACGCACAGGCTGCGCGCCTCGGCCGCTCCACCTCTCTCCCTGCAGCCTCCCAAGCCAACACCAAGTCGCCTGCACAGGCCGTTCCCTCCACGACCTTACCAGCACCTCCAGGCAGCCCCGGTGGCGGAGGCGCCCGGCTCCCGCCTTCCCACAGCAGCCAGCCCGCTTCACAGCTTCCCGCCCGGGGCCGCAGGCTCTGGCCGGCCGGCTCCCCGATGCTACTCCAGCAGCGGCGCCTCGCTAACCGGCGGCAGCGCGCGTGGAAGGCGCCTCCACGGCGACGGGCAGCCGGGAGAAGCGGAGGGCCGGCCCTACCCAGCAGCTTACGCCCATCACCATCATCCCGGCTTCTCCCCGCCACCCGCCACCTCCTCCCAATGGCAAACACATCCCGGGCCGCCGCCCTTCCCGGGCTCCGCTTTCCTCCAGAGGCGAGAGGCGCTTACCGCCCCGAGCAAGCGCCGAGTCCCCGGCTCCGCCGCCCGCTTCTGCTCTCGGTGGGCGGGAACAGCTTTGCTGGCCCGGGTGGGAGATTGCGGGAGGAGGAGGAGAAACGCCACATGCGACGAGGAGCAGCAGCCCCTTCGGCTCTGGGAGGCGCCGGATCCGCCACCAGCAGCTCGGCCCGGGCGAAGCAGGCGAAGCGCCCTGGCCTGGCGGCTCTCCGTCCTGGATGTGCAACCAGATCCTTATGCAAGCCCAGGCTGACGTAGGAAAAAAACCCCGCGGAGATGAACGGTGTATTATTGCTCCTAAACAAGCGCGGTTGGCGCCTAGGTAGCAGCAAGCCCTTGCATGGTGGTGGTTTCGCTTGCTACAGCGCCCAGGGCGCCAATAACTCTCCCCTCCGCCCATCCTAATAAGGATCAAAGATTTTGCAGTGCAATTCTATGCACGCCTACCGAGGTGTAAGTCCACCAGGACTTACTCCCAGGTAAGTGCGTATAGGGTTGTGGGTTTTAGGGCAATAGAAGGGTTAAGGCAAGGATGAAGGATCTGTGGGTCCTGAGCTCGGGCCGGGCGTCCCCACTGGTTTAAAGCGTTGTTACTGCAGCCAAGAAGATGAGAGTTCAAATCCTCATTTAGCTGGACTTCTGAAAACATAATGCTTTTGGGGTGAAAGATCACGGAGTTCAGTGTGACTGATTTCCATTACAGATTAGTTGTCAGAGGCAACGGGGGTGGGTGGGGGTGGAATTGTTTGGAGGAGCAAGCAATTCATTGCAAGTACTGTATTGTTATATGCATTTATAGGTCTCCTATTACACACCTTGTCCTTTGGCCTAACTATGGTGTCCTGCAGGGTTTGACCTTGTGCCCAATTGAAATATACTCAGAGTCGAGAGTGGATTTCATGCTCTTTATTCAGCTCATAGTGGTGAGGAGGAAGAATGAATGTCTCCTCAAAGTATCTGCTTTATATACATTATTTACACAATGGGCTGCACATGATTGGCTAATTCCGGAATTCTCCTGTAGGCCAATCAGGTTGTGGATTCACTTCTATCTGGAGCATGATTGGGTGGTTCCTGCCGACCAATCATACTGCTCCATTGTTCTAGGACCAATCAGACTGCTGCAGTTTGGATCCTATTCAACTCAGTACATAACACCCCTCCCCTCTAAGTTCCAGTCCTGCCCGGGAGGTCGCATTCATAGTCCTCAAGGTACGCCGGCGGCCTTCGTGTGCGTTGCGGCCTGGGGTGTTCCCTGGTCTGGGGTTCAGGTTCTGGCTCGTGTTCCAAGGATGCTGGCTGTGATGGGGCCGTTGGGTCTTGTGCAACCAGCTCGCTCAGTCGTGGTTCTGGTTCCGGTGTCCTTTCGGCCTCGCGGGTCCTCTCTGTATTTACTGATTCTGCCTCTCCTGCTGGCCCCTCCTGTAATATGGGCCTCACTGCCCCACTGTTCCCTTGGGACTCCTCTGACCTGTCCTCCTCCTGGTTTTCTCCCGGGAATCGTCGCCGTATCTGGTCGCAGTAGCGGCGCCAGCATTGCCCCCCATCCGTTAGCACCTTGTACGACACGGGGCCAGTGACCCTGGTGACTGTGGCGGGTACCCATGCTGGGCCTGTCCCAAAATTCTTTGCGTACACTGGGTCCTGAGCCTCGAAGGTCCGGGGGTTCCTGCCTTCCCCCACCACTACCTCATCCTGAGCTCTATCAGGGTGAAGGTGGTCCAATCTGATTGCAAGGCTGGCATTGCAACCCATTAGTAGTTCAGCGGGGCTCCGGCCAGTCGTTGAGCTGGGGGTGCTGTGCTGTGCTAGAAGGAATGTGGCAAGGCGGTACTCCCAATCCCCTTGCGTCATGCGGCAGAGGGTGTCCTTGGTGGTCCGCACCATGCGTTCTGCTTGGCCATTGGTGGCAGGGTGGAATGGCGCTGAACGGATGTGGCGGATGGCGTTCTGCGCTGTGAAGGTTTGGAATTCTCCTGACGTAAATGCTGTCCCATTGTCTGAGACAAGAGTGTCAGGGAGCCCGTGGGTTGCAAACAGCCTGCGTAGTACCCGGATGGCTGCGGACGTAGAAGTGGACGGTACCAGTGCAACTTCCAGCCATTTGGTGTAGGAGTCCACCACTATGAAGAATGTTTTCCCCTGAAAGGGACCAGCGAAGTCCACATGCAGGCGTGACCATGGTGCTCGGGCGGACTCCCAGGACTGGACTGGGGCCCTTGGGGGATCTGGGTGGGATTCTTGGCAGGCCTGGCAGTGTTTGACCCAGGCCTCTATCTCTCCGTCGATCCCTGGCCACCACACATAACTCCTGGCAAGGGCCTTCATTCTTACTACTCCTGGGTGTGTCTCGTGCAGGGCTGTGAGGACCCTTTTGCAGAGGGGCTGGGGAACAACGGCCCTGCTTCTCCATAACAGGCACCCCTTGTGGGCCGACAGCTCATGTTTGCGGGTTGTGTAGCCGGCAAATTCTGGTCCGGGGCTGCAGCTGGGCCATCCCCTCCACACCCAGTCCAAGACCCGGGAGATGACCCTATCTTTCTTGGAATGGTGTGCAACTTCTTGTGCCTGAATGGGGCGGTCGGGAAGCAGCTCCAGGCTCATAACCTCTTGTGCGGGTGCCTGCTGAGTGCGTCCGCGTGGCCCATCGCCTTCCCAGGGCGGTGAATCAGTGCATACTGGTAGCAGAGGTGTTGTCATTGGTTATGGGCTCTATTTCTCCTTACCCTCACAAATTGGGAAGACGGGGGAGATTCTGAATAGGGGTCTGAGGTCAATGATGGACTGGATGGAGGTAAACAAACTGAAATTAATTCCTGGAAAGACAGAAGGGTTGAGCTAGGGATAGTGTGTTTCCCCTTGAAAATCAGATTCACAGTTTGGAGTTGCTGGAGTTACCCAGCTTTGCTCCAGGGTGCTTAGGATAGAGCTCCTTATGTGCAGGATTGAATTGTGAGGTCCTTTAATGTTTTAGAATCAGAAAGTGGGATGGGCAGACAAGTGCTAGAGAAGATGCAAACAAGGATTACAACCATTGCTGTTAGCTTTTAGGTTTTAGCTGTTACATAACTGGTAGATGGAACTTGGGGAAGCATATGCACGCAGTGTATAAAGGCATTGCCTGGTAACCATGTATGCCAGGATTCAAATCCAGTGGCAGGTCACACAAAGAAATAAAAAAGCTTCTCATGTTGCATTCAATCTGAAACATATCTGGGCATTTTTGTGAAAGTCAAATATAGTAGCAAAAGTGGGGGAAAAAATGCAGATAACATTCCTTCCATCCAAACTGTGGCATTCATTCTCTGTTGACCACAATGCTGGTTTATCATAATTTATTTAGCTTCTAATGCCATTGCAGAATAACCATTTCAGGTGTCGACTGATATAGTGGATTCCTTTTTGCATTATGAAAGCACTATTGTGTTCAACATGTGCCCTCCTACATAAAAAGACCACCAAAACTTTCCCTTTTCAAAGAAGAAAAGACAACATCAGAGAACTTAGGTAGATGTGCGAATTTTTGCCAGCCTCAGTGTTGCTTCAGCTTCAAGCAGCACACAGCTAAACTAACTCACCTTGCCTAGAAATGAAGGAGCTGCTGTAGCCATTTTTTAATGTCATTGATTATTTTTTTAATGCCATTGATGCAGTTGTGGGTTCCTGTGGGAGATGCTCAGAATTCCTCCTAGCCTCAAAACGTAGGCAACAGCTGGCCTTTGAGGGGCTACGAGTGGTTGGAGTTCCTGCCATGAAGTAGGCCAGGGTCCATGCACTGTGTCCTCCCAGCTGAGTTCAAACTTGGTGCCTTATTCATGCTGGCACACTGTAGTAGCCACCATGTGTGAAGGGAGCAGATGGCAAAGGAAGCCAAGAACAAGAAATGGGCTGAGGGCGAAGCCAGAGAACTGTTTCCACCTCTGATATCCCCTTCTGCTAGGGCAGCAAGGACATGATGGAGACTCGGCAAACTGGGGTTGTGGTTAGACCACCAAGGTTCATTGCTGTGTGGAACAAACTTGAACGCCACTGTGATGGAGCTCCAGAGACTCTGCCTACATACAGCCAATTTTGCTGTATGTCCCAGGACCTACACAGAGTTTGGCAATAAGAATTGGTAAGGAAGCCACACTAGTAGGGAGGGGGCAGCACCGTTGTGTTTTGATATATAATTATCATAATAAAAAGCATTATTCAAAATTACTGTATGAGAACTTCATGGTACACAGTTGCCACAGAAGAGGACTAATTCTAATTCTAATTCTAATTCTGAAGCGGGGTCATTAGTGTTGAGGGGGGGATAACTTTTTGTCTGGACCTGTAAGAAAAAGCGTTTGATCTATTTATTTCATGATAAAAAAAGATCTTTGTACAATCACACATGGCACTATTTATTAAAAATGAATACATTTGCTATTATTACAATTGGAAAAAGGTCATTAGTGTTAACCTAGCTTTGTGCAAGTGCAATTACTTTAAACAGTAATTATTGAGTTTGTGCACTAGAGAGTACTTCCATGACTCATATGCAATATCAGTTATATGAAGGGAATTCCAGAGAGAACAGGACTTGCTTAATTTTTTAGCAGTAGTAATTAACTTCTGCATATCCAGTGTAATTATTTCTATTGATTGAAGCAGAGAAGATATTTTCCTATCTAAAGACAATAATCTCAGGTTACAGTATGTGTCTGTTCCCAAAATACTATTTCAAGCAGTGAGTAGAACTGTAATTTGTCAAGCAGCCTGATTTTCACCAGAGTTTTCTGCTGCTACAGCAGAGTAAAAACTGTTACACAGCCATAGGAGTCTCTTGATTACTGGGAGAGGAGGAAAGGTAACAAGCTGAAAATGAGAATAGTGCTCCTGCCCCTTTGTGTTAAAATCCATTAAATGCACATTTAAATAAAAATCAACAAGGATACTCGCTACAAATTTGCAAAGTAGTATAATACCAGATGGCATTATGCACTGAACAACCTTGTGCCTACATTCCCACATTAAGAATACAGCCTACCTACACTGTATACAAGATGTTCAAAATGCAGTTAAACACTTTAGTTAATGATTTATTAAAGACCATCTGTCAGTATGAATCTTCTGTTCCCAGTTCTATTAATTCAGAAATTAACGCTCGCTCAGTCTCTTCCCCCATCCTTCTGCCAGTTCCAATTTCATATAATCCTGAAGGTATTATGGGCCTTTTGTCAGCATCTTAAATATAGTGATTTGAGTCAGATGCACTGACCATCAGGGGTTGGTAATGGGATGGGAGCATTCCCTCTTCTCTTGCATGCTTGTTTTCACTTGCAGTAGTTACAGACATGGGCTTTTTTTTTTTTTAAATGAGGTGGGGGGTCCCTCCACTGGATCTTGAACCTGCCCTGCTGCTATCCATGAAGATAATGGATCCAATTCAAATGCTGGAAAGAGGATTTTTTTCTTCCCCAGTGCAAGCAGTGGGACTGTGGATGTTGCAGAAGCGATACCACTCATATGTCTGGCTTCTCGCTTGCTTATCTAATTTCTGTACTGCCTAAGGTATTAAAAATATTGCTAAGCTGCCTACAAAAAACCGAAGCAACAACTTTCATGTTAAGCAATATTTTGTTTGACAGTTTAAACAAAATATTACAAAAATTCAGTTACCTGTAAAAATGTTACATGAATACAACATATATTGTCATATTTTATTGTACTTATTTATATCCCGCCTTTTCCCCCTAACTGGACTCGAGGCGGCTTACAACTAAAATGTAAACAGCTAAAGACGCATAAAATTTGGATGCTGGAAAGGAGCAATGTCTCTGCAGCCTCTTTTAAGTGACTTCGGAGGACTCAAGCCCTTTAAGGAGATGTCAAAGGTGATGCTCTTGGCTAATAATTAACATTTCCCCCCCTTCCCCCCGTCTCTCTCCGCATGCAAAAATACAAGAAATCGGAGCACAAGCTTGCATTTTTTTTCGGGTCGGGGAAAGGGCAGGCAGGAGAGGGAGACGGGAAAAAATGGACACGGAACGCGGGCCGAATTGTGCCGGAAGTGACTATGCCACGCCGGAGTTGTCGCGCTAGGAAACCGGACTTCGGTAGCTGCGCTTGGACTCTCGCGTTTATCTCTACGGCTTTGGCCGAATAAGGGGTTGAAAGACAGGGTAGAGCGGCCTTCTCTCCGCGGGACGGAGATGTGCTCCTCCTACTTCCGGTCCCGGAAGTGAAGGAGAGAAAAAAAAGGCGGGGGCGTCGTCGTCGTCGCCACGGCAACCGCGGGAAGCCGGCGGAAGGAGCCGAGCTCAGAGGGGCGGTATCAGAACGAGCGGAAGAAGGAAAGAAGCGAGGCGGCGACGTCACGGCGGGGGGCGTGGCGAGCGTTACTTTTCGCGCGGGAAATTGGGTTCTGCTGGTTGCTGATCTGAAGGGGCCGCGCGGTCGCTTTGGAGAAGCGGGTTTCTGGTATGTATGTGTGTGTGAGAGGATTATTAATCTCTTTCGCTCCCCCTCTTCCATTTTTTTTTCGCCCAGTGTCCCCAGGCCCCAACAGTTCACTCCTGAGCGCATTTACTCAGAAGTAAGTCTGGGATGTAGCTATTAATGATAAATTAACATGTGCTATTAAGGTAAGGCGGGGAATATATGATTTTGAGGAGATAAGGAAGTTGTAGAATTTGAACTGTTAAAACATAAAAGGGGTAAAACCATCGCAAGAAGTGTAGAAATTTTGGGAGGTTGGATTAGTTACAGTGGAATGGTATCGGGGGTGGGGTGCACGTTTTTATTCTTATTTATTTATGATTGTTACTTTCTCGAAAAAAATATATATAAAAAAGGAAGTAAGCCGGACTGACTTCCTTATGGGATTTACTCTGAGGCAGGTACGCATAAGGATCGCAGTCTAAATCCAGTCCATGGTCCTCCTCCCTCTGATCTACAGTGGTACCTCAGGTGACATACGCTTCAGGTGACATACGCTTCAGGTTACAGACTCCGCTAACCCAGAAATAGTACCTTGGGTTAAGAACTTTGCTTCAGGATGAGAACAGAAATTGTGTTACAGCGGCGCAGCAGCAGCGGGAGGCCCCATTAGCTAAAGTGGTGCTTCAGGTTAAGAACAGTTTCAGGTTAAGAACGGACCTCCAGAACGAATTAAGTACTTAACCCGAGGTACCACTGTATATGTTATCTTGCTTCCACCTCTCCCACCACAACCTGCAATCTGTGCACGTGATGCAGCTAATACATCTTTAAAAATTGAATCTTGAAATTCTTCTGACTTTGTCTATAGGCCTAAAATAAATAAAAGAAAGTCTTTTTTTTTAGTGTACCATTGGAATCTATGTTCTGAAGTGTAGTTAACATTTGGACCAGCTTTTATTACTGTTTAGTTATATCCTAAACTGTTGTGATTCTGTTTGTCCTCTTACAGGTTTACAGGGAGAAAATGCAGTTTTCTGGAGGCAGCAGACGGAAGTTGTTGAAGGTGGTGGCTGATAGACAGGATCAATACCCTCTTAGCCTTCAGTTCTACCTGCAGCCTCCCACTGAAAATATATCTCTAATAGAATTTGAAAGTTTTGCTGTTGACAGACTCAAATGTGAGTAAACGTGTAGACTAGAACAATCCTTGAATTTTCAGAATGATTGATTATGTGTTTCTGTGAAATTTTTTTATGTGACGCTTACTCACCCTCAACATTTTCAGGATCATAGAGTTAAGACCTTAAAGAGTTATTTTCAGTATAGCTATCAGTTATACTTTTATGTAAGTTTGCTATAATAAGTTGAAAAATTATTTTCCCCAACCATTTTTCAGATATGTATTTTCAGACACATCTTAAATGTGCTACATTTCAAATCTGTCGTTGTCTTGTTCTTTGCAGTACTCAAAGTAGTAGAGAACTTGGGTGTCAGTTATGTGAAAGGTTCAGATGATTATAATAGAAAGCTGGCATCCGAAATTCGGGCTCTTAAATTTCCGTACAAGGTAAGTAAAACTGAATAATTAACACTGAGTATAAACTTCATATTTCTGTGTAGTTGTGGCCACTGGAAGAAATAATTTTAGAGATATAGTAGTGTTGGTAGATTAAAATGGTTGCACTAGGTCTTTCAGGGGCCCCTTGCCCATGACATGTATGATGATGGTGGTGATGATGATGATAATATTAATTACTATTATTTTATTATTTATGCCCTGCCCATCAGATTTTGTTTCCCTAGCCACTCTGGATAGCTTACAACACATAAAAAATTGTAAAACATTACACATAAAAAATTTCCTGATACAGGGTTGCCTTCAGATGTCTTCTAAAAGTCAGATAGTTGCTTATTTCCTTGACATCTGATGGGAGGGCATTCCACAGGGCAGGCACCACTACTGAGAAGGCCCTCAGCCTGGTTCCCTGTAACCTCACTTCTTGCAGTGAGGGAACCACCAGAAGGCCCTCGGCACTGGACCTCAGTGTCCAGGCTGAACGATGGGGGTGGAGATGCTCTTGATGTCCAGTATAGGCTTTCCTGTACAAAAGACCGCCAAAGGTGTCTAATAACTTGCATATAAAAAGTGATAACATAGAAAGAACATACGAAATAAAATGAAATGGGCAGAGTGGCAGATAAAAACTGTCAGTTGGAAAAAAGAAAATCAAATGTTGAAAAAGCCAGATAGTATCAAACAGATGAAATGCCTACTGAAATTCAAGTGACAAAGTACTACCAGAAAGGCGAAGGAATAAATCTTTCTGGGCAAAGCATTCCAAAGCTATGTCCCATAATGAAGAATGCATTGTATGCTTTCCTGTAATTTTGCATCTGGCCATGATTTTGTCCCTGATCAAGTTGATGGATCTTGGTTGGTAGTAAAAAACCCCAGCATAGATTCCGGAAGCCTGCAATGTGCCCACTACTGACCTATAGAATTGCGGCAGCAATCCTTATATGCCTGGATGTAAACTCAGTGGACTTAGTTCTAAGTAGATATGCATAAGATTGTGCTGCAAGTCTTTTTATTTTATAAGTTATTTATAATAAAGTATTTTTTGTGGTTGTTACAGTACATTATATGATTGTTCTTAACATGCTTTTTTGTAATTTAGGCTTTGGCTGAAGAGGATTATGATGCAAGAAGAAAAGATCACATTTCTCATTTCATATTGCGTCTTGCCTACTGCCAATCGTAGGTATTGTTTGTCCAGTTACTGTTTAATTGCATGTAATAAGCACAAACATCATGTTGTGGATTTTAAGATTTGAGAAAGTGTATTTTGTAACCATTTGTTGATCCACATTCCAAGATCTTTTAGGATTAATCTTATTTGGGAAACACTGCCAATTTCAGAATGAAAATCATAATGGCCGAGTTGAAACATCCCATCCAATTATTGTTACAAATGCTTCACAATGGTTCGGCATGTTGTCCAAATTAACGAACTATAATTAAAGCTATCACTTCATCTCTGGAGGCAGGTGCACCATGGAGAAGGGAGTAAGCTGAGGAACCTGAACTTTAAAAGACTGGAAAACCAAGCTGATAAGCAATTCCAAACCATGGTTTTCCTGTTCATTTGGAAGTTCACACCATGAGTTGGGTGCTAAATTATTGTTAGCGAAAGCCATGACTTGTTGAGCTGTCTGAATTGAGCCTGTTTCTCGGCATTGCTTGTGGGGAGAGGTAATTGCAATGTGTTAAAAAGGACATATATTTGTATAGTGTTGTGTGTGTGTGCCTTTTAAGGAAAAAAACAGCAACACAACTTATCAATAAAATAACCTTACCCGTTAATATCGTGTTACAATTAAATACTGAAAACTATTATAAAGAGGAAGGCATTCAGACTTCTTAAAGAGACTCTAGGAAGCGGGTAACCATTTCCAGTTTAATCAGTAACCATCTAGGTCTTTTAAGATGCAAGCTTATTATATTTTAATTGATGTTAGCTGCATTAGCCTTGGACTTTTCTGCAAAAGTTTGAAGTCTTTATTTAAAAGCATTAAAATGATCTTTATTTTAAAAGCCACGTATCCTGTCTCATCCTGTGTCAACTTGGTGAGCTAACTTTGGACATTAGTTTTCAGTGAATCTGGCGGCATGATGGTAATGAAAAATAAAGCTGGATTTTAGTAGTCCAATAGTGCCACCAAGAGGCAAAAGCTTGCATTGTCACTGCTTTTATTCACAAATATTTTCCAGGGTTTTTCTCTCCCCGGCCCCTCACTATTTTCCAGTTTTCTAAAATGTACAGTTCTCAACATATCAAAGTTTCTGCGCGTGGCATGAGCCAAGGGCATCTGAACAACAGGAGAGCTGAGAAGAGAAGCATTGCTGATGTCTTTTTATCTCTTTTATCTCTTATCTCTTGGCTCTGTCAGAACACATTGCCCTCTTACGTTTTTCAGAACCCATGGAGTCTTTGCTAAATTTCCACACACGCTGCTTAAACACCCCCCTTCCCAACCCAGCCACAACTGTGCAGTATTTTTTCTGCTGTCACCATTGCTGCAGGAACAACAGCGGCACTTCCCTGTGGTGTAGTGGTTAAAAGCGGTAGTCTCGTAATCTGGTGAACCGGGTTCGTGTCCCCGCTCCTCCACATGCAGCTGCTGGGTGACCTTGGGCCAGTCACACTTCTCTGAAGTCTCTCAGCCCCACTCACCTCACAGAGTGTTTGTTGTGGGGGAGGAAGGGAAAGGAGAATGTTAGCCACTTTGAGACTCCTTTGGGTAGTGATAAAGCGGGATATCAAATCCAAACTCCTCTTCTTTTTCTTCTCTTCCTAGAGCTGCCTCTGAACAGCATTTTAGTGGTGGGTGGGCACTGATGCCACTTTTGAATAGGAACAAACCATATATCCTTGGTGGTTGCTGCTGTATTAATTTACCCAACTTGTGCACACGCTCTCTCTCTATATATATTCAGTATATATGAATATGCTATTTAAAAGCTGCACCAGCACCCAACCAGTGTAGCAATGGTTAACCCAGGGTCCATTGTGGAAGTCAGTGAATAGTGATGCAGCTGGGTCAGGCTAATGAAGAACCCTCATGAACATCCATGGATCGCTCAGCCAGTGCCTGACCTGGCCAATCACTGCCACAAGACTTTTTAATAAATTCACACATACACACACTCTGCCACCATTCTAAATGAACGTGCACTTTGATGCTCTCAAGTGTTGTAGGAGCCACTCATTATGGAGTGGAAGAGACTTCTTTTGTCCAGGCAGAAGAACGTAAGAGAAGCAAATAGCATAATAAAGAGCAATGAAAACTATTTCGTTAAAAATAAATTAAATAGGAAATGCTGATCCAGAAGTAGAAACTGGAATGTTGTAGGAAGATTTCAGGTTACATTTTTGTTTATTTGACTTTCAAAGGAAAACTCTGTAGAGAACTGCGGTTATGTGTTTTTAAAAACAACTAAACACATTTCATCATGTGTTTCATGTTCCATCGCAGGGAGGAGCTTAGGCGGTGGTTTATCCAGCAAGAAATGGATCTTTTCCGCTACAGATTCACTCAGCTAAGTGGAGAATTGACTAAAAAGTTCCTTGAAAATGTCAGCTTGTCATATGATGTTGTAAGTTTCTCAACTTTGAATTACAGTGTACGTGGTAGTGTTGAAATGCTTAATATCTGAATGCAAGACCGAACAAAGTTTGTAATCTCTCTCCCGCGCCCCCCCCCATTCCTTTCTGACCATAATGCATGTTTGGGCTGCTGTGCTTGTCAGTAGAAAGCCACTTGATCTCCAGCCATGCCTCATAATGAATCTTCTATTGCTTTTCTGAGGATCTTGAGTATGGTTCTTCCTGGTTCGACAGCAGGAAAGATGTGACTATGTAGTACACAGATCAAATGCCATACAGCTGTCCAAATCCATATTCTGGCTCTGAGTTTTACAAATTGATGTTCCATCTATGAAGATGCATCCCAAACAGATTGACTAATTTCTACAGGCAAGCTTTGTTTTTGGGTGAAAAACACATTCACGTTGGGTTGTAAAATGCACTCTGACAACAGCTTTATCTGGGGTTTTTGAATTTACTAGATGTATTTTTCTTAAGATGTAATGCTCTCACTGTAAAATCTGCGCTAATAGGCGACACCTATGAAGGGAATGGTAGAGATGATATACCTAATTCATAATCTTAACCAGTGAAGGGAATGATAGAGATGATGCACCTAATTAATTAATTTTACTGATTAGTGTGTGTACCACATTGACAGGCAGCCATCATTTTGCAGGGGTGATGGGTGTCTTGGAGATAGTTTAGAGTAGGGATGGGGGGGGGGGACCTTATGGACTTGACTGGACTCCAGCTTCCAGCATCTCCAGCCATCATGACCAGTGGTCAAGAGTTGATGGCAGTTAGGAGTGGCAGATGAAGATGATGGACTATGCGGAGTTAGCCAAACTGACTCTTAGGATCCAGAACCAGGGCGACCAGAAATTCCAAAGAGAATGGAGTAAACTGAGTATTTGAAAGGTCATTGTAAAAATGTGAAGACACTAGCGGGACTGAAATAAATCTTGTAACGTAATGTAAAAATAGTATCTGACCATGGACAAAAAAGGACTTGATATAAACAGAAGGACAGAAACTGGCAGTTAAAATACGCATACAATTTACTAGAAATTGGAAAACCAGTTGAAGGGATGGAGGGAAGTCACGAGCTTGGTGGAGCAAATGTATTTGATATGTATGTGAAAAGTTACAATATTTTGTGTTTAAAAAAGAAAACCAATAAAAAATTATTATTTTTTAAAAAATAGTTGATGGCAGTTGGGTCCAGCCACATTGCACAGTTTGTACTCAATGAGGAGAGAGCTTATCGACAAGCCCCAATTGGGATGTCACACTAAATCAAACCTTGGCTTAGCTCAGTGTTGCACGATAGCAAAAAAGGACTGGGGAGGAGCAAAGTGGCTGCAGCCTGTATGGTCATGTGTTAGTACTAGGTCATGGTTTCGCTTAGTGTGACGTGTGAATTAGCCTGTACACTAACACCTGATCCTTGCATACTAAGGATGAGATTCAACTCATGAGTCCTATCAGTGGAAGCCTGAACAAGGACTTCAGCTTGTTCAGTGGGGCTCCCCTTCCTGCAAGCCCCCTGAATTGGTTCAGAGTGTGTGTCAGCAGAGCCCGCAGAGCAGCATGCAGGGAGACTGATGGAATGGTCAACAAAGCAAACCGTCGAATTCCTCCCCAAGTAGAAATCACACCCCCCCCAAGCACTTAAGAAAGGTTTTGTGAAGGGGATGGGTTAAAATGAAGTTTGCGAAGGTCAGTTTGGCTGACAAAGTTGCTACAGAATTGTACAAGAGAATGGTGAAGGTTAACAAGATCTGTACAAAGGTTTCTCTTTGGTTATACTTGTGTTTCTTAAGGAAAGGTTAACCCTCCCAACAGCAACCAACCCGATAAACAATATGTGAGAGCCTTCAGTTCAAATCCTTTGACAAATGGCAGAATACATTTATTTTTTTTAAAACCCTTTGGGGTAGTAGAAACGGTGTTGCAGTTTATCTTTTTGAGTTGCAGCACTCATCCTGGGAAGCTGGAACAGTATTTGCAGGATCGCTGTTTTCAGAGCAACCCAGACAAGGTGCTCTCTAAGGGCCTACCCAGACGTAACTAAGAAACGGAGGGGAAATGGGCCCCTTTCTCTTTCACTCAACAGAAGAGAGACTAATTCCCCCTCTGTTTTTACCAGGCAATAGGGAAGGGACCCTTCCCATTTTCTAACCTTTCTTTTAAACTTTTAGAGACTTGTTCAATAAAGGTTAGAAAAGGGGAAGGAAGCCTTTCCCACTGCCTGCATGGGTTGCCACCGAGCCTAAATGCACAAGGTGTCAAAGGGTTATCTTGCTCCTTTTTCAACCTTTTTGCCAATCCACTTTCAGTTCCTGGAAGTGCTTCAGAGTGTTTCAGCACTCCAGGAAGCCTGTTGGCTGCTTGTGGATTGACTGACCCTAGACCGTTAACTAGACTTAAAAATATTTTTGTTGTTGTTGTTGTTAAACATGGATACTCCTTTTTTCATTTTAAAACATTTCCAGTTGTGATTGTAGCCAGTGAAAATGGCAAGGTACAGTACAACTGAAGTTTATAGTTCTGTTGGTACTAATATTGTTTCTGAGATATTATTGACTGGATGTCTTCCACAAGGCAGTCTACTGCTTGAACTTTACTGACTCCTGAATTTGTATTTAAATACAGCTGTATTTAAGCGCGCGCGCGCACACACACACACACACACACACACACACATTTTTTTGTTAAGAGTACATTGCAGTGTGCTATCGAGGGAGGAAAAATGGTGTCCTGGAATAGTCAGATGGAGGAGCTAATGCTCTACAATGCAGTTACTGGCTGGCTGTGCCAAAAAATAAGGGTGGGTAGCAGAAGTCAGTAAAGTTCAGTTTTTCCCCAGGTAGCTGCTCTTTGATTTTGTTGTGATTTTCAACAAAAAGTCTTTGGAGAGGTTTGTTAAGTAGTGCAAATGGCAGTTCTTCAGTTCCCTGTTTTTATCACTGAATAGTTCTGAAAAGAGCAGGCATCTTTCATTTTATTTCACTTTCAAACCTTTCTAATTGAGCAGTAGAGGGATATAAGTGCACACTGATAATTCAGCATCTCAGTGAATGGAATGTTCTTGACTTTCTGTGAAAGCAACAAAAGGGTAACTGTGCTTTGACAGCAGTTAATTAAAAGCTTAAAGTGCCTGGTATCTCCTGTGCTTTGATTTGCCTAGCTGAAGCGTGGCTTCTAACCTATTTGAATTCCAGTAGTTGGATCAAAACCACTTGGCTTTTATGATGGAGGGTTTTTTTGCTTTTGTTTTGGAGATTAGTGTCTACATAATACATTTCTAAAAATGGCAGCTGTTAGTATTCACTTCCAGCAATTCAGTGGGAACTTGAGCTAGAAAACTTTATTTTCAGCAAGATTCCCTACCCATATTTTTTTGGCCAGGTGTTGCAGACAGGTTGGGCAAGCCCAGCCAGAGGCATAGAAAAGGAGTTGCCTTAAACCTCTTGTGGTGAACCAGTTCGCGGCCCAGAAACAGAATAGAGTTCTATTGATTCCCATGGGAATCTTCTCTATTGGTTTTGGAAAGCACGCAAGTACAAATAAGTAATGTAAATGTCCGACATGAAAACATAGGCCAGAAAGCCAAAGAAGAAAGTTTTTGATCTTAATAATAATAATTGTTATTATTAATACCCCACAGCCATGTCTTCATTCACTTTTGGCTTGTTTCTCTTAAAAAGCAAGCAAACAGGCAGGGGTTGAAAGGAATGACAATCACCTTCCCCTAGTTTGCCACCCTCCTGCAGCCCAATACACAGCTTCATTTGTGAGCTGCCTAGCAACCTTCCATTTGAACTCTGCTCACCAACAGTGGTGGCTGCTAGCCCGCCGTTCCTCTCGGGGCTCCTCTCTGTAAGCATTCACCAACCCCCAGTGAATTTTAAAGGATGGGGGAAATAAATGTTAATTAGAAGGAAGACGAATGATAAAGAGTAATAGTGACAGTTGTCCAAGCAGCCCTAGAAATGTCATGGGCAATAAAGAGAGGCCCTGAAGTACTATAATTAACATCCCCATTGAAGGTGAGAAACGTCTAATCATAGAGTAATGGTTTAGCAGTAGTCTGCACCAATTAGTTGATTTAAGCTTGCAGCCCTAAAAAAATGGAAATGTGATTAGAAAACAAAATTATGAGTTTAATTACAAGAATTATTATTAGGATTTTAGACACCAGGTTCTTGAAATCTGTTGGTACATTTAAACAGAAAGTTGGTGTCCATGCTAGTTTCTTTTTTTCCTTGGAAAGAGCTTCATTTCAAAATAACTTATCCAACTATCAAGATGCTATAGAAGGCAGTTTAAAACTGGTATCGATGGTCAGGCAATGCTTGAGTGAAAAACTGAGTTTTAATAAATGATGGAAACCTCACTTGCAGGTATTGGCGGTGGGGGTGAGGGGAATTTATTCCATGAAAAAAAGGATGCCAGTGTGGAGAATGTTCACTTCTGTGCTATCACAAGGTAGAGTTCCTTAGGCTGCAGCACAGTCAACAAGGTATCGTCTGAAGATCTGAAACATATCTTCTCATGATGTTGGGTTGGTTGAAAGGATTTTGGGGTGATGTCAGGACTGCTAATTGTGGAATATCCAGGAGCCTTGGGAAGCAACTATGGAAGAACTTCTAAAGGCCTTCCTTACAGGGCTCTATTCCATTTCAGCTTACTTAAAGGTGCATAAGACTCCTTTTACTATGTGAACCATGGGAAGGTAGGTTCGGTTTCTGCTTTTACTACTCAAAGGCTTAGTTTTGAGGATGGAGGATGTTGAAGTGGGGTGGGAAATAGAACACAACTTCTTAATGCTACTTCCATTTTTGTTTCTTAACACTTCATACTTCATTTACCTAATTCAAATAGTTACTACCTCATTCGGATGAGTCGTCTTCCTTTTTCATTCCTTTGTATTCCTTTTCCTTTAATAGTACACCTGAGTTCCATATTTTCGCAAGGCTTAGCTTAGATGCCTCATTTATTTTAACATTGTAACTAAGAGATCTTCTCTTATAATGTTTTCAGTGATTTTCAAAGTCAATAACTTTTGTTTTAGATTCCAAAATCCGAAAAGGTGAACATTGGAGAGAAGCTGCGAAACTCAACTCCTGGTTTGGGTGGCGTTAAAATAGAAGAGTTTGTCTTTTATAAGGTAAGTGAGCAGGCTGAGGTGGTGGCAGCATTTTGTATAAATGAAAAAATCTGTACAGTGGTACCTCGGTTAAGTACTTAATTCGTTCTGGAGGTCTGTTCTTAACCTGAAACTGTTCTTAACCTGAGGTACCACTTTAGCTAATGGGGCCTCCCGCTGCCACCGCGCCATTGTGCGATTTCTGTTCTCATCCTGAAGCCAAGTTCTTAACCTGAGGTACTATTTCTGGGTTAGCGGAGTCTGTAACCTGAAGCGTCTGTAACCCAAGGTACCACTATATTTTCATTCTCATAACCTCAATTTCCCAACCCATTTGGGCGAATAGTGCAACTACTTCATTTTCTAATTGCTTCTGCCCACAGTTCTTATGTATATGACTTGCCTTAAAGGAAATGATTTGCCAATGTATATAGTAATGCAGTTAAGCAGATGATGTATTTCCCTGGGTGGAAGTTGGGTAAAACAAATACTGGGCTACATTTGACTACGCTATTCTGTTAGTAGAAGCCAGCAGAAGGCTTCCTCCTAATGCAATGGGTCTTTCCTCCTGTACCCCTCGTACCTCCCTCAGATCCACTCTAGAGGCTTGAGAGAACTTCCAGAACAACATGTGGATCGGGAGGAAGAAGGCAAGCAATCTCCTTAGCGCTAAGTTGAATTCCACCCATTCTACCCAGAAGGAAAGTAATTTCTGTGAAATGATTGCTGAAGGAATCTTTCCAAATTTAGACTTGGAAGCACTGTTGTTTCACCTTAGGCTTCTCAGGACCAGTGAGTGTGCTAAAAAAAAAGAGAGGTGTTTATCAAAAATGGCTTAGCCTGTCCCTTTCAGAGATTACAACTGCCTTTTCTGTCTTTCAGGTTCCTTTCTGTGATGCTGTGGATTTAGTCCGTGTGAGAAAAGTTTACCTGCATGGCGGCTATGCCTATGTACCTCAGCAAGATTTTGTTACCATTGTTCTGAACAATTACAGAACCAAACTGTCAAAAGCACTGGCAGTAAGTATTTTTCTTCCTAATTTGCTCTGTGTTTTACACTCCCTTTTCGGTTTTCATTTTTATAAATGGTAACATTCCATTCAGCCTGTGAAAGGTGATTGGGATAGGGCATGGGGATTTGTCTTTCAGGATTTGAGAAGTACTTCAACTGCTTCGTCTTTTTCTTTTTTCTTTTTTCTTTTTTTTTAAAAAAGCTTCTTATTCTCATTATGTAAGACTTCACCTTACTGTACATTGTAAAATTGGAGCCTTTCTGCTTGAGATGGCATTAGTAATACACAGTGGTTTTATACGGCAGTTCTTATTGACAAGCAGTTTTCCGCTCGCTCCATTTCAGCAAACTTCAGAATAATATTAGGAACAGGTAGAGGAACAGGGGCAGAAATATATATTTTTTATATTGTAATTTTATCCTGTGAACCACCCTGAGACTCGCAGGTATAGGGCGGTATACAAATTTAATAAATAACAATACAGTGGTACTTCGGGTTGCAGATACTTCAGGTTACAGACTCCGCTAACCCGGAAGTAGTATCTCGGGTTTAGAACTTTACCTCGGGATGAGAACGGAAATCACGCGGCGGTGGTGGGAGGCCCCATTAGCTAAAGTGGTACCTCAGGTTAAGAACAGTTTCAGGTTAAGAATGGACCTCCGGAACGAATTAAGTTCTTAACCCGAGGTACCACTGTAATACTAAATAGTGATGCTTGTTTTTCAGCTTGCTTGATAATTCAGTCAGCTGTATTACTCTTAGAGACAGAATAAATATTGTTGCTTGGGGAAGGATTTGTTGCCAGCACACTCTTAAAAAAAATAAAAAATCCGTATAGTTCTCATCTGGACAAGTCACTTTGGTGCTGCTGACGCAGCTGTTTGACTTCATCCCCAGAGGCTCATTCCATCGTCTCTTGAGACAGACGGATGCCAACAACAACTTATTAATGCAATCCTGAAATGTAGTGTCCAGAACTTCCAAATCAAGGTTGGAGTGATGCTGAGTATAACTGTTTTTTGTATGCGTCTTGAAAACATGGTTGTTACTACAAGTAAAAAAAATGAATTCTGCCATTTCTGTGACAGCATCTTGCTTAGTTTGCCATTCTCAAAAGTGTTGGCTATCTAGTCATAGTTCTGTAATCTTCATGTAGGAGAGAGTTGCAGTCCACAGTTCGTCTTGAATTTTCATTTTGCCATTATCCTAGTTGTCCAATTTTCAGCTGGTCCTTCCCATCTTTCTATCATCTGCAAATTTGACTGCTTCTGTCTTTTTTTAAGTGCAGTTTTTCAAGCCATCATACATTAATGATTGCTAGCATTTAACCTTTAAAAAAGTAGTTTCTGCAGCTTAGCCACTTTCTTGCTTGTTCATCATGTATTAATAGCTTTTAAAAAAGAAATTCCAAACACTGTAAGAAGTAGGTGAGATAGTTTCTGAAACATAAGGAGCTATAGTGGAAAGTTCAAATCAATATAACGGTTCTCCTGTGTCTGCATTAATGGAAGTGGCTTTGAAGAGGATCTTATTCTTTGTTTCTCTGCTCGTGGGCAAGGTTTCTTTGTGCTTCAGAATTAACTCGTTCCTTCAGGCATAAGACTTGATGTTTTTTACAGCGCTAGTGTATCATAGCGACTTAAAAGGCTGAGATGTGAACTGGGAAGCCTGTAGTTTTGAAAGGTTTTTACAAGGTTATTTGTACAGATAACATGCAAATGGTTTGGGTCTGTTGGTGCTGTTGCACAGATAGCATTTCCACTGACCCCCACAGTTTTTGTTAAATAGCATGATTCTGCTCCAGCTTATTTTGTGATCGAACTGAATTACCTTTCTTCAGTGTTGCATTACCTGTTTTGGGAAGGTCTGTTGCTTGGTGGTAGAGCATCTACTCAGTAAGCAGGAGGCCTCAAGTTCAGTCCTCTGCATTTCCTTCTAGGTTTGTGTATGTTCCCAGCCTGAAACCTTGGAGAGCTGTTGCTAGTCAGTGTTGAGAATATGGCGCTAGATGGACCAATGGTCTGATTTGGTGTAAGACAGCTTCTTAGGTTCCTAATAAAAATACTATCATTGCTATTTTATTTATAGCTGGAAGCTTCTTGCTGTGCATACTATTGCTTTGCTTGACACATGACTGCCCCGAAACACAACAGATTTTATACAAATGGCCTACTTGTGATGAGAAGACACCAGCAGATCCTAGTTGCTAGGAGACAGCAGAACACTGAAATAGCTTCTTTCGTACTTGTAAAGGTTTTTTGTTTGTTTTTTTGGCAGTTTTGTATAATAAAACTGTTCTTGGAGACTACAGAAATCTTTATGAACTTTCACTTTAAGATTTTGCAGTGTAACCTGCAATCATTATTTTGAATGTTTATTTATTTAGGTTTGGGAAACATTCCACGGTAGCTGAAGTTTGGATAGTTTGGTTTTAAAGTTGCTTTTATCAGATGCAACTAAATGCGGATAAACTCCAGTTAAAAGCTTTTTAATATATTGATAAAACGATTGTTCAGTGTGCTAAACTGAGGCCACAGGGTGCTATGTGTTTCTGACCACCAAGCCTATGCTACAAAAGGTAAAGGTAAAGGTAAAGGGCCCCTGGACGGTTAAGTCCAGTCAAAAGTGTTAAGTTGTGGGTGAACATAGCAGACAACACAGCGATTCTTCAAACAGCTCTTGTTTTTTCACAGGCCAGAACAGAACTGAACTGAAGGGTTCAGCCAGCCTGCTTATATAGACCTCCACTACAACGCAACAGTAACCACTTTCTGTAACTATCCAATCACTGAATGTCACTTTCAATCCCTTATTTGCATATGTGGACCTGAGTGAAAAGTATCTACAGTATCCCCCTGCTGGCCCAGGGTGAGAACTTCAGTACATAACAAAAGGTGACTATGGGGTTGCGGCGCTCATTTCACTTTCAGGCCGAGGGAGCCTGCGTTTGTCCACAGACAAATTTCAGGGTCATGTGACCAGCATGACTAAACCACTTCTGGCACAACCATGATAATGCACCATGCAGACTAAGTGTGAAGGGATATTTTAAATTCATGGGTCCACAGTTCTGCTCACCACAGCTGAAATTACAAGTTCTCTGGCCATCTTCTGTGGAGTGTGGCCAGCTGCAGGGGAGGAGTTTTCCTACAGTTGAGAAGAAGCCTTAAACCAAAGAGGTTTTAGCACCTCTTTTGCTGTTGGGGGCACTTGGAGCACCTGTTCATTGCAGAGCCAAATCAAGAACCAAATCTTATTCCCCATTGCACTCTCACTTGGGCTGGGGAGAGGAAGGTGCAATGACTTGACTTCATGCTTGCTGGTGTTTGCCCTCCCTGGAGGGGTGAGCAGAGGCCTGTTTCCACATTACGTGAAATGGAATCTTGCCTTCCCTTTCCCAAGCATGGAGATGGGGAGGATAGCAGAAAGTTGTCCTGCACCTACTGCTGCGTTTTGGAGGTACAGTGGAAGGTCAGGAACAAGAATTGGGTCATGGGGAAAGGTGGCATAGTCATGGAAAGCATAGGTTTTTTGGGGAGGGGCACCAAAGTCTTGGGTAAACTCTTGGTGAAAATCCATGGTTAAGCTGGGCTCTGATTCACAAAGTTGTGGAAATACTATTTTGAAAAGGTCTTTTTCAGGAGCAGAAATCATATCTAGGGGTTGTCGTAAGTTGTACAGATCTGTTCTGGTACCATAGCTTTCCTAGTCCCTCAAAGGTATTGTTGTTTTTGTTGGCATCCGTCAATGTCTCGAGAGGCAAGAAAAAGAAGTTCAAGAAAACACTTCCCACTTTTTTCTAGATACACTGCCCAATCTGACCTTGCATTTATTTACACCATTGCTCTACATATTTACATTGGCAGATAATTTGAAGTATTGGGTGAAGTGGGCAGAAAGGGCAAGGTTGGGCTCTCATGCCCGGAACAGTGAAAGACCCTTTTCCTTTCTCATTGGGATCTTGAAGATAAGACAATATCTTTGTTTTATGAATGGGTGTGTGTCATCCACAGGAAGGGACAGTTGCCACTGGTTAACATGTTTGTGTTCATTCCAGAAAGCTTCATAGCCTGCATTATGCAAAATTACTTTGATGTATAATATATACTTCTAGAATGTTTGGATTTAAATTCCAGAATATATTTCAGTTTGGTTGGCACTCTCGCTTCCTGATTATAACATGGAACTGGGAGCTGATTAACTCATTGAGTGTTCTGATCCATCCAGACAAAATGATTCAAAAGTCTCCGGATGAGCTCCATTACACAAGCAGAGCAGGTGTCTGCTTGTTCAGTGGGGCTTCTCTTTCTCCTCTACTTTGCAGCTTCAGTTTCCCTGCCCCACCCTCTAAAAAATAAATGTTCTCTGGAAGGTTGGAGACCTACCCAGAAAAGACTTTGAGGGCATGTGATGGGGCTGGAGGGGGGTGGAGATATTCACAAGTGTATTTCTGTTGCACCAAGTGGAAAGGCATCAGCCTTCTAGTTTTGAAGCTTAGAGGTGGAAATGCTACATATGGAACCATGCTTCTTTACACCTTTTTATTTTTTAAATAATTTTTTATTAAATTTCCATTTAACAAACCAGTCATATCACATTAGTTATTCCAAATTATACCAATACATATCATAAACTCCAAATATTTTGCCACATTTTAAATTTTTGTTGGGGGTACCCATGCTTTGAGTTCAGTAAGGGTTACTGCTTACTGAACTTGCTTCTTTACACCTTTTGGTCAAGGATTCACCTTTCCTCCGCTACTCAAATCTGTAAACACCATTTTTCATGTAGCTCCTAGCAGTAATTTCTGTTTAGGAATGAGAGAGGGAGTATGCAATTTGATACAGATGGTGTTCAATAATATTTGATCACCTGAAGTTTCAAACTGTGAAGAAGAATGCTTTGTGTTGTGGCATTAATATCAGAAAATTATGATTAATGAAGGTCTTGTCACTTGAGATTCGTTTCAGGTATTGAGTTTTGAGTGTTAACCCAAAGTAATTCACTGTAACATAAATGGATGATTTTTATAATATGCATATACAAGGTTAGTAAGGTAATAACTTTGACAGTGCAGTATAAAACATGATTAAAATGACTTTGTCCTCTGGATGCTTCGTGCTGAAGTGCAGCAGAAAAGTGCTTTCATTTTAGTATAATTTCGTTTAATGCCTTTCTATTATTTCTGTGCCATTTATTATTTTTTCCCATTTGTGATACTACAGAGCAGTTAGAAGATGTCTGGCATTGCTTGTGAGTTCAAGGTACTTGCAATATTTTCCTGAAATATTTTTTAACAATTTCAGTCACTGCGCAGTGAAGTGCATAAATATTATTTCTTGCAAGGCCATTGTCTGAGGTATGTTTCTGCCAGTGAATAAGTCAAAACAAAGTCAAAATAGGTTTAGAGGAGAATTGTTGTTTTTACAGAGAAGGCACTCAAGATGGACCGAAATTACACATAAGCATTTGTGGTCATTTCTATCCAGACTTTCCCCTTCTCCTGGATTGCTTCACTGGGAACCAGCTGTGGTTCTGGCCCACATCTGGAAATTATGGGTGCCCCACACCTCTGATTGAGAGTGCTTTAAGTACAATCTCTGCATATTCATAATTCAGGCTGTTGTGTCTCTGATGCCTTATTGCTTTGTATTGAGCTCCAATAAGGTTTTAGTGTTCTGTCTTTCACATGGTGATGCTGTAAGAACTTAGAATCCAGTAGAAGTGAGAATCAATTGCATGCTGGCTGGGAATGTATGGGAATTGTTTGAAGGAAAGTAATGTTTATCTCATTATGGTGTGTTTTGAGTTTCAGGGGTCTGGCCCAGGAACTCAAGTAGACCGAGAATCACTGTGGTGATGTAATCCCACAAGTTTATTCTTCATCACTGCTGTGAACCGAGAATTCAGGGCTTATATAGATCCCTGTAGTATTTCAGTGCATAGGAATTGAGCTGGAAAATGGAAGGTCTAAGTTTCATTTGATCTCAATTGCTAGTACTAGTATATCAATTTGCATTTACTTCTCCTGGCAGATGACAGCATGCAATTAGCCTTAATGATGCATTAATAAAGCTGATGTATATTTTGCTCTCGGAGGCTTAGTTTGGTCAGAATCAAGTATACGCTTCCAGAGTTAACACTAAATACTGCACATTACTTCTGATAAATGAGCCACCATAGCCACTAGAGGGCTCTGAGAATTTATGTCCTGGACTTTTTACACTTATCTATCCATCTACTGTGGGTTAAACCACAGAGCCTAGGACTTGCCGATCAGAAGGTTGGCGGTTCGAATCCCCGCGACAGGGTGAGCTCCCGTTGCTCGGTCCCTGCTCCTGCCAACCTAGCAGTTCGAAAGCACATCAAAGTTCAAGTAAATAAATAGGTACCGCTCTGGCAGGAAGGTAAACGGCGTTTCCATGCGCTGCTCTGGTTCACCAGAAGCGGCTTAGTCATGCTGGCCACATGACCCAGAAGCTGTACACCGGTTCCCTCGGCCAATAAAGTGAGATGAGCGCCGCAACCCCAGAGTCAGTCACGACTGGACCTAACGGTCAGGGGTCCCTTTACCTTTATCCATCTACTATCTGAAACTGGCATTGGTTGCCAGATGTGATTGCCGCCGCCCCCTCCTATCCCAATACTAGTAAACTCACAATTTCATCCTTCTTCAGCATCCTGTACATTTCTTTTCAGGGGACTTCTCTCCTATGGCAACCCCTTTAGTTTCCACAAGACATGGAGAAGGGATGGATCCCTCCAATCCTCTTCCACCAGCTCACTCACTTGCCTGTGTGCAATTCTTTGATGCCAGTGAGTGCTTAAATACAAGGCCAGTTTTGTGACCTTGTTGGTGTTGCATATTTCTTTAAGTTTTATCAGAGATACTGATGCATCTCTCACTCTTATTTCAAAATTTACCTGTTAGCAAATATGGGATAAGTAATAGGTCTCCTGGTACTAGATTTTTGCTAAAGTGAAAAGGTGGTTTATTTTAAGATTCACGCACATGCTACCCTTTCCTTCTGGTGCCATCCCACTATTCAGGGAGGCTTACAGCAATTGAAATTGAATACAATACAATACAATATATTGAAATACGTATCTAAATATATTAAAATGCAAAGTATTTAAAAAGCAAAGATGGAGATCTGATAAAATGACCTTCACACAAAAAAATCAGCAGTATTTTTTCTCTTGTGCTGCAGCAGTAGAAATGGTGCTTTATGTCTTTTGTAAAACACACATTCAAGTTGCTGAAGCACAGCCTTTTGTGACATCCTAAAGGCTGCAACCATATGTTCTAGATTCTCATTGCCTTCGGGCTTCCCATCCCTCGCCCTCCTGGTGGTTAAAGAGCTAATATAGCAATGATGGGGTGTTTCAGATATTTTGTTGGACTATAGGCACAAGAAACAACTAAGAAGAAGCTGTAACAAATATGTTCCCCAGAACTGTTGTATAAACAAGCCATCTGTTGTGCACAACGTATTCCAATTCCAATGGATTCATTTGAGTTAACCATCTATTTTTAACTGGTAAAAATGTTCACAGATGGCAAGTTGTTAAAAAGGACAAAGTACTTTTGTTTGCCGCATAACTCTTTGGGCTTTTTTATTGTCTCAGTTATAGCTTCGTACTGGTTCAGTTTCAAAATCTGAACTTAGTGGTAAAGTTTTGATGATTTACTGAAGTGAAACCACTGAAAGAAGGAGTCGGAACTGGAGTTGTGGGGAGGGGGTTGCCATAACGTCGCAGCAATATACATAGGCACTTCATTATTTCTCATTGCAAGGTAAGATAGAAAAGTTAGAAGGAAAATAAACACTCCATGCAGGGATAGTAAAAGTGGTGCCCTGCAGATGTTGCAGTGGGAGTCTTGTTAGTGGAACAGACTCCCATGAGAGGTGGTGGACTCTCCTTCCTGAGTAGTTTTTAAGCAGAGGTTGGATGGTCATTTGTCATGGATGCTTTAGCTGAGATTCCTGCATTGCAGGGGGTTGGACTAGATGACCCTTGGGGTCCCTTCCAACTCTTTAGATTCTATGATTCTAACACTCAGCCAACATGGCCAATGACAATAGAGTTCAACATTTGGAGGGCAGCACATTTGCTATAAAAGCATGTCTAAAGTGGGGGAGACTTAGTTTGGGGTTATATTGAGATGTGCTTTGACATTCTGAGAAGCAGGAACATGTAATTCCCAAAGGGTAAAATCAAGCAAAAATAGCCCTTAGAGTTCTGGGTGGAAGCTTCTAGATCCCTTTGTACCAATCTTTAGAAGACTTTGTGAACTAGGCAATATTCACACTTAGTATAAATGTGCCACTATGAAAAGAGTGTCTTGTTAGGGAAGAAACACATTTTAGCGTTAATTCATACATCTTGAATAATTCATACAACTTGAAAATAAAAAGAGCAGTTCAGTGTTTCAGTTTTCCTATAGTGTTGATTTGCTTTGGTTTCAAAAGTGGAGATTAATTACCATCCTGAATAGCAAAAGAGGCTCTTGTTAGGTACCACAAACAAAAATCCGTCAAATGTTTCTTCAAAATAAACCCGTTGAAATTTATAAACCTAAGATAGCCGTGTTCCTTAATTTCGGTGGGTTTACTCTGAGTAAGACAAAAAACTGTATACAAGCCTGCACCTACCTACCTAGAAGTAAGCTGATTGAACTAAATAGGACTTAAAGTAGGTGTATATAGGATTGTGTTGTAAAGTTGGCTATTGAATGTCTTCAGGCCCCTCAGCCACACAATACTTTTTGAGCTTGTAGTAAGTAGCCTGCTACTTGTGCCATTCCACAAATTGGTTTTAGGGAAATGGTCTTTTATTCAAGACTCTGCAGCAATAACTTTGATGAGGTTCTAGAATCTAGAGGCTCATCACAGTTACTGCTGCTGCTGCTACAGCTTCCTTTGTCTAACTGCAGTAGCTCTCAGTTTCAAAACTTTTTCTGCCCTTGCCATTATCTCTTCAACTTTTCCAAGATCATGTTCCTTAGGTTAATTTTGCAATTGCTTCTAGCATACAGATATTATTAAAATCCTGACATGAAACTGTCAGTTAAGTACCTTTCAAGTGAGATCAAAGAGAGCAGGTAAATGGCTTTATGAAATGAAACCAGAATTCTTATGGGGGGGGGGGGACTATTTTCTTTAGCCAAGTCAATTTTGTTCTAAATCATACTCTGCTTAAAGAATTGATGTTTGTACACTTTTATATCATCCTATTTCCATTCTAATGTCATGTAAATGGAAGCACCTCGGTTACATTTTACACTACATTGGTTCAGTGATTTACTAGTGCATTGTGTATTTGATGTTACTGAATGCAAAAAAAAAAAAAAATATTAGAGCCAATATGGGAGGTGTGCAAGTGATTTCTCCTCTCATTTTCAAGGCTTCCCTATTATTGAGAAACAGCCATGCTATTGAAAGAGGCTTTATAGAAGGCTTTGTATGTAATATTGCACGAGTGGATTCTGCTACTTAAAGCTTTACTGCTTGAGAGCTACTTTGTTCTAAAGGTGAACCTGCAGCATAGCAATTTTAAAACGTTAAATTAATTTCTGTTTTGCAGCATGCCTCTGTTCCTCCTGCCCCCACTTCCTCCTCTAACCTTAGTTATGCAGAATGACAATGAGAAGCATATTTTCAATTTTGTTAAGTTTTTTTATTACTAGATGCAAACTATTACTGGGAAGAGAAGCTTTACTTGTCTGCCAGAACTCAGTGGCTGATCTGCTGTTGGTTCAGTAACGTAAACTTAGGCATATTAAACTGGCTTCTTCATCCCACCATTGAAGGTTGTATTATGTGCATATGTGCAGAGTGGCTGTCAACCAAAGTGTACCTTTAATGGTATGCAAAGACCGGGGTTGTGTATCCATAGAGCTTTTGGTTTTGCCTAGCAGTGACTCTTTGCACCGTACTGTGAAAGCTATTAGGAAATTTCACTATAGTTTCAAAAATAGTTTGTCAAGTGGTGCATGGAGTTTGTGTTAGGGGCTTTTCTTTAAGAAGGCAGAAAATATCTCTGTGCAGTCCCTTGGACTATTAGTACAGTGATACCTCGGGTTACATATGCTTCAAGTTACATACGCTTCAGGTTACAGACTCCGCTAACCCAGAAATATTACCTCGGGTTAAGAACTTTGCTTCAGGATGAGAACAGAAATGTGCTCCAGCAGCGTGGCGGCAGCAGGAGGCCCCATTATCTAAAGTGGTGCTTCAGGTTAAGAATAGTTTCAGGTTAAAAACGGACCTCTGGAACGGATTAAGTACTTAACCCAAGGTACCACTGTAGTTGTTCTTGCCTTGTATTTGCTGGATGCTGTTCTGGGAATCCAGGTCTCTGCTGAACAACAAAAACAAGTATTTTTCACTCGGTCTGGGAATTCTTTACTTGAGGTAGTTGCTTGAATTAGACTACAGGTCTGAATATTCCCAATAGGCGAGAAGTCTCTCCCGGTTTTGCAATGGAGTCATGTGTCCCATTGGATTTCTCTTAAGAGTGCTGCCAACATACAATCTCTCTCAAGTCTCCCGGGTGCGTTATAAACATTCCATTTATTCCTTTTGCCTGGACATTTCTCAATATCCGTGTTTTCATGTAACAGTGAAGCATGATTTAACACTGTCAGAATAACTCTGAGTGTTTAACTCTCCTCCTCCCCGTTGCCTGGAGGAAGACTTAGGCAGAGTGGCTTTGTGTCATGTCTAGCCCACATGGAGTCTTCAGATGATGAACCAGGCACCCTATAGGTTGGAGACCTTGAAGCAGGCAGCGTTCCCTGGAACCAGTGTTGAGGATCCCTTGCAGGGGGAGACCTTCTAAAGAAACCTTGGAGCTGTCCGGGCTGAAAAATTACAACATATAACATGTCTACATACCCACATTCTTCGCAAAGGTCATGAGTAAGGGGTTGTTGTGAGTTAACAATCTCTGAAAGTCCTTCACTACCAGTAGCTGTGGTTTGAGTATGGTCTAGGAGGCAAACGTATCCTGAACCGCCTGGTTGCTGAAAACAACACAGGTCTCTGGCTCCTTGTTCTCCCTCCTTGCTATGTTGTACAGTGGTACCTCGGGTTACAGACATTTCAGGTTACAGGCGCTTCAGGTTACAGACTCCACTAACCCAGAAATAGTACCTCGGGTTAAGAACTTTGAGAATAGAAATCGCGCGGTGGGAGGCCTCATTAGCTAAAGTGGTACCTGAGGTTAAGAACGGACCTCCAGAACATATTAAGTTCTTAACCCGATGTACCACTGTACCTTGTCTGAGCTCCCTGTCATACTGACCTTGGACTGTTTGTCTTTGGATCACACTTTAGAACTAGACTGATTCTCCATGCTTCAACATGGTTTGTTTTGATGGTGCTGCACCTGTAACCCTGCCCTGTTTGGTGAGTGTTTTGCTAAGAGGCTTAAACCTCCTTAGGATTTGGGGCTCTAGCCTCTCAGGAGACTCACTGGAGCATGATACTTGGTTTAAAACAAACTCAAGTGTTCATAGCAAGCCAGCTTATAAAAACGTACCAGAGTTTGTTTTAAATCAGGATCCCTGGTTGGTTCAAATGCAACAGTAAATTGGGATTCTGTAAAAGTGAAATTAAACTCTGACTTTCTCCTAAGTTGTGTGGGAGGGGGGAATGTGTGACACCCCCCCAATGCTTCTCTCAGGCTCATATAGGCATGCCTATGCAGTGCTAAACCCTGGTTTGGTGTTACATGTGAATGTAGCCATTGTCTCTTGTATTTCCCCCTGTATTTTAATTTGACTATTTTGGAGGTTTCTAGACACTCAAATTAAAAGGACTTTATGGAGTGGCTAGAGAATGTTTTAAATAATATTTTGAAGGCTGCCATCATATGCACCTTTGTGGGACTTCTGAGTAAATAGGCATAGGATTGTGCTGCACAGTTTGCATGGACACGACTGGGTTATGGTAAATTACTTAGTAAAGACTTTGCAAATACCAAAAGTACACATCTGCTGTACTGTAATGAGTGACTTAATTTCTTTGCATCAGTGATATAAGATGTTATAAAACCAATAATCTTTTAATGTTCCTCATGACAAATTACTCTAATGTCTATTCTAAATATCTCTTTTCTGGTGTTTAATTTTAAAAGTCCATTCCTTGAAGCAGATTATAAATGAAATTAAGAGGACTGGCAATCCTTGTCTTTTCTGGCCTTTTTAAAAAATATATACAAGAGAAATGGTCTTATTGCATCCTACTGCAAAGAGACAAATTACTTACTGGGTTGTAATAATCATTTCTTGAACTATATCAAGTGAGTTAGCACCTTGGTTAGTCTCATAACTTACGCACAGAGACAGAATTACTTCTGTGATTTCCAAGAATATGTCTAATTTGTAGCTCTAGCATAATTTAAGCTTACCTTTCTATGTGAGGGAACTTTTTAGGTCTAGAAAGTTGAAATAAATGGCTCTTGGCTTTGTTCTTCAGACTGTTTAGCAAGCTCTTTTTATTCAACACTGGTACAGTGGGTTTTCAGTCATCAGGAAAAAAATGATTTAAGATCTCTGACATGTTTGGAAGATCTTTTTATTGTCATGCTTATGGAAAATGTGAATATGAAGCTGTACAAAAATTGTGTGCCTTTTGTTTGTCTGAGATGGTCCTTCCATCTGGGTCATGGGCCATCTTACATTTTCCTGCATCCACGGAGTTGACAGCTCCTGTCATGCCTCCTTTTTCAGCATCTCCCAAGAACTACATTTTGCTCTCATAACTTCTAAAACACAAGCCTGTTATTCATATACCTCTTACATTATTGAAGCTGCTTCCTTGTTTGTCTTCCATGGCTGACATCCATTGTTGTGTGAGCAGGCTTTGCTTTCTCTCCACTGTAGCTCCCCTGCAAACGTGCTCTTCCAAGTGTCCCTCAGAGCAGATTAGGGCTGTGTGTGGGGCAGTGTTAAAAATTAGCCAGGTGCCAGGCTCATTTTGCACCTTGCTTTTGACTACTTGCAACCAGGTGAAGATGCCTGGTGCCAGGATGGCTCCTGAGATCTCCAGTAAATGGAGGTGCATGCCTGAAGAAGATCATTGGATCTGGACTGTTTTCACACACTAAGACCCCATCCTGTAGAATTCCACCAGTTATATTTTATCGGAATGAATTTCTGAAACCAAAATGCTTTTTCTGTGCAGCCTGAGCAGGAGTAGTCAGCATTAAGAAAAAGAGGTCAGAATAGGCCAATATATATGTGGACTGTCCCTGGATCAAGTGACTTTCCTTATTTAAGTTGTCAAAGCTCTTAACCTATCTCAAGATTGTCGTTTAACTGAGAATCAATCACAGTCAGCCCACCATTTGAAAAATAAGTCTTTAGAGCTGCCTTGCCCAAAAATGTCAACTAGACATTCCGTTTTGGCGACTGTAACCCTAATTTAAGGTGCCATTAGGTGCCTAGCTTATATACATGAGTTTCTACTATTGGTGTAGGGAACTGTGGGATGAGGGGAAGAGCCCATTCTCTTAATGGTGTTCATTCCATTAGCAGACATTGCTGGATTTAATTCTGTATTGTTACATCTCCTGTAAGGAAGCTTACTTACCGGTAACTAGTTTCATGTTATTTGTATTCTGCTTTTCTACATAAAAATGCAAAGCAGCATAGAGTAAAAACAGGAGTGCAAATACAAAAAAGTAAGAAAACGAATAAAACCAAAGCAGCAGTAAAGCAACATAATAATAATAATAATAATAATAATAATTAATGAAGTTAGGAGAGAGAACATGAATCAAACGCAGGCCTGAGAAGAAAAGTCTTTACAGTGTGTCTAAAACTTGGAAGGGAAGGAGCCTATCAGGCCTTCCCCATGAGGGCATTCCATAACTACCGCCAAAAAAGTGCTTTATTTGGTACATATCAGCTGTATTTCTGGTGGAAACTTATCAGTGGAAAAGAACAGTAGATATTTGGGGGGGGGGGAACGATAAAGACAAAGAGGAGGAGAAAAAGAAGATGCATCCTTGGGTCGTTTTTCATCCAACTGTAGGATTTGGAAAGCGTATCACATTGTGAGGTAGTGGATCTGGTGAGAGGATAATGCTGTGAAAACCCTAGACCTTTAAAATAAGTTCAGTTTTATCCTTCTTAAACAATAACTCAAGAGCCAATAGGTACTTTGGGTGACACATTTACTCCATCAATGTCACCAAAGTTAGAAAAGTTTAGAGTATCAACAAAGGATCTAGGGCCATATTGGGTTAGCTAATGAACAGGTGTTCTGAAGTATAAGAGTGTGATATCTGTGTCTTATTACTTATAGTCTTCTTTATTAGTAATCTGGTCAACGTGCATTTTGGTACTTCTATTCTTTTTTTACGTTGCTACCACTAAGCAAAGGAATGCTACTGATTGAATGTATTGTAAACCAGGCATGCAATTGGTATCTTTTATCTGATGTTTAATGGAAAGAAAATGTTAATTTAGGGTAATGAAATAGGCCTCCAAGTATGGTGGGTGAATAGACCATTAGGTTAATTAAAATGAGGATATGTATCACTGCTGTAGTGGAACTATCATTTTGAAGGAGACAGTTTCATTTAGTGCTTGAATAGTGAAATTCAGAATGTCTCTCTCCCAAACTGGATTTACGACACATAAGACCAAGATAAATGGCAAGGGCAATTCAGACTTCTGTTCATTTACTTTTACCTGCCTACCATCACTTGTCAGTCTTGACTGCTTGTCACATAAAGGTGAAAATTTATTCAGCCTTATTTAAATCAATTAAATGGAAATTGTGTTGCTTCACTGTCCATCATGCAAGTGGTGTGTTTAGTACAAAAAGCGCTAAAAAGTTGTGACAAACTGCACTCAGAAAAGCTTTCAAACACGCTTTAATGAGTACAGTAACCATCTATGGATTTCAATTCTTGTTTAGTTTTTAAATATCACAACATTTTTAAAGGGCTTCTGGAAGAGGAAGGAGTTGTGTTGCTACATTGTTTATACTTGTTTGGAAGTCACTTAGGATTGCTGCAACTGAAGAAGAAAAATCGGTGGCTTAGATAACAATTGAGGGGAAAAGAGGACATTATAATAGGAAGAGTCGCAGAAGCAAATTGGTTTTCTTTAATATAATGGTACCTTGGTACTCAAACGGCTTGGCTCCCGAACAAATTGGCTCCAGAATGCTGCAAACCCATAAGTAAGTGTTCCGGTTTGCAAACGTTTTTCACAAGCCGAACGTCTGACACAGCTTCCACGGCTTCCAATTGAGTGCAGGAAGCTCCTGCAGCCAATCGGAAGCTGGGCCTTGGGTTTTCGAACCATTTTGGGTGTCGAGCAGACTCCCAGAACAGATTAAATTCAAGAACCAAGGTGGTTACAGGGCCATTCTGGACCATCGATAAGCCTTCAGGTGGCAAAGGACTTCAGGTGACTGCAGCACCTACACAACTGTGTAACATTTTTTTCCAGCTGTTGTAGCCACTAAGAAGGGATGCGGGTGGCGCTATGGGTTAAAACACAGCCTAGGACTTGCTGATCAGAAGGTCGGCAGTTTGAATCCCCGCAACGGGGTGAGCTCCTGTTGCTCAGTCCCTGCTCCTGCCAACCTAGCAGTTCAAAAGCACGTCAAAGTGCAAGTAGATAAATAGGTACTGCTCCAGCGGGAAGGTAAACAGCGTTTCCGTGCGCTGCTCTGGTTCGCCAGAAGCGGCTTAGTCATGCTGACCACATGACCTGGAAACTGTACGCCAGCTCCCTCGGCCAATAAAGCGTGGGGGGTAGGGGAACTAAGGGCTGCAACAGGAAGTGGTGGGAAAGCCCCATTGTATGCATTGCACTGTGCCCACTGCTCTTTCAGTTCCTCCCATTGGAGCTGAGAATTTTAAAACCGCTAAGGTTGTATATAATAGCACACCACTGTTTAAATTCTGGAAGACCTTGAGCTATAATGTCATAATATGGCACCAAGGCCCAAAGGGTTGTGCTGTATCTTCTAGCCATGCCAGTCAGTGAAAGACTGGTTGAGATGTACATTTTAAGGTAACTTGTGCTTCCCACGCCTCACTTTAGGAATATGACAGTCATATAAAGATCTGGTGAGAGGGGAAAGAGTGTTCCTGCACATTTCTAGGACGTTTAGGTTAAAATAGTTTAAAGAATCAACACTTTTAAGAACTCTCCTGACTAAAAACTACCAGATTGAAATGTTAAATTGCAAAGTAAATCAAGGGCACATGCAAGCGTGTACATGGAGTGATGATGTGGGTTAGAGAGCTCCCTGAGAGAGAAAGAGTGTCGTAAACAAGCCCGCCCCCCCCCCCAAGCCCTTGGGGACTGCAGGCCAATGTTGAAGATTTCCTGATTGGCAAGGAGGTAAAGTAGAGGCTTGTAAGTTGAATTAAAAGAAGGTCTAGATTCTGAAAATTTACCTGGCAGCCCGAACACAATGTGGGTCAACTCAACACAGAACTCCCACTTAGTTCAGTGTGACCTGAAAATGTGTGTAAGATTATGACCCGACGGAAAACTGAAATAGCTTCTTTTATTGATTTACTTCATGAATCATCATTGAACAGTGAAGTGGAATGTTTTATATCCAAACTTAAACGCTTTAGCGTTTGGATTAACAGTTGATGCAGTCAGGCTTAATATCAAATGTGCAACCTAAACCTACCCATGTTTACTTGGAAATAAGACCTACTCCGCATGGGGGTTGCATCCTAAATCAAAGTATTCTTGACTTATAACCTGCTTAGTGTATCACACTGCCCATTCAAGGGCATACAGATTACTCCTTTCTAATTCTAGCACCTTTCCCTTCTCTGGCATCTCCCAACAACCACCCTTCACTTTTTCATCTAACACACCATGGCCAGCTGACCTAGCAATGGGGAGAAACCTTCGCTATCAGATATGCTGCAGTTGTGCTCTCCACTTGGGAATCCACCGTAACATTTTGTTGCGTGCCCTATTTGTCTCTCAAATGTTAAGCTATGAGATGATTCTCTTGCGGTGAGCATTTTCCATCTAATGATAGTAACCTACTAGAAATGGCCCAACACCCTGGTGCTCAATGTATGAAGTACTGTACAAGTAGGTTGTGTTGAAACAAATGAGACATGGGATTTGCAAAAGATATCAAGTGATTAATTTCCCCACGTAATGGGGAAGATCAAAGAAGGGGCACATGTAGGCAGGATCAAACAATATGTGCAGACAGAGCTTTGCTTTCTAAACAGTGCCATGAACCAGTGTGGCAAAAAACAGCAAGCAAAGCTACTGTTATATGAAGTAGCTCATTCCTATTTGTTCCTTCTTTGGCTCATGGCCTCTCCTCTCTTAAACTGTTGAAGCTTTGTGGTGTGTAGGGTGGCATGGGGGAGCTCAAGGTTCTTTCTGCGGGTTTCCTTGGTTGACCTCTTTGTGTACAGTGGTACCTCAGGTTAAGTACTTAATTCGTTCCGGAGGTCCGTTCTTAACCTGAAACTGTTCTTAGCCTGAAGCACCACTTTAGCTAATGGGGCCTCCTGCTGCTGCTGTGCCGCCGGAGCACGATTTCTGTTCTCATCCTGAAGCAAAGTTCTTAACCCGAGGTAATATTTCTGGGTTAGCGGAGTCTGTAACCTGAAGCGTATGTAACCCGAGGTACCACTGTATTGCTCTTTATTACTTGCTTTGATTTTTTTCTATTGAAAAGGGCAGGCTCCAAATACAAGAAATCTATTACAAACTGTTTTCTTGCAAACCCCCCACCCCCCAGGGATAGAAATCCATGGAAATACTCAGTGGTAAGCAACCACCTGATATATTTTAACGTGAATAAATGCTGGATAGCTATTAACGGGGTGGGGTGGGGGAGCTAATTCTTCACATGAAATTAGTGCTTTTGATAGTTTTTTTTTAAACTACATCTTTGCTAAGATTGCATACTTTGAGTATTTCTTCAGAATTGCAATGTGTTAAAGGTTAAAACCAAACTTTTTTCAAAATTGATCAGCATTGAAATGTCAGCTGTCTAGTTGTGGCAACATACCAGCATGCAAACGCTGGTCTAATATTGATTTCCCTGGCTGCATAACATTTGCATTGTGACATTTTGCTGCAACATTAGCGAAGTGGTTGTTTCTTGATCAATCGCTTTCGGTAGTACACACCATACAGCTGTACTCAATGTGACCTATTTGGAATTACATATTAACAACCGAGCAAAAGTATGGGTATGTGTGCATATAAATGTAAGCTCGGAGCAGGAATTGTGCTGTGTTAAAAGAGATGCTGTTTACAAGCATAGTTCTTACATTATATAAAACTGCTGTTATGTTAACTACCAAATACAGTACCTAGGCAAAGCAGTATTGACAGTGCAATCCTGTACATTGAATGAAATCCTGTTTATTGAATTCAGTATATATATATAATATTGTTATACTGTTATATTGTTTTGTCTGATGATACATTATGTATTTTTGTGTTTTTATACTGTAAACTGCCCTATGACCCTCTGATGAAGGGCAGTATATAAATTTAATTAATAAATAAGTAAAATAAAATTGTGTGTATTGTGTGAGCTGTATTAGAGATTCAGTATATTGGTCCTTTTTTATTGATTTTTTTTTTTTTGCCTCTCCTTATAATTCAGACATGTATTCTCTTGGTATGAACAGTGCAAAATTGTTGTTACAACATACTACATTTTTGCTTCTCTTTGGAACAAAATCCATAATAAAGCATGGAATTGTCAATCGTAAAAGATGGTGACCGCTGCTTTAAGCTTGTGCGTTGCTTGTCTGGTTATTAATCAAACCAGACATTTTGGTGCTATCACTGCACCAAAAAGCATGAAATACTTACATTGAAAGCCAATCAATCAAATGCATGTCCCAGATCTATCTTTAGAGCAGCGATGAGTAGGAAGGAGCTCCTAATAGATACGCAATTATGTGCCAATATCTAAGCATGAGTACCTGTGTTATTTTCTTACAAAAGGGTATTGCATGGAAATAAAGATGTGATTGTTAAAAACAATATACATTCTCTTCATCTTTTCAGTAGCACACAGATTTAACCGTCTCATTTATGGTTTTGCTGATTATATTCTCTATTTTGGAATCTTATCTATTTTAGAACCCTAAAAGTCATGGAACTGCAAAGGACCTCAAAGATTGTCTAGTCCAGCCCTCTGCTAATGCAGGAAATGGACTACTATAGCATCCCTGACAGCTGTCAAGCTAGTTTCTGATCAAGTTTAAAGTAGCTGCCTAGGTATTTTTCACAGCTGTACAAATCCCTCTTTCCCTCCCAGTTCTCTGAACATATGGGATGACCAAAACTTAGGCGTAGGACGCATGCTTTGCATGCATAACACAAGGTCCTCAGTCCAGTACCTGGCATTTCTGTTTAAAAGATCTTTGGGCAGCAGACTGGGAAAGAAAGCTCTTCTTCATACCTTAGGGAGCTGCTGACAGTCGGAATAGACAGTCCAGAGCTGGATGTACAAATTATTTGACTCCCTAGAAGGCAGCTTCATGTTTCTGTATGTGAGGCAAACATCCTGTGTTGCTTCCCTGCTCTCATACTTTGGCAACAGAATCATCATACTTGTCTAGGGAGCAATATCCAGAGATGGGCTTAGCATATGATCTGGAGAATGAAACAGTATGAACGGAGGCGGTTGTTGCCTTTTCCAAACACAGTGAAGAAGAATTCCCCGCTCCGTCCTTTCCTGCTTGTTATGGCTAACAACAACAATTTACACAACAAACTGCAAGCTGGGTGAACAACTGAGATTAGTGTAATAATGCTTAACGCTTAGAACCTTCAACATTCAGGGGGAGCCTCTGTTAAAGGGTTTATGTTCTCGGAGTCCCTTTTCCTTTCCTCTCCTTCAATCTGTTGTAGGCTTGAGGCAGCCATGAGGGTCTCCCATTGTTAGGCAGGCAGAGATGGCTGCTGGGAAGGTATGTGTGTGAGAGACCATGAAGACTGAATGAGAAGCAGCCAGTGGGTAAAGTTACTCACTGACATTGCTAGGCATGATGATGAGTATTATTACATACCCAAGGATGTAATTTTGACGTGCGATTTTAGCAAGCACAGGTATTTTAGAATTACTAACATTTTTTCTTCCTTTTTTAAATGTAACTTGTTTTTACTGGTATTCTTAATTAATTCTTTAGGCTGTCTGTTGTAAGTAGCTGGGAGTTCTTTTGTTCTAGTAAGTGGCATATAAATTTTGTTAAATATATTACCTTGTAATCCTTGTAGCAGCCCTTTAAGGTAGGTTGATACTGTTAGGTCCGTATTGCAGGTGGTCCAGCAAGACTTGAGTCTGAAAATGGCTCGTCTAAAGCCATTTGTTGATTTTAGTGGCAGAAACAAAAATTTAAAAATCCCTCCAGTATCACCTTAGAGACCAACTAAGTTTGTTATTGGTATGAGCTTTCGTGTGCATGCACACTTCTTCAGATACCATGCACACAAAAGTTCATACCAATAACAAACTTAGTTGGTCTCTAAGGTGCTACTGGAAGCAATTTTATTTTTTTTGTTTCAACTATGGCAAACCAACACGGCTACCTACCTGTAATTAGTGGCAGAAGTTAGGTTTGAACTGGGCACTTCCTTGGTCCGTGGCTAAACCTTAGCTAATATGCTTCAGCAGCACAGAAGAAACAAAAGATGTTCATCTAAGGAAACAACCGTAATTGATGGAAAGGAATCTGTTTTGTAAGACTTAACTATACGGAGAGCTTGTTGTAGTGGAGCCTTCTGTGGAAACAGTTACTGAAACATTGATTTTGCCCGCTCTTCATCAGGAGTGGATTTGGCAGAGGAGTGGATTAATGCTACTTCCCATCAACAGAACTTAAGTAGTTTAAATGCAATGGTTAGTGGGTCTGGAGAAGAACTTGTTGAAATAACGACATTGCGTTGATCCAATAATAGATTGAATCGATAGATTTAAAGCTTATGTGGAAGGCTGATAAAATTATAAGCTTCATAGGAAGAGGTAGAAAGATGATAAACAAATGGACATCTTTGAAAGAGATGAAAGAAGAGTTGTTGATTTCTGTTTCTGGAGATTTGACTCAACAAGAGAGAGAGATTGTGTGAGAGACAACAAACTAAGTTTTTTGGTGAATAAGTTAATTTTATTTGCATTATTAGTAACTGTAGTTTGTACTTTTTTTAAAAAAAAAGAGAGGAGCATTTCATTGGCTCTTTGTGACTTGTTTTCCCACCCCTCCCCAATCCCTTTTAGCTCACAGCACGGTCATTGCCCATTGTACAAACAGATGAGAGACTCCAGCCTCTGCTCAGTCATCTCAGGTAATGTATCAGTATATATTTCCAATAATAGTTCTCGGGGAGCAGTATTACAGGGTGGTCCAGTGAGCAGCAGGAAATGGTTGCGGATGGTGAATAGATATGCAGCAGCCCCCTGAGGTGTGCCCAGGCAGCTGCTACTGCAGCCTACAGCAAGCAACTGTTTGAGATTTGCCTTAATTGGCCCTGGTGTGGCGCAGCTGCTAAGCAGTACTACATTGCAGGCGGGACCACTGGCATTCTGACTGCTAACTTGTGGACCTGTCTGTGCCAGAAGAAAGGCCTGGAAACGATGCCTTATGAGGAACGGCTAAGGGAGCTGGGCATGTTTAGCCTGGAGAAGAGGAGGTTAAGGGGTGATATGATAGCCATGTTCAAATATATAAAAGGATGTCACATAGAGGAGGGAGAAAGGTTGTTTTCTGCTGCTCCAGAGAAGCGGACACGGAGCAATGGATCCAAACTACAAGAAAGAAGATTCCACCTAAACATTAGGAAGAACCTCCTGACAGTAAGAGCTGTTCGACAGTGGAATTTGCTGCCAAGGAGTGTGGTGGAGTCTCCTTCTTTGGAGGTCTTTAAGCAGAGGCTTGACAACCATATGTCAGGAGTGCTCTGATGGTGTTTCCTGCTTGGCAGGGGGTTGGACTCGATGGCCCTTGTGGTCTCTTCCAACTCTATGATTCTATGATTCTAAAAAAAGTAAAAGGGCCCAACCAGCCCATTGAGGGGCTGTTCCGTGCACTTCACCAGTGATTTGAACAGGAGAGCCATGTGGACCCTCCCTTCTCAAACTCAGCTTCAGTATACCCGTGCTTTAATAATAATAATAAATAATATTTTTTTATTTATACCCCGCCCTCCCAGCCAGAGCCGGGCTCAGGGTAGCTAACATCAGTAAAATCACAATAGAAACATAATAGGGGAGGGGGGAAGAATTTAAAATGCAATTTTAAATTACAATTTTAAATGCAATTTTAAATTACAATTTTAAATGCAATTTTAAATTACAATTTTAAATGCAATTTTAAATTACAATTTTAAATGCAATTTTAAATTTTAATTTTAAATTGTAATTTTAAAGTTGCTAGACTATCTTTCACTGCAGATGGTAGGTTCAAGTGGGTAGTAGAGAGCTGCTGTTCTTGCCATGATTTCACCTGCATCATCTCGGTCAACACTTCAAGCTTATCCCTTAAGTTATATTTGAAAAAACAAACAAACAAAAACAAACAAACATGTTTTGTCCTTTTGGGGGGGGGAAAGAGCCCATCTACTTGAAATTCATGCAGAATATTCTCCTTTCCTCAGACCCTTTTTAAAACCACAATCATGATTTTATTACTTTCAGGGATTGTCTCCTCATGGAGCTCTGTAGTATCTCAATAGAAATTTTCTGATAAATTTTAAGAAGACACACTTTTACTAGCAGTTCTTTTAATATGAAAAATGTAAAGGATCTATAACTGAAGTCTAGAACTACTTTCTTTGGGCAGCTGCTTTGACAAGTTTCAGGTATTTTGCTCATACTTGGAACATAATGTTCACCCCAGACTATGATTCTGATCGTGTTTGTCAGGAGGAAATGCCACGAAATAAATCTGTCAAGGTGCTTGTGTGGTAAAATGTCAGAACTGTGTTGGATAAAAAAAAAGTTTCCAAGTGCTTTAGTTTGTTCAAGTTATATTTGCTGATTTGTTACGTTGGAATGATTTCCTCCTAAAATCCATAGAAACAATTGCATATTTAAGTTCCCATTGTAACAGGAAGTGAATTTTTGAAGATTTCATATACCATAAAAAACTTTCTTTCGTCTCTACCCCACAGTCATGCATATGTTGGTCCAGATTACAGCATTGAAAGAAACATTGGGAAAATTTCATTAGAACAGATTGACACTGTGAGTATTTTATGCTTTTAAACTGTACCCCGTATTGCCCTTGTCCAGCATGCAGTTTGTGTGAAGAAACTGACTTCCCTTTACGTATAATAACAGGTTGGATCCAGAGGAAATTGGCCATGCATTAGTCCTGTTGAAATCAATGAGACAAGGTTATGACTAACATGAAATCAGTGATGCACTAATGCACAACTAACCTCATTTGAATCCGTTCCAATATATTTATAGTGCCTCAAGGAAACCAGTGGCATAGAAGTCCTGTTTGTTTTTTAAAAGTGATATAAAGGAGTAGGTCTAGAGGTTTACTGTAACTATTAACACCTTATTGTTAACTAAATACGGTAGCTTAATACAGGGAACAACCATTTTACATGGGGGGGGGACTCTGTTTCTGGCTCCCGCACACGTATAAGCCTGCCCTGTTCTGCCCCAATTCTGTCCTCTTCCAGGTCCAAAATGACCCACGCTTCCGTGCCCACATGTCAGTTAGATATGGGCAAAATGGTCACTGCCTGTACTGATTATTATCATTATTATTAAAACAGGCATATCATATCTAAGAAATGAAAGCAAGTAATAGTTGGGAAAATAAACTTAATTAAAGTGCATCCAGTAATGTATCTGAAAATATTTAAGTCTGTTTTAAATGCATTATCTGACCCCTGCTCTGCTGTTTTTCTGTATCTGTTAATGCACCAGCCTTCCCCGGCAGAGTGCCCTCCAGATTGCTTGGGCTGCAATTCCCATCAGCTCCAACCAGCATAGCCAGTTGTCAGGAATGATGGGAGTTGTAGTTCAACAGCATTAGGTTGGGTAAGCCTGCTATACACTGACCTAAATTGTGATAGGATGAAGGGCAGTATAAAATGTTCTAAATAAATTCAAGATAAACCAATAAATGATATCAGCGCCATCAAAGTAGAGTATACTTTTTTTTGGGGGGGGGGAGAACAAAACCACTATTAATATACAATCAGAATCCATATTTTAAACTGGTAACTAATTAACCATACTGATTAATGCTTTTGGCTAGAATTAGTAAAGATCATTTCTTTTTTAAATAGCTGTATTTCTGTGCTGCATTTATTCTTTTCTCTTGTATAGAAAAAAATATTAGATTCAAATGCTTACAGGCATATTGAAGTTGTAAAATAGATTTATGCATAGTCCCTATAGCCCCTGCATATCCTTATCTCCTCAAGCTGTTCACCTTTCTAAATGGATTTAATTGGTGATCAAAATGCAGCCTGTAAGTCAATCTATTCAATAATATGTTTTCCTGTTGCAGCTTTCTGTTAAATCATTTCCTCCCTGCATGCGCCAACTGCACAAAGCTCTGCGTGATATCCATCATCTCCGGCATGGAGGCCGTATGCAATATGGTTTGTTCCTAAAAGGCATCGGTTTAACACTAGAACAAGCTCTACAGTTCTGGAAATCTGAATTCATCAGAGGAAAAGTGGATGCAGACAAGGTAAATTACTTGTTTGGAGCACTATTCAGTTCTTAATAGTTCTCTTTGAACATTTGCGAAGTCTGCAGACGTTGTCCATGTGCACTGTGGACAGCTGCTTAGAGTAAAACAAGTCTAACGTAAATAGCAATAGCAAAAAACACCTGCTTTCCCATCCTTTCCTCACAGCGGATATTCATCTCAATTCTGCTCTCAGCATAAATTTATATTACTTAACTTACTTTGTGTTTGCAGAAATCACAGAAGGAAGTCAGAAAACTTATTTACAATATTGATAAACACTTATATACAGTGATATCAATATTTGCTTTCAAAATCAATAAAAGGACCAAGTTCCACTATAAATATTTCCATACATTGTCCGTAATATTTTCCAAACTTCTGATCCATTTCTGTTTAGAGGATGATTGAATGAAGTCCTTGTTCTGTCTCCTTACCAACTGAAAGGTAGCCAACATAACACTAATTTTAAAAGAGGGATTGATGGGGACCCCAGGGAGAGGGAGGAAAGGGCATATAGGCCTGTCTGTGCTTCGTAATTGGGTAGAATGTTTAAACTTACATACCCACTTTGGGCATTATAAAATGTGTGCTTGGAAAGGGGTGTAGAACCATGCGAGCAGGCCCTATCATTCCCAAGTTGTGTGGGAAGGCCAGGTTGGAGTTGGTCAGAGCTGACTTTCACAGTCCTGAGGCCTCTGCACAGATACCAATAGTCCCTAAGAGGACTACTGTACTGAATAAAAACTTTTGCAGAAGAGAAGAAGAGTTTGGATTTGATATCCCGCCTTTCACTCCCCTTCAGGAGTCTCAAAGCGGCTAACATTCTCCTTTCCCTTCCTCCCCCACAACAAACACTCTGTGAGGTGTGGGGCTGAGAGACTTCAGAGAAGTGTGACTAGCCCAAGGTCACCCAGCAGCTGCATGTGGAGGAGCAGAGACGCGAACCCGGTTCCCCAGATTACGAGTCTACCGCTCTTAACCACTACACCACACTGGCTCTCAGAAAAACAATTTGTGTGGCTTCTACAAAGGAAGCCTTTCGCCACCAAGAAGAGCAGATTCTTTGGAGTTCTTGAGAGTCTTGAGAAGCATGTAAAACAGGGGAAATCTGACAGGCATTCAAAGTCCTTTGCAAAAGGCTTCCAAGTATATGTAGAAGTCATGGGATAAGAGAACAGATCATCTTGCTGCTTCTCTGAGCCTTGATGCTAATGCCAGAAAGGCATAGAAGGAGGTCTTCTACACAAATGCTATATTGTGGTGCAGTAGCAACTGCATGCCAATATGCACTCGGTTTTTCTTTTACATTTCCAGTGCCTCCTTACTTTAAGCCAGTGTCAAAAATAGACAGGGACTTCCAAAGTTAAATGCTGCCATGCTTAGAAAACAATGCAGAATGAGCGTTACGTGGTGCCTGTAATAGTGCTCTTCTCCAACACCATGCCATAGACCACTCCAGCCAGCTTGGCCAGGGATGTTGCTGGTCAGCAGAGTGGTCAGTAAACCAGCAGCATCATCAGTTTGTCTCTTTGGCCCAACACCAGGTGCGGGATTGGCTTCTAAGAGACTTCCGAAGGAATGGCAGGTTTGAAACTGGAAGCAGGGACCAAACAGCTAGGCCTCCGCCCCAGGTGGTGGTCAGTCCCTCTACACTAAACCTTCCCCTGCCACCACCACCCCTGAAATTTGGGGCACCATAAAGCTGCTTTCTTTCTCCTTAAGCTTTTAAATGTACTGCATATCCAAAGTGCTCATTTTTATTACTGTGAAATTTGTGGAAAGAGGACGAATAATTCACAATACCCTAGAATGGCAATTAGTATTTAAATTTCGCTGGAACAGATCGTTCCTCTTTGCTCGAGTCATCAAGAGTCCAGCAAGTCATGAGTTTGATTAAAGCATCGGTTTGATTAAATTGAAATGGTTGCCTCTGATTATATACATTAGTTTAAGTAGAAATATTGTTTGTTGTATTTTATTTTTGGCATATTCTATACCAAGGTTTTTGATAAATATTTTTCAGGTTCGGGAAAGAATTTGGATGGTGCGGAATAAGTGTTCCTCATTCGCCGTGTCACTTTTCTGGTGCAACCATTCATAAATACCCTGAGGGTCATGCAGTCCACAAGACAAGTGATCCACCCCTGTTCAAAAAGGCTTCCTATTACAACATAGCTTTCAGTTTGGTAGAAGCTTTCAATTAACTCTGGGAGCAAGCTTAGTAAGTGGAGGTTATTTCCCTTGATTCCAGATACCAGGGACTGGGTCAAGTGAGTGTAGCTCTAATCATGTTTCACATTAAGAGCCTTTAGACTATACTGCAGATTGTGGAATTGGTCATAGCAGTTTTTAGTCTGTAGGCATTTGACTCAAAAGACACCTCCCTTTGTCTTTGTATTGCATACTTACTCTCAGGACGATGCGGTAATTAATATGAGGGATTGTTTTGTACTGTTGGAACCAGAACATCCATCTGTTAACGGAATTAAGAGCCAAATTGCTGGTTAAAGAAAATTATTTTGAATAAATATTGCAGTTCTATTACCATGAAATAATGCATAAATTAATAAAGCTAGTCAGTTTGCTTCATATATTCAGAATTAGCCCTGATCATTAATCAGTGATTGATTTCAGCTTTTTTAAAAACCAGGTTTCGGCTCCTTGATTATTTTTTTGTGGATGTCTGGGAATTCTTGTGTTCACAATAATAATGCATAGATGATAAAGGCCAGCCTCACCACTTTGCATCAGCCGTTTTATTTTCAACATTATATTATTACATTTAAAATAAAGAAGTCTGACCTTGCAGACCTGAGGCCTCTTCTGGTTTAGCTGCAAAGTAGAAGATACTAATGAGAATGTCTTTGGGATATAATTATGTAGATTTAAAGAAGTGATGTACTTTTAATTATGCCCTGTAGCTAATGTAGATGCATATTAAACTAAATCATGCCTCTCTGCATTTCCCTCTGAAATTTCTTTTTTTTCTCAGGTCTTAAATTAGTTATCAGCTCGTTGGTGCACACCAAGGTTAAGTAAACTAGAGGAATAGTGGCACATCAGATTTTATGTTGTGTTTCTAAGATGTCCTATCAGTTGGTGAACTTAATGGTCTTGGCAGAACACAGTTTTGAATAAAGCTTAGTTCCCCCAGTCAGCACGATACACTTCTGTGGAATATGAAAATACTGGATTATTTAAATACCTTATTGAGGTATGTAACTTCAGATAAATGAAAGGCAGGGTTTTCTCTCAGGTGCAAGTCATTTGTTACAAAATTTAGTTGTGCTAAAATTAATACAGACTGCAGTCTTCCTTTTTCTGCTTTAACTGTCGCTTTCAAAGTACCAAAGAGCAAGATAGGAAACTTCCTTGTTTTTTCTTTGTATTTCATTTCGAGGTGTCAGCCTACATTGATGTATCCATTTGACTCTGCCCTTAATACTCTTATCATTCCATTGGAGTCTTATCCTTTTCAAGATGTTTGGCTAATTAGTCTGTCAGCCTCTTGTCCAGTCTTGAACTCGCACTTTTGCAAACTTAAAGTATTTCCAGAAAATATCAGATTTGATTCAAGCACAAATGTGTGTCAAAAGTTATTCATAATGTTATGTATTTCCTGAAATGTAACATTTTCGTACCCTTAATCTAGAATGCCAACTTTTATTGCTGCTAGATATCTGAAATATTACATAGATTCTGTTGTAATTTTTATTAATGCCTGTTTTGCAAGCTTATAATTGTGTCATTGTAGCCTGAGTTCAATTACTTTAAAGAAAAAGTGTCTGTTATGAAAATATCAGTTTTCCTTGTCTTACATAACAAAGCACACTGCTGTATGTTCCCTTCTGAATAGTTTGTAACAAACATTGCATGTATCCGAATGTGTGTTTGAATGCACACTGTGGAAACTGCCATTTAAAGCAATAAAGCATTTCCATCAGAATTAATTTGAATTTTCTGCCATGGGTATCCGATATTCATCTGATTTAAGGTAGTGAGAGGCACAACTGTTCTGTTGATTAATTGCTTGAGAGGTATAATTTTCATTTCCAAAATTTGAATAGTTGATCTCTGTAAGAACTAGGCTGTGAGGCAGTCTACAAAGTCTTTTAATGCAAGTACCATGATTTTTAGAAAATTCTGTGTGATTTGTTCACTCTATTCTCCCACTGTTTTGCTTAGAGAAAGAACATATATTGTAAAATATGCCATTAAATATAAAAGCCATTGCACCATTTTCACCTCTTAGTTAACTATAGAATAAAGCAAAGTTCTTTAGAACACTCCATCTTCTGCCTCATGTAAAACCTCTGTATCATGGAAATGCAGTGGAAAAATAGGTGCTGGAGTAGCTGGTTTGTGTCATGGGCTGTTAGTATTTTGAGATGTCCTGTCTGTCAGTTTGATAGACAGGTTCATTAACTGCATGATTGACGTAGCAGCCAATCTGATCCTTGAAGGGCCTGTTCCCTCTTCCTTGGACTGAACTGTGTTGCTGGTAGGAAAGAATAATGAGAGTTGAACAAGATGGCAAAACCCTTTCTTTATATTTTTAGGAGAGGCAGTGGGGATTTATTTTACTTTCAGAATTGGATTGTTAGTTGTTAAGTTGTGGGTTGACATAGCAACGTTCTAAAACTATCCTGAACGTCACTTTTCAATCCTTCATTTGCATACAAAACTATCCAATCACTGAACGTCACTTTTCGATCCTTCATTTGCATAACTATCTACAGTATCCCCCTGCTGGCCGAGGGTGAGAACTTCAGTACATAACACCAGTGGCATGTGCTTAATTATTGAAGGATAATATCCTTTTGGTTCATGCATTGTTGCTGGGAGTGTTAATTGGGTAGCTTTGCATTAAGATGCTAATCAAACCAAATTCCTCTCCTGGCAAGCAGAAGGTGTCCAAAATGTCCAACACTAGCTGCTAAAAATAGGCTATGTGGTTCTTTATCCGATCTCTCCTGTGATTGGCTTTTGATGTGGATGTGACAAGAGTCAATCATGTCTATGGCATATGCTTTTTTATTTTTTAAAAAGCACCAGTCTTCTGACCTGTTTTCTTGTTCAGTGTGACTACTGCAGACTTACATTGATTATCCCATAGCCCACCATTGCTCAACAATTATATGTTTGCTTTGCATTAAAATATTTGTGCACTTTTAGGTTGCAGTTCATACCTGCCTCTCTGTTGCAACAGTAATTTTGGTACAGCAGTCCTTCTGGATTGCCCTGAGCTTAGACTTTAAAAAACTCACAGTTTGTGAGTAAGAGTTATAATGTTTTAAAAGCTTGTTCTCAAATTGGCTGTCAGTTTAGCTTTGATTAATTTGATTATTTTTAATAAGCCCAGTAGAAGAGGTAATTATTGTAGAAAATTGAGGAATAAATTTGCAGGACCAACTTGCCATACTCAGAAATGATTTCCAAGTCCTATCGTGCCATGAAAAGAGTCTTCTGTAACTGCTACAACATGGCTGGCTGATAACATCGTTTCAATTTTAACTTTAAAATTGCTTAGCAAGGAGATATAATCAAATACAACCATTCAAAATCCCATTGTTTCATCATTTGTAGTAGCTGAAATCTCTTGACACCACCCAATTTTTATTTCTATTTAGTTTGACAAAGGATATGCTTACAGCATCCGACATTCCTATGGAAAAGAAGGCAAGAGAACTGACTATACTCCATTCAGCTGCATGAAAATTATAATGTCCAACCCACCAGGCCAAGGGGATTATCACGGTAAGTGCTTGCACCTGACATGTTCACAATGCATGGGAACCCAAACTGCTTTGGAAGCCAGCTGATTGGCTTGGCTGTATTACTGGCAGAAGCTAGTTTTCTGTGGCTTATGGCAGTCATCACTGTCAAGCCTAGTGTGCGGTTACTCTTCTGGTGATTTGTCTTATTACAGAACTAGGTCAAGCAAGAGAGATTCATTCAGCAGGGTTTCAACATGAAATCCACCAAGCTGTTTAGTTTTTTATTTCTCTTCTTGCTTCTGCTGCTGCTTTTCTATTTCCCAGCCCCCCTAAAAAACATGTCTCTCGACAAACAACAATGTTCCTCAGTGCTTTTGCTTTGCTTGCAATCAATGCTCTTGCTTTGCTCTAAAACAGTAATAAATCATAGGCTTTTTCTAATAGCTTAACACTCTCTGGGATAGTATGAAATATTTTGAATCTTATGATCTCCCTAGAATAAAACACTAAGCAGCATATTTCTATGACTTGTCTAAGAGTTACTTGGCATTGAAGCAGGTTTCTTTACACATATTCAGCTTTCCCTCTTAAGCAGGAATCAAAAGTAATGTAACATCAAAGTAATGTTCCACAGAAACCTTTGGTTTCATTTAAAAATAATAATGTTGCCCCCAGTCTCTGCACACACAAAGGTCTCTGGGACTCTTTTGGAGGAATGGGACCTTAAAATTGGTAGACAAGGTTGAATTAAGAGACATCCTCCCTTCCCCGCCCCTGGACAGAGGCTGGTGGGGAATCTGCTCCAAGAGAAGTCACCAGCCAATTACGGAGACTTGTTTACTCTCACCTCCAATTCTTCCCAGTCAATTAAGTCCAATACCCTAAAGTATGGATCTTCTGTTTGAAAAGTTCCTTGTTAATTGTGTTAAAGTGAAGGTGTGTGTGTGTGTGAGAGAGAGAGAGAGAGAAGAGAGAGAGCGCTTTCTGTGTGGTAAAGAAGGTAAATAAACAATTCCCTAGCTCCATCTTAATTGCAATGCATATTCTGCAATGTCATTTATGTTGGAATGCACAGCTTGGACGCCTCCAGACAGAGTACTGCATTGTTCAGGAGACAATTCTTTTGAAAAACTAAGGGCATGCAATAAAAACTGAGGACATATAATAGGAGTTTTATCTCTTTACACACTAATGATTTACTTAAAATGTACCTGGTGATTTAACCACCAGTAATTTAACTGTGGCTGTTATTTTGTATACTAGTTAAGCTATGATACTTGGGTATTAAACCACTGTAGTTAGGCCCAGTGAAATCAATGGAATAAAATACGCTTAGATGCAAACATTACAGCATAATTATTTTCGTAAGCAGCATTTCTCTTCCTCCCTGCCCCCCCCATTGACCCTCAAGTTGACGTTCTCATGCTGCTTAATAATATAGCTCACCTGTTATCTGTGTTTTTTTTGAATTAATTGTTACAGCTAAACTCCGGAAGCTTTTTCTGTTTGTACTACAGCTATACTATAATATAATATTTGGGTGAATTTTCAAACTCATTTAGTGTGGAACCTAATTAAAGCAGTTTTCTGTTCAAGTGAATAAGAATCTTGGCCTACTTTTCTGTAACACATTATATAGCTTTTGTGCCTATTAGTGCTATGATACCATACAGTGAACTAGCCGTTTGGAAGAAGCGTAAAGCTATTGCACACATGGGCAATTAGCTTTTGTATTAATAAGCTGCTGCTAGACAATTAAGGACTGCTTAGCCAGGCTCTCAAGTGTGCTGTTGTACTAACTTCTGAGTAAATAGTCTTGTTTGTGTGCTTGCCTCTCTTCTTTGTTCTTAGGGTGCCCATTCCGTCACAGTGATCCTGAGCTGCTGAAGCAGAAGCTGCAGTCATATAAAATCCCTCCCTCTGGGATTGCTCAGGTAGGGAATATTTTCTTCAGTTACAGCAGCAATGTGGCATCAGGTATTTCCTTTCAGTTTAGTTTAATACTGATGTATAATATGTGACTGACAATGCATGCAAAATGCCTTTTAAATCAGGTTGTAGTATTTGCTTTAATGATGTTCTCCCCCACCCCAAAGTGTTCTTTTCACAATGCTGACAAGCAGATTGATAGTTTTGTTTTTCATTACTGTAATCCGTTCCCCCCCCCCCCCTTGTATTTTATCAAGGACGTTGAGCAGTCTGGTTTACTGCAGCTTAGAATCATAGAACCATAGAATCGTAGAGTTGGAATTGATCCTAAGGATCATCTAGTCCAACCCCCTGCAATGCAGGAATCTCAACTAAAGCATACATGACAGACGGCCATCCAACCTCTGCTTAAAAACCTCCAAGGAAGGAGATTCCACCACCTTCTGAGGGAGTCCATTTCCCTGTCAGACAACTCTTACTGTCAGAAAGTACTTCCTGATGTTTAGTCGGAATCTCCTTTCTTGTAAGTTGTATCCGTTGGTTCGGTTACTAGCATTTTTATGTGCTGTAAGCCGCCCAGAGCAGCCAGATGGGTGGGGTATACATAAATTATTATTATTATTTTATTTTATTTTATTTTATTAGCTTACGGAGCAGGAGAAAACAAGTTTGCTACATTCTCCATGTAATGACAGCTCTTTAGTTATTTGAAGATGGATAGCATATCTCCTCTTAGTCTCCTCTTTATCAGGCTAAACATACCAAACTTCCTCAACTGTTCCTCACAGGGCTTGATTTCCAGACCCTTGATCATCTTAGTTGGCCTCTTTTGCACATTTTCCAGCTAGTCAATATCCTTCTTAAATTGTGGCACCCAGAACTGGATGCAGTACTCCAGTTGTGCTCTGACCAAGGCGGAATAGAGCGGGACTATTACTGCTATTGCTTCTTACAGCCGTGCAAGCCTTTGGGAGGTAGTGACACAAGAGGGCATCAGAGGAGGGAGGGAAGGAAAGAAGGACAGAGGCCAGTGTTGCCCGTGGCATCCCTGACCATCATGACACACTGGTTGAAAACCACTGCCCTAAACCATGCTTAATTCAAGGAGCTCTTGTTTCATTTTAAAATTGCAGTGTTGATCTAATTTCCAGTAGGCTTGGAGATTTATCAGTACATAGCTCTAAGGCTTGCCATCAGGGTGTTCTGATTTTCACAACTGCTGCAACCTTTCCTAAAGTACAGTGGTACCTCTGGATGCGAACGGGATCCATTCCGGAGCCCTGCTCACATCCTGAAGCGAACGCAACCTGCGTCTGCGCGGGTCACAATTCGCCGCTTCCGCGCATATGCGTGATGTCATTTTGAGCATCTGCGCATGCGTGAGCGGCAAAACCCGGAAGTAACATGTTCTGTTACTTCCAGGTTGCCGCGAAGCACAACCCAAAAATGCTCAACCCGAAGCTGCTGCAACCCGAGGTATGACTGTATATCGCTTCTGTACGTATTAGAAGCAAAATGCTGATACCACAGTGCGGGAAAATCTGACTCTTTGGCTTTTGTGCCCCAAAACTTTGCATTAATCTCTGGACCAGCTGCTTTCATCCAGAGGAAATACTTCGCTTTAACTATTCAGTTCTGTACAGTAGGAAATTAGGGTCAGGGATTCCCCTGTTGAATATGTTCATAGTTTTGTGAGCTAACTTTGATATGCCTTTTGTTTATTATATCGTATAGCTGCTTTTCAGCCAAAAACCTTGGCTCCTATAAGCGGCTGTCAGTACTTCAGATCCAATGCAAACAGCAATTAAAATGCAAAACAATCAGAATGCTTCTAAGGAGTGAATCCTCAGCTGAAGATAGATGAGGGTGTGGTGGAGAGATGCCTGGCTGCTACCTTCACTTCCTCTGAGGACCTTGGCCACAGCCCATGGTGGCTGGAAGAATTGAATCTAGGCATGATCGTTGGGTTACTTTTCAGATCTGTTTCCAAGTATGTAAATGTTCTTGGGGATAAAGTGATGAAGCTCATGTTCCTTTGCAGCTTTAGCTTATAAACTAATAATTTCTCGTTCTTTTTACACAGTAGTTGCATATAAGAGATGTAAATTGCTTTAAAGTGAGTGGGTGACCTGTTTGTCTTTTGACTTAATGCCGAGTGCCACAATTTGTCAGGAAAGCATTTCTGCATGAAACATTTAAGACGTTTAAATGTTTTAAGTTCTCTCACACTGGCAGTGATAGCAGTTTGCTTGCATCCCGCCCATTTTCATGCTAGGTTTCTCCAGGATATAGACAATTTGGCTTGACAAGTATTTTACTGAGATTCCACATTGTAGGCCAAGTTTCATCACAGTAAGCAACAGTTGTAGTTCAAGATAAGATAATTTCTAGTAGTCAAATAAAAATCTCCAATGTTGGTGTATATCTAGTTCTTTTGGGTGGTCCAAGTCGTTAACTATGGTGGTTGGCATTAACAGCGGCTAATGAAATGCTAGAATAATCTTGTACATATTCTGTAGAAAACTGTCAAATTTCTTCGCTTCCAAATGAACCCAGTTAGGTTAGCTGAAACTTCTTCTTCAAGGTAACCCTAAAACATCAGAAAAAAGTGCAGCCCCCTAAGCTAAGCACAAGAAAGCTACACTCATAGATTCAGCTAATTAGTCCTGCTAAATAATTGCTAATGTAACAGGGCTTGCCCCCTAAATACAGGTTTGGTGTTTGTGTTGACAGAACAATTGTCATAGTGCTGCATTGAATTCCCATACATTGGAATATAGGTCACCTCGCTTCAATGTACCTCAAAAAAATAATGTTGACTCATATTTCTCTGCTACTATTGCTTTGAATTACTGATTGACTCTTTTTTTTTGCAGCATTCTTTCTGCAAAAAGGAAAGTTCTGTACCTGTCAGCAAGTCTCCTTGTTGGTTTTCTCTATATGTCTTTATAAAAAATATTTATACATGACAAGCTTATTGTATACCAACTTGATAATATGTAATATGTGCATATTGCATATAAGTAATATATGTATGTATAATATGTACAAGTATTGTACATATAATATAATTGTAATATAAATATAGATTGTACATATAATATGTGCAAGTACTGTGTGTGCGATGAAAAGCAAGCGTGAATACTTAGACTCTCAACAGGCACAACAATTCTGTGTTAACTAATGCTTGTTATGGGCCTCCTAAAAGTGCCTTATAACAGGCATAGGCAAACTCAGCCCTCCAGATGTTTTGGGACTAGAACTCCCATCATCCCTAGCTAACAGGACCAGTGGCCAGGGGTGATGGGAGTTGTAGTCCCCAAACATGGAGAGCCGAGTTCGCCTATGCCTGCCTTATAGGAAGTAAGTCTGTTTGATCACATTGAGGTTTCTAAGTAAATATAATTACCCAGACTTTATTAATTCAGTCCATATAAGAAGCTATGATACTTTCACTGACCTCATGATTCTTGCTGCCAGAAGGAGCTTGAAAAGCAGATCTTTGGGGGTTGGGTAAGGTTACAGGTTTATTTGCAGGAGAGCTATTTTAGTATCTTTGACTATGGAGTAATGTAGTATTTCACAACACTTGCTCTAAAACTAAGCTCCAAAACTTCTATTCCGTTTATGTACCTTTGGAGTGTGAAGCCAGGCATGTATAAATTCTGTTCAGCCCCATGCTGGCCAAAAATGAGTTTATTTTGGGGTGGGTTTTTTTGGTAAAAAATTGAGTTGAATCCCTATAGGCTATCAAAAGTGGAGCTCCTGTAGATTTTTCATGTTAAATGTTAGAAATAAAATGCACAAAGAAAGACACTAGCGGTTTGCTTCACATAAGCAAATAAATGAAGGTTTTTGCAAAGCCCTAAGAGAACAAGCTGAGTTGTTGCGGAATTGACCTGGAACTAGGGGAATATTGCTAAGCGTGTTCCAGTAGCTGCACCTCAATCACATTTTAAGTCACCTTTGAAATAAAAATGAAGGTTAGAAATAGATAAAATGCAACAAATTCTTTGCTGGAAAGATTGAGTCTTTTAAGAACAGAAATAACTATTTTATTTGAAAATGGCTTCAAACTGACCTTGTGTACCTGAAAATATCAGTGATTAGGAAGGTGAAGCCAATTAACTATTTTAAGCTTGTGTGTGACAGCAGTGCCCCATCATCTGATCTCAATATCTTTTGAGTTACAGTGCTAAGAAATTGTTTAATAGTCTCTCAAGTAATGGAAAGGTGAGGGTTCCAGCACTTCTGTTAGCTTTTTAGAAGAGACAATTTTAGTACGTGTATCTTTTCTCCTTCCTTTACAAGATGCACTTGCCAAATTTCTCGGCAGTTGTTAAAGGTACAGAAGCCTTGGCTTCCTTTGCTACAAGAGAAATAATATGCAATGCTTCAGAAAGTAAAGGGACTTTATAGCATTATTTTCTATAGCATTATTATAGTGGGATTTATAGCATTATTTTCATTTGGCCACAAATTAAAAGTGGTTTTATATTTGCTTGGGTACAGACAGTTTCCTTGTGCTAGAGTGCATCATGCAGTGATTAAATAAAAGGTATTCTCCTTGGTGGTGCTGGGAAGGCAACATTTAACAGGTCAGCTGACAAATCTTTTTCGGAGGATTGAGGACCAGTTTGTTCCACCCTGCAGTGTGAATATCTGTCACCACACTTCCTACACCTGGGGATTCCCAGAATCATAGCTGCTATTGCAACAAAATTGGGCCATGGGATTAGGTACATTTCAAAGCATTGCTGCCCAGTGTTAATTATGAAAAGCACATGAACCTTGGCGGGATTCAGGGTTGTTGCATAGCTAAGCCAATAATCACAGTTTGGCTAGAGAGGTTTCCAATTTCATGGTAGAATCTGCCACAGGTTTTAAGTGTGGCACTTACTATAACAACTTCATGCTGAGTGCCGGCACCTTTCATTCCTAGAAGATAAGCACTGATCGCCACCTGTTGAATAATAATAATAATAATAATAATAATAATAATAATAATTTATTGTTTATACCCTGCCCATCTGGCTGGGTTTCCCCAGCCACTCTGGGTGGCTTCCAACAGAATATTAAAATACAATAGTCTATTAAACATTAAAAAGCTTCCCTAAACAGGGCCGCCTTCTAAAAGTCTGGTAGTTGCTTTTCTCTTTGACATCTGGTGGGAGGGCGTTCCACAGGGTAGGTGCCACTACCGAGAAGGCCCTCTGCCTGCCTCCCTGTAATTTGGCTTCTGGCAGTGAGGGAACTGCCAGAAGGCCCTCGGAGCTGGACCTCAGTGTCCGGGCAGAACAATGGGGGTGGAGACACTCCTTCAGGTATACTGGACCGAGGCCGTTTAGGGCTTTAAAGGTCAGCAGCAACACTTTGAATTGTGCTCGGAAACGTCCTGGGAACCAGTGTAGGTCTTTCAAGACCGGTGTTATGTGGTCTTGGCGGCCGCCCCCAGTCACCAGTCTAGCTGCTGCATTCTGGATGTAGTTTCCAGGTCACCTTCAAAGGTAGCCCCACATAGAGTGCATTGCAATAGTCCAAGCGAGAGATAACTAGAGCATGCACCACTCTGGCGAGACAGGTACATCTCTAATGGGATGGTTTGGGGTCTGGCTTTTTCTGGGTATCTGCGGCAACAAGAAGGGTTGTTCAGATGCCAAGCTTGGCATGATCTTTTTGACAAGGTATGGTCCCCATATATCAGCTTTGAAAATAGAAGTACAGTCGTACTTTGGTTTTCGAACAGCTTAGTTCTTGAACATTTTGGCTCCCGAATGCCGCAAACCTGGAAGTGACTGTTACGGTTTGCGAACTATTTTTGGAAGCCGAATGTCCGATGGGGCTTCTGATTGGCTGCAGGACCTTCCTGCAGCAAATCAGAGGCCGCACTTTGGTTTCTGAACATTTTGGAAGTCGAACCGACTTCCCGAACGGATTCCATTCAACTTCCAAGGTACGACTGTAGTGTTAATGTTAGACCTCCAAACACTTGTGCTTACTTATAGAGAGGCTGTGTCACAGATATTTGAAGCTTTGGCAGTGCATTCAATGATTCAGTTATTTGACAGCATCCCTGCTCAGTTTTTCTTCTCAGATGTAACTGATGTAAGCATGCAACACTCTACAAGTTTTATTGGAATTGATCAGTGTTATTTTAATACAATATTCCACAAAAAGAAAAAGGTGCTGTTCCATCCATCCATCCTTTAGCCAAAATAAGTTTTTTACATGATCAAATGTACTACATAAACTTGATGCACTGATACAAAATGTGCTGCTGCTGGTTACCATTTCAGTATCATTCAAAGCAGCATTAACACTTTTAATTAGCAAAGCCAAGTTTTTTATATATTACATTTTATTATCTGTTCCATTTCAAAAGCACATAGACGGTGCCAGACTCTTCTGGCAAGTTGATTTGTTTTTCACAAGATATGTAACAGGATGTGACAAGAAAGGCAGACATTTAATCAGTTGCACTTGTAGCAGCAAACAAACCCAGTAAGCACTTCTTTGGCAGCATTGTAGCTTGATATATTCAGCAAATATTTGTACATCTGTCAATAACTATAAGGCAGCCTCCAATAATGAGGGCAGTAGGGATTTGTGCCGGAGTTTATTTCTGTGCTTGACATGGAAAGGTCAGCCTTTTGAAAAGGAGTGTGAATTTGCATTTCTCAAGAATTTTCTCTCGGCTGAGGCTATCTCTCAGTTCCAGCGGTTTCCTGAGCTTGATAAGCAGGGAATATACAGTTTAATTATATAGCAGCAGAGGGGGAAAATGACAGACAACTTAAATTTTCAAATGGCGTTGCATTCTGCTGATAAGAATGAATGTTTTATGCAGGACAGAAGAGATTACATGAGGTAGAATTGGAAAGCAAATTGTATTTACAAGAGATAGAGAGATGTTTCTAATAGGAATTCAAAACAGATGATTTCCCTTTCATGTTCTGAGGAGCATTGCTAGAAACAACTTAACTTTGAGATCTGATCTTAGGGTAGAAATGCAGTGCTTTCTGCCACTTCTTTTCTGGATTACTTCCACCACAATTTGTAGTTGGGAGCACAGTTGTATTATGTCGCACACGTCTGAGCAAGTTTTATCCAAAATAAATTATAACCACATACTTGATTAGTTCATATTTCAGTTGCTCAAATGGTAGATACTTATTTGAAATAACGCAAGAGATTTTGCAGCGCAATATGTTCTGACAGTACACATCGTTCCTCATTTTTCTATGTCATTTGTGAAGTAAAACTGTTGATTTCTGGTTGCGAAGGCAGAACCTCTTCTCTGTCTATGGATAATCTGACTTCAATTCTAAGTGGGAGGAAAATGTCAGCAGCATTGTATCTTATAAGACTACAGATTCTTGTATTATGTCAAACCCTGTCATAAATTGTAAAGGTCATATGTTCACATTGCAGAACATTTCAGCTGTTTTAAAGACCCTTTAAATATATCGATCATTTTCCTTTTTCTAGATTTTGGAACTGGTGAAGGGCATGCACTATCAGTTGGCCTGTCAGAAATACTTTGAGCTGACCCATGACGTAAGTGGTGCTTATTTATCAGGCGATAATGTGTCTCATTATTGGAAAGACTGGTGGCAGAAACCCTGTGTGAAACTTCAGACATTCTGTTCACATTCACCACGTGCCAACATCCTTGTTAATTACGCTGAGTTAATGAGTATATAGCAGATGTCTTTCATTTCATGTATGGATCGACACTCCACATTTGCTAACTGTTTAGTGCATACATAATCAACAAATATGTTATGAGGTTATGCTGTTTTATTTTGTAGCAAAACTGTTTACATTTATGGAGTGGTGTTTCACTGGTCCTAGCAAACGAAATGTAGATAAAGCAATAACACTTGATTTCTACATTTTTTCCTTCCAGTTTTCCCCTCTTGCAGGATGGAAGAAGACACAGTTCCAAGTTGCATTAAAAAAGTACATAAAGATTGATTAAATATATTGCTAACAGAAAACCTTTATCCCCCCCGCACCCGAATGCCACCTCTGTCCAAAGAGACCATCAGTTCATATGTCTTAATTCCAGTTCTTGTATATTTAGAGTGGTTTGCATTATTCCACATAGACTGAAGGAAAAAACCATATCTGTTTACATATTACATATCTGTTTACATATTTTAAAAGTCATACACCTCCTCTCAGAAGTCCATAGTGGTGTTTCCAATTTGCCTGACCATAACCAAGGGGAGTTATTTGTAATTTGCACCTCCCTTCCTATTTCTCTTGAAGGACAAGTAGCAAGGGCCCATCTCCATCTAAGGGGTGACAACCCTGCACACCTTTTCCCTGTTTTTGATTGGATAGTTCTCTCTGCCCCTTTCCCATCAATTGGGAGAAACTATAAAATGGGATGATTTCACATGTTTGTCTGTCTTCATTTGCCCCAGGGGCAAGGGCCTTTGAATATGTTTCTGAGCATAGATGATCAGTTTATTTCTGTCTGTTAAAGATGCAGAACCTAATAACTTCTCCATCTTGCTGGGCAATACCAAAGATTTATATAATCCTACATCCTGTTCTCCACAGTGGCTTACAAGCTGTTTCTTAGGAAGCTCACAAACAGAGCATAATGGCAATCGTCCTCCCATAGCAACTGGTATTCAGAGGCTTCCTGTATCTGAACCTGGAGGGTACCATAAAGCCATCATGACTTGTAATCACTAATAGCCTTGTCCTCCATGAAAGGGTGGTGTGTGTGTGTGTTAGTCCCACCCCACCCCCAATTGCTATCTCGATAATAGTGCTGTCCTTGTTAGCAAACATTTTGGAGGCCATTTTGGATTTAGGTTTGCTGCCTTTCTTGGTAGGTTTTGCATTTGCATTTGAACCATGGTCAGTTCATCTACATAGAGCAGTTGTAGGGAACCTCTAGCCCATGGGCCTGATTAGACCTGCTATTTTTGGCCTTACTGAAAAGGAGGACATTCTAAACATGCTGCTAAGTCTTCCTGTCCACTGGATGCCAGAATTTGATGGCTTTTTCTGTTGCCCTGTCCCACAAAAACCAATCAGTCATCAGTCTCCCCTGGTGATGAATGAAAATATTTATGAATACAGTAAGAGGAAAAAATGAATTTAAATATAGAAGAATGCTGAGCAAAGCATTAAAATTCAAGGTTATGCTTTCTAATGTAGAATATATTCTTTGTTACTTGCATATTATTATTTTACTTAGAAATGTATCGAGAAATTGGGAGTGTTGGTGCCACATTGAACTTCAAGTTTTATTTAAATATAATGGAATTACTTTCTGGTGCCAAAATCTTAATTTTGAGCCCCAGAAGTCAGACTGTAAGGAAAAATACTTAAGTTATCACTTGTATTTTTACAGTTATAGCAATATGGTGTTCTTAAAAGGGAGACAGAACAATGATATAACCAACACAAAATATAAGCGATTAAATTTATAGCTTAATCCATGGTTAAGGAAAAAATATTGGTGGCATTGCAATTCTCGTGCCCTCTGTGAGTCACAGAGACCAATAGATTCATAGTTTTCGTAGGGGCAAATGGAGGGAATGAATTGTTATTCTTACTTATGGCAAACTGCTGGAATTGTTCCCATTCAGGTTTTTGTTTGTTTGTGTGTCAATTATTTCTTTGTCCTAACTAATAAACTGGCACCTTTTTATATCTAAATAAATGTGCTCTTTGTGCTTTGATAGCTATAAATGTTTTGCTTTCATGAGTGATTTGGCTGAGCCAATATTATTAATAAGGATAATAAAACAGATGTGCTGAAGCATTTTTATTAAGCTGTCAAGCTCATTTGGTTGCAAGCAATATAATTAGAGCGGCTCCATTTAAATGGGCAATGCTTATATCCCTGGCTAAAAGGAAACTGCAAATGTAGCTTTGCAAAGACCAATGCGTTTGATATTGTGGTTATTGTTGTCTTTCTAATGGCTTTCCTTTTCCAGGAAATATGCATCTTGTTTATGTTTATAGACAAAAGGATTGATTTGCTTTTTTGATTTCTCGGTGGTCAAAATTTAGTTAAGAGCAAGTTATTAGAAAGAGAGAAAGCGTGTAAATAGCAAGGCAGCATACAGTATCTGAAATAACTCCATATGGCTTTGTATTTTTTGTGTTGCGTTTTTTTTGTAATAGCAGCTTGCCTCATTATCACTTGCCACTTTGTAGCTTCTTGATTAAAACCCCAAGAACACACAGGTTTAACACCATTGCTTCAGATTCTTAGTAAAACCACACAATACGACACCAAAAGGAACCCAGGCTTTGTGTTAAGGAAGGACACTGCTTAGAATGAACAGAATCTGAGGAAAGCTTTGAGGCCTTAGTAGATGAAATACAGAGCAGATGAAATAGAGAGACTTGTTTTTAAATCCAGTGTCCTTTACCTCATGTCAGTTTAGATTACAAGCTTTGCTGGGGTGGTGGTGTTTTTTTTACAGGGCATGATAAATGATGTTGGGGCCCCCTCCCTCCTTCTACCTCAGCTAGAGTGGGGCAGGGGGAAGGAGTCATTTAAAACTAAACGCCTTTTCAGGTTTTTCTTTCGAGAGGAATTAAGGTCAAAATGTTTTTGAAAAGTATGTAGGATACATTAGCAAACTTCATTCCCCCCCCCCAAAACCCCGCTCCAAGCATCCGTCATCTTTAAAGTAGAGCTTTTACTTAATACCTTAGCACTAATGCTTTATGCAGCAAGTTATAAACAGAAGTTTATTTTTATTGCTACTTGTTAAATCACCAAGAGGTTTCAAAGGAAGCTATTTGGAAATGCAGTGAAATTTAAAAAAAAAATGTTTTGAAAATACGTTCTCCACAGAAGAAGTAGCCTTCTCTGAATAAAACAGCTAGGGCTTGCCTTTAAAAGGTAAAAGGTAAAGGTACCCCTGCCCGTACAGGCCAGTCGTGACTGACTCTGGGGTTGCACGCCCATCTCGCTTAAGAGGCCGGGGGCCAGCGCTGTCCGGAGACACTTCCGGGTCACGTGGCCAGCGTGACGAAGCTGCTCTGGCGAGCCAGCACCAGCGCAGCACACGGAAACGCCGTTTACCTTCCCGCTATAAAGCGGTACCTATTTATCTACTTGCACTTAAGAGTGCTTTCGAACTGCTAGGTGGGCAGGAGCTGGGACTGAACGACGGGAGCTCACCCCGCCGCGGGGATTCGAACCGCCGACCATACGATCGGCAAGTCCTAGGCGCTGAGGTTTTACCCACAGCGCCACCTTTAAAGATAGCTAATTTAATCATAGTTTGAACGTGAGTTTTTGTGTATGTGTAAAATCTGTTCTGAAGATAGATTTATTTCCATGAGATTTTGGTGGCTCTGTTGTTTGTAATGGCTTCCACATTTGACTTGTTGGTAAGAATTCTCTGTTTTGATCTGTAAAACTATCAGCGATTTACTTGTGTCCCCACACAGAAGTGTAGAATTTGAACCTGGACATACTCAAATACAATTGAGTAGAAAGAAGATGCAAGCCTAACACTGAGAGCAGTTGTTCTCTTAACAGGCCATTCTCTGGATGTGCCACTCTGCAACCTTATATCCACTTACCTGGGAGTAGGGCACATTGATTCCAGTGGGACTTACTTTTGAGTAGACATGCATAGGCTTGTGCTGTGAGTGTGCAGTTAGGACTTTTCCTTTTCCTTTCATTGGTGTGCTACTTCACTTGAGCAAATACTTGGTTTTTTTGTTTTATTTACAGCTGGAATGAATGTTTGTGGTTCCCATAGCCAAAAAGCTAACTGAAACTTCAGCATTACCTGCAGTTTGTTATGCAATTGCCCCTTTGGATTGTGGCCTGTGTATTTTTCTCTTAAAAAACAGCAACAAACAAACCTGTCCTCTTAGGTTGCTGTTGCAACAAGACAGGGAAACTGAGTATCAAAACATGTTTTGGCTCTTAGCAGCTTTTATCGAGCAATGTTTCACGGAGGCTGAACTAATGTATAGCTTTCCTCTCAACGCTGGCTATCTCAAAGCTTGAACAAAGTGAAGTTTTTAGTATGCATTTCAACTCAAGGGTGTGTGAAGTACAGTGACAGAACATGTTTTTCCCTTCTTCTTTTTTGCACAGGTCAATGATACTGGGTTTTCTTTGAACCACCCAAATCAGTATTTTGCAGAGAGTCAGCAGCTACTCGGTGGCATCAAGGATATCAAGAAAGAACAAAGGCAGCCCGAAAACTCCCAACCAAAGCACAGCAGCCAGACAAGTATAAATAAAACCTCCATTTCCTCTTCTGTAAATACAACAGAGGAAATGGAACTGGAGGGACTCGATGACTACTTTGCTGAAGATTAAGAAGCATCTGTTTCCATTTTGCAACATACTTTTTACCATCTCTGTATTTTGAAGTAGCTCTTTTGAGGGTCAGGAACTGGCATCATGGTGTACACAGGCCTCTTGAATGCTGCCTTAAACAGAAAAAGGAAAACACATTGTCAAGCATCCAGCTCGTGCATCAGTTTTGAAAGGAAAACTGCAACGTTGTTTGCAAGATCGAACGACGGTGCATTTCCATTTCTGTGAGCAAAGCCTCCTACCTCCTGTATTGCTAAACCTCCTACCTCCTCCCTGGGCTCTCTGTTACCGTGCAGCTTATTTCCTTCTCTATTTTTCTTAATAAAGCGGATTCTGAAATGTAGATGAGTGGATGCATTGCTTGCGGTTTTTAGATGATAACTGCTAGATAGCATTACATGCAATTCATAACAGCTTATGAATGGCTTGTAGAAATATACAAAAGCTGTCTTGCTGTGATCTGAAGTAGCAAAGACTGCTGTTTGAAAAAGAAACTAGGTTTTAACTGCATGATGCCAAATATATTTACACTTGAAAAGGGTGGATTGGTCATAGCCACCATAATTAAAATGAAGAGCTTCACATCCATTCACATCATGGGCTTCCATCGTCTCTCAGCTTCGTGGAGGGACAATTTCTGTGTCTGTGTATTTTGACAGAACAAATTGTTTAATAAAAAAATCAGAGAGTGTAAAAGGAGAACTGAATTTGAACCAGAGCTTTTCTTCTTCTTTTCTTTCATCTCCTTTATTGGAATTCATTAATAGCATTACAAATTTAACTTCACACATACACATACATACAAAGAAAAAAATTCTTAAGTTGAATTACTATAAGATGTTAATTTAAACTTCAAATTCTGCTTAGATTTCAGCTAAGCTAAAATAAAATAATATTACATAAAATAAAATAACATATCAAAATAAAATAAAATAACATATCAAAATAAAATAAAATGATAAAATAATTGTGGACTTCCCATCATTTCCCGATATAGTTGACATTTATGATTTTGAATGTACTTATAATTATTACCTTACTTTTAACGTGCTTTCTAATACTTTCTTACAACATATCGTACCGATTTTTTTTTTTGTTTCTTAATGCAAAATTTGGTTTATTTTGCTTATTTATAGTATAATAATAATAATAATTTATTATTTATACCCCGCCCATCTGGCTGGGCCTCCCCAGCCACTCTGGGCGGCTTCCATAGAAACCAAAAATACACTAAAATATCACACGTTAAAAACTTCCCTGAAGTTCCCTTAAGATGTCTTCTGAATGTCAGGTAGTTGTTTATCGCTTTGACATCTGCTGGAAGGGCGTTCCACAGGGCGGGCGCCACTACCGAGAAGGCCCTCTGCTTGGTTCCCTGTAGCTTTGCTTCTCACAATGAGGGAACCGCCAGAAGGCCCTCGGCGCTGGACCTCAGTGTCCGGGCAGAACGATGGGGGTGGAGACGCTCCTTCAGGTATACTGGACCGAGGCCGTTTAGGGCTTTAAAGGTCAGCACCAACACTTTGAATTGTGCTTGGAAACGTACTGGGAGCCAATGTAGGTCTTTCAAGACTGGTGTTATATGGTCTCGGCAGCTGCTCCCAGTCACCAGTCTAGCTGCCGCATTCTGGATTAGTTGTAGTTTCTGAGTCACCTTCAAAGGTAGCCCCACGTAGAGTGCATTGCAGTAGTCCAAGCGGGAGATAACCAGAGCATGCACCACTCTGGCAAGACAGTCCGCAGGCAGATAGGGTCTCAGCCTACGTACCAGATGGAGCTGGTAAACAGCTGCCCTGGACACAGATTTGACCTGTGCCTCCATGGACAGCTGTGAGTCCAAAATGACTCCCAGGCTGCGCACCTGATCCTTCAGGGGCACAGTTACCCCATTCAGGACCAGGGAATCCTCCACACCTGCCCGCCTCCTGTCCCCCAAAAACAGTACTTCTGTCTTGTCAGGATTCAACCTCAATCTGTTAGCCGCCATCCATCCTCCAACCGCCTCCAGACACTCACACAGGACCTTCACCGCCTTCACTGGTTCTGATTTAAAAGAGAGGTAGAGCTGGGTATCATCCGCATACTGATGAACACCCAGCCCAAACCTCCTGATGATCTCTCCCAGCGACTGCATGTAAATGTTGAAAAGCATGGGGGAGAGGACAGAACCCTGAGGCACCCCACAAGTGAGAGCCCAGGGGTCTGAACACTCATCCCCCACCACCACTTTCTGAACACGGCCCAGGAGGAAGGAGCGGAACCACTGTATGACAGTGGCCTGTTATGTTTTGATACTGCTGTTATTTTTCAGTTCTCATATACGCTACTAGCTGGGCCCAACATAGGTAGGCTGGGCGAAGTCCTGGTTTAAGCTGCAGTTGTTACTGCCACTCAGAAAAGACAGGAACTACGGTAAGAGGACTCGTCACGTACAGCAACTCCAAAGTCTACTGCAGCTCACTTGGGCTGGTAGTCAAGCTCAGCCAAACAAGGATGTGTGATCTTCTATTAGGGATGACCAAATCCACCAATTTTGGTTTCTTCTGTTTCCATTCTTAAGTTTAGTTAGAATGGTTTCGTTTCCTACATTTTGTATGTTGCTTTCACTAATGTGTTCATTTTTTATACACACTTTACCCAAATTAAATGCGTTCGTGTGCACATTATTTGACTGGAGAACTGCATTGCTAAATTTGGATTCTGAAGGATGGCTGTGTTCACGAATTGCTTCAGAAAGTGTGGATTTGGTAGGCAAACTTAATAGAATTAACCCCCTTCTGTGTACCCTCTGCCTGAGTCCTTTATCATTCTCCTTTTTAGTTACCCTTTCCCTTTAGCGTAAAGTACACACATCTTAAGAAAATCTATTAATTTGGACTGCAATCCTTCAGTTAGGGATGTCCCAATATTGTCCTTGGCCCCATTATGCTAGTTGGTCACTTGCAACACTGCAGTGTTGGTGAAACTCCCATTGGTATTGTATATACTTGAAGCACCAAAGGGGGAAAAGTCACTCCAGGTACCAGTTGCTGGAAACCATAGGAGATTGCTCTTGTACTCATGTTCTGCTTGCAGGATTCCTACAGGCATCTGGTTGGCTACTGTGAGAACAGGATGCTGGACTAGATGGGCCAATGGCCTGATCTATCAGGCTATTCTTATGTTCACAGAACACAATGACACTCACAACTACAAGGGCAACACCTCTGACTCCCACCAATCATAAGGCAGCACAATGATGATGCTTCCCTAAAAGCAACGGAAGCCACAAATCCACTTATGGCAACGGGGAGGTGCAGATTAAGGTGTATCTCATTGCTCAGGCCTTTCAGGAAAGGTAAGATGTATAGAGGATCTTGTATGTTTTGGTTGCTGTCGATGTCTTAAGGTTTTGTGGTTTTAAGCTGTTTATGGTTAAGTTTGAATTTGAAGCTTATTTCTGACATGGGATGCCTACAGTCAAATTCTACAGTGTAAGTTCTTTGGGGCAGGGGCCTGTCCTCTTTCATTCGTGTAAGAACTACCATATTCTATAATACGGTGCTCTATAAGACGCACCAGACCACAAGACGCACCTAGTTTTTGGAGGAGGAAAACAAGAAAAAAAATATTCTGAATCCCAGAAGCCAGAACAGCAAGAGGGATCGCTGCGCAGAGAAAGCAGCGATCCCTCTTGCTGTTCTGGCTTCTGGGATAGCTGCGCAGCCTGCATTCGCTCCATAAGACGAACACACATTCCCCCTTACTTTTTAGGAGGGAAAAAGTGAGTCTTATAGAGCAAAAAATACGGTACTTTTCTTGCAGTATCACACTGCATTTAATGCTTTCCATATTTAATTCAATGCCATGTTAAGCAAGTCCAATTCTTCAAAGTGTTGGCTTTCTTGTTTCTCATCCTCTGGTCCCTGTAAAATCAAAACCCCTACGTCTCCAGATGCTTGACAGAATTTCTAATTTTAGAGAATGGTTTGGGCTGCCTGGCTGTCTCTTCGAGTAGTTAGCTCACTTGTTCCTCATCCTCGATGCCTATGTAGTAGGAAAACAGTGGGATGATAAGGCTAGTCATGTTTTCAGCTTTTCTGTTGACGAGCTGCCTTAGGAGCATCTTTTGTCTTTGGCTGTACTTCAGCCGGGCAGCTGAAGAGGAAATACTATGGTTACGCTGGAAATGGCATTACCTTTTGTCTGGGCTCTTAACATTTCATGCTTGTGCAGCCATTAGCTGAAGGAGAGATACTAGAAGAACAGTGTTTGGGGAAATAGAAGAGCCTGAGGTTAATTGCTCCCAAGAGAAGGCTTGCTTGGCACTTCTTACCTACAGCAGAATGCCTCGGTTGATAGGTAAGTCTGGGCTGCAACTCTGGAGCGTTGACCGATCCTCTGAGGCTGTCACTCCCCATCCAGCTCCACCCCTTGCCTTGAAGACAAAAGTTCCACCTGGAATTTATTTCTGCTGCTTACAACCCAAGATATAACAAGGATGGGTGTGTTGACATTAGGCTGTTGCATGCTTTCTCTCTCTCTCTCTCTCTCTCTCTCTCTCTCTAATTCTGGGTTGTAGACAACAACAAAAGCAATTATAACACACCACAAATTAATGAACTGCAGCATTATAGTCCTGGTTAATTGTCAGTTGAATGCTATTTTTAACAATATCTTTTTTAAAAGGTTATTAAAAATTGTAAAAATGGTGCCATTGTCTTTCAAGCAAGTTTCCCACAGTGCTCTGCGCCCCCTCTGCAAAGTCAAAACAGAATAAAAATAGCTGAACTTTGCAAACATGTAAAAAGCAGCATTGAAACCATAAGCTAGGATTCAGGGGGGAGCTCAGGCTTCAGAGCCGAATGTGACCCTTTAGGGTTCTCTGTCTGGCCCCTGGAATGCTCCCCAGGCCCCATGCTTCCCTGGAATTGTCTCAGACCACAAGCATTTTTGCCTAGCTGGAATGAGTCTTTGAATTCTGATAATGCCTCTTGGTTCTTCAAGAGGGAGAATAAAAGATACAGGGGGATGTGGGATTGTGTGTTATTCTGCTCCTTTACCTCTGGCCACACACACTCTGACATGTGGCCCTCAGAAGATCACCCAGAGAGGAATGGAACTCTTGGGCTGGGGAAAAAAAAGATAGCCACACAAAATGGTGGCAGAATCTTGCTCTACAACAGGGGTGGAGAACCTCTGACCCGAGGACCAATCTTGGCCCACCAAGAGGTCCAACTTGGCCCATGAGGCTGTCTTCCCCCAAACCATAGACACCTGTAAATCGATTGGCATCATGTGTGATGTCAGCTGATGGGTGGGAGGGCACATAACAATTTTACTTGTGCCTATTCCCACCAGAGAGCTGGTGCTTGCAGTCAAAACAGGATTTTAACTCCTGCTTTTCATCTGATGAGCGTGTGCATGTGTGAAATCCAGCTCAGTTTTGACTTCCAAGTGCAGGAGCATGCAGCCAAAGCAAGCAGCCCCGAGGAGTTTTGTTTTTTTGCAAACACCGGTTACAAGTGGGTTCTTCCCACGCACAACCAAATGCTTGGAAAACACAGGCTTCTTTCTCCCATTCCCACCAGCTGATTTGCGGTGGTGGTGGAAGAAGAATCACTTTTCCAGCCCTGTGTTTGGCCCCTTGCTCTGTGGTTCCCAAGTGCTGGCAGCCAAGTGGCTGCAGGGTGCTTGGGAACCCTAGGATTATGACAGGTCGGTGGGGACAGTGAACCTACCAGTCAAGTGACACCTTAATGATTGCATGTGATTGGCAGGTGGGTGGTCCTCTCACCCTGCCAGAGCTAACCCACAAGGTGCCAATGGAGGTTCCATACCCCTGCTCTGTTATGTAGAGTCTAGGAAGTTGCCCAGGCAGCTCCACAAGCTATACAACAGAAGTTCAACATTGTTGGATTTAGCACAGATCCACAGGGAAAGGCTAGCTCTAAACTTCTGAGTGTAGTTAATTGCATAAAGTATGCTTCTCAGCGCTTCAGCGGCAGAATATTCATAATGGGTGCTATCCAGAAATGACTGTGAACTTAAATTCCAGTGCATTCTGTGCCTAGGTTTCCCTGATCAGTCCCCCATGTGTACTGTAATTATTGGAACTGGAAAAGCCAGCCCCCCCCCCCCCCTTTAAACAGATATTGCATTTTCCTATGGTGTCAGCACAGATCCCTCTGGTGGAAAGGGCCTGAACAGCACATAATGGGTTTGCACAACATTCATCATCATCCATCTTTTCCTAATGGAAAACTACAGGAGCTTTGATGAATGGGGAGTGCGATTTGGCCAATTTTGCCTGAGCTCCTTAAAGTGTTTGGTGTGCACTCCCCGCTACTATTATGCTATTTTGAAACTTCTGATAGCAACAACTTTTCAGCCTTGCCCTGAAATTGCCGATTGTACTGCTCCAAACAGCTGCTGTGATCCTGGAGGGATTGTTGTTCTGCTGTGATACATCTAATCGTGCCAAACTAGTGAGAACAAAGCACACATCCAGGAGTGCAGGAAGCGCCCCTGGAAAAGGCAAGGCTCTATTTTGCTGGGGACATAAGCGGGCTGAAACTGACATGTTACCATATAGAATGTGCTCTTCGTTGTAAATGGCGTTCTTAAAGCCATCTCTGTCGATTGTATGGGTAGCTGGAGAACTACCATCAGCTGAAGCACCCTTGACATTTGTAGTATGAAAAGAAGATAAAGGAAAGCAGTGCCATCTCAACATCTTAAATTAGAACTGTTACATCAGTGCAGGAACTGGGGTACTTCCAGCAGCCTCAATGCAATTTTCCCTCTTTGGTCTTTTGTGCTGCAAATGGTTTCTCCTTTTGGAGGCTGAGCCCAGTTGCAGCAACTTGCAGTCACCTCTGCAGTTTACTGAGAGAGAGAGAGATTACAATAGAATTTTCTCCATTATTGTTAGAGGGACATGTTTTTAGACAAGAAAATTAATTGCCCCTCCTGGAAGAACAAAGCTCAGTATTGACATTTTGGTGGTTCTCCTAACTTGCACAGCTCATTGCTGGCTGATTTATTTTCTTCATTTAGATTTTAGTTAAAAATCAGAATGTGCTTAAATGGACTCTTAGTTCACAAGTTGCTTCATCCTCTGCAGTGCTTAGTTTGGATGGCGCGGGCAAGCTTTCTAAGACGAAATTTGCTGCCAGGCACTTGGGACATTCATCCTGATTTGCTTGCACACAAAGTTTACATGGAGGGAGATTCTAGTTAGCTGAGCATTCCCACTGATTGATTGTGGGGAGCTTACAGGACGGTGGCCATGTGTCCTGATTTGCTTGAGGGGCGTTTGTACATTTTCCAGTTAGTCATTTGCCCACCTCTTGTTTTCCCCACACATTTCCCTGTCACTTAACCAAACCACAAAGAAAGTCTGATCTTTTGGAACTTGTTGTGTTGGGGCAACCGAGTGCTTTGATCCATTATGTTATGTACTGAAGTTCTCACCCTGGGCCAGCAGGGGGATACTGTAGATAGTTATGCAAATGAAGGATCGAAAGTGACGTTCAGTGATTGGATAGTTTGTATGCATATGAAGGATCGAAAGTGACGTTCAGTGATTGGATAGTTTTAGAAAATGGCAACAGTTACATTGTTCTGGAGCTCTATATAAGTAGACTGACTGAGCTCCTCAGTCAGTTCTGTTCTAGCTTACAAATAAAGAGCTGCTTTGGAAGAATCGCTGTGTCGTCTGATATGTTCGCCCACAACTTAACACATTATAATTCCTGAAACCTAAATGTTCCTTCTGCATTTGAATCCGGCCCGCAGAATATAGTCTGGAGCTCTCCTTGGATTCTGTGGTGTTCTTGTCTGTGGGAGGGCTGATGAAAAGGAATGCTTCTCAAGCAGGGCAGGCCCCTCTTTTAGGCAAAGTGTCACCCAAGTGACCACCTAGGTGCCACCAACCTCTACTGCCCTCAAGGCTGGCACCACCCATTAGGAACAGTACCATGTTAGGCCTTCCCTCATGGTTTTATTTTACCATGGAAAGTAACTGGATGGCTTCAGGTTGAGCTGAAGACTTGGTGTGTGTGGATGAAAGAGACTATTTAACCCATTTCTTTCCACACACCCCAAAGCCGCTTTCTTCCTTGAGAATAAAAGATATTGGTCCCTTTGTCTTTTATTGATTGGGGAGAAAAGTAGCTTGGGGTCAGCAATTTTGAGCAGCCAGCTGCCTGTCAACTGGTATGAGATGCCAAGCCGCAGTTTAGTGGAATGCGTCATCTTAAATTGGCCACCAAGGGGGCGAATTCCTGTACTGTATTATAGATGTAAACCAGCTGCTGTAATTAGAAACGTGAGTACAGCACAGGCTCCCTCTGACTGAAGAAAGTGTGTTTAATTCCTGCTGGCCTGCATGCTGCAGGAAGCAGCTTTTCCTCTTGAATAAGATGAATGAACATCCCCCCCCCATCCCTACTGACTACATTTTATTAGGTACCAAAATGAAGAAATCTGGAACCAGCTTTGAGCCATATTTTTGTTTTTGTTTTTAGTTTCAGTTAATACTCAGGGGAAAAAGAAGAAGAAACGCTTGAAAACTGCACTTAAAACCTGAAAAAGTTAGAATCTGTGTTTTCTTGAGCATGTTCATTGATTACGGTGGTATGACACAGGGGAAATTACTGCATTTGGAATGCTTCTCTAATGCCTGCAATTCCCCACACAGTAATGTGCACAGTCATCATTTGGTGGTGGTTTTTTGTTTTGGTCTCAGTGGAACATTAATGCACATGGAAGAGGCTGCTGGGAGGACGAACGGGATTCCTTGCCTGCTCTTTGCTTTTGGGTCAATTGTTGTGTTGCCTTGGCTGTCCAGTGACTTGCTCTGCCCTCTCCCTTCTGGATTCTGTGTCTGTCTTGGAATCCCTGTGCACATCAGTTTGCCCATCGTTCTCACAACCTTGCTCGAACCTTTCTGAATGAGCTCCGCTCCGCTCATCCCCCCCATCCCAAACTGCCAATGACATTAGTACAGTAAAATATATGTTATGCTTCTACGCTCTTCACCCTGAGCTCCTCCTCAGAGGGTGAAATGTTAAAAGTATTCCCAGCCAGTTTGTCATCCCTAAGAGAAGTTGAGCTTTGCAGCTTGTAGTCAACAGGCTCCCAATATGCTGTGCAGCTTCTCCCTTTCTGCATTTGGCGGGCTTTCTACCTTGTGAAACAAAGCCTACATTCTTAAAGCAACATACATTTGTTTATGTGCCTATTTATGCTTTGCCTTTCCCTATCCCCACCCCTAATGCACACACACAAAATGCAAAATTGGTGGGGGTGGGAGGGAAGGAGAAAATGAGTGTTGATGATCACACAGACACTCTAGGAGATACTAATCTTTTTGGGTTCAGGGCACCATTGGAATTGGAGTGCTGTGGGCACCACTCTCAAAATGGCTGCTTCAGGGGGTGTGGTGTAACACAAAAAGGCATCTACATCAGCCACTGCCGTGTTTGCTCAAAGAGGGCAGCTCTTTGCTCCTCTCCTCGGCTCAGAATTGAAGGGAGGGTGGTTGCCCAATCCTGGCATCCAATGAAATGTGTGCATGTTTTAAGGGGCATATTCAATATAGGTGAGGCTGAACCAGTGCAAACAGGAACTGAGCAGAAAGATCAAAGAGTCTCATGAATTGTCAATTTTGTAGGATATTTATGCAAACATTTTGAGGACAATGGGGGTGGGGTGCACACTGATGCCTATGCGTGTTGGCTTGTCTCCCTGTAGCCAATATGCATCCTTCACAGCTGAAGCTTCTCTGTTCAAGTAGACAAAAACCTACAGAACTGGATGACTATATATATATATATATATATATATATATATATATATACATACAGTGGTACCTCAGGTTAAGTACTTAATTCGTTCCGGAGGTCCGTATTTAACCTGAAACTGTTCTTAACCTGAAGCACCACTTTAGCTAATGGGGCCTCTTGCTGCTGCCACGCCGCCAGAGCACAATTTCTGTTCTCATCCTGAAGCAAAGTTCTTAACCTGAAGCACTATTTCTGGGTTAGCGGAGTCTGTAACCTGAAGCGTATGTAACCTTATATATAATTATTATTAACTCCACTTGCGGTGGAGGTGGAGTCCACTCAATTCCTCCCCATGACTACAGTCTCCTGTGTCCTCCAAAAGCCACTGCTGAGGACCAAAGGACCCTTTGAGATGAGATGGGGAAACTGGAAGAATGTGATATGGTTGCCTGCACGAGAAGAACAGCCTTTCTGCTCATGCAAAACACTTTTGGATCCAAGTCTATGCTTTCAACTGCAGAGAACTTTCATGTGATTCCCACCCAGAAAGCTTTACAGAGTCAGACCTTCTTACCTTCAGCAACAGAACCATGTTGTGCATTTAATGAAAATCTTCTACCTCCACTGTTGGGAGCAGTATGTCTCAGGATACCAGCTGCTGAGTATCACAAGTGAGGAGAGCAGTGTTGCATTTTCAGGTCCTGCTTGTGAGCTTGTGGCTTACCACTATGAGAACAGCATGCTGGACTTTGGTGTGATCCAGAAGGGCTCTAATGTTCTTGGGGCCATGTCTGCGCCATATTACTAGGTCAAAATGTTAGACGGATGCATCCAACGTTGGCCCAAGGGGATGCACCTCTGAGGTCTTTTGCATTATACTCAGTTGTGCTTCATTAACACATCTGCCTCCCACCGAACAGTTTAATTCCCAGAGCCCATGATGAACCACCTGTTCTAGGAATCCCGCAAGATGTTGGTATGCATGTAAGACAGAAAAATCGACCAAGCTGAAGGATATCAGGTGCTGCCCTTCTGAAGTTCAGTGGGCTGTTCTCTCTGAAGAGCAATTATTCCTTATGGCCAGCCCTCCCTCCCCCCCCACCGCTTTCAAATGCAAACAAATCTTTTTACAAATGTCATAGATGGGTCATGACACTCCAGTGCATACACAATGAACACCTTAACTTTATTGCAAAGACTGCGTGTGTTTAAAAAAGGAACATATTGAGCTGACATTGTAAGGAAGCCCTTGACGTCTGATAGTTTAACTGAGTCTCTTAATGTTTGACAAATGATTCCAGTTCAGCATCTGCCTTTGAAAGCAGGAGATAATATGGGACTGGCTCAATGTTAAACACTTTTTCTAGGGCAGCATGCAATTTGATGGGCTGCAGGGAAAGCTAACAGCTTTATACAATGGCCCGCTTCCAAATGGCCACACAATTCTTTTCCTTACGTTGAAATTACAGTGTTTTACAAAAGGGGGAAAAGGCAGGGGGGATTTCTTAGCTGCGATGTTCTTTATTTATTGAAGATGTGAAAGCTTCAAGTGCAAGTGAAATGCAATGTCTAATATTTGCAAATTGTTCCAGAATGAAAGTGAAGCAATTGGCCTCTGCTCTCTGTAATATTTCTGTATTGCTATCATTAAGCCCCATTGGGTTGATGCTTTGATAAGTGGTGGTCAGATGTTGGCCTTCAAGATTGCTATATGCAAGCTCCCCACTCCCTTTTTTTCTTTTGGTGTATGTATGTGTTCCTATCCCTTTTGTTTTGTATTCAGCAATACTGGATGCTATATAATGGGAAGTGAAATAGAAATCTTAAATTTGGACGCAGAGGAAAAGCTGAGCAAGGAAATGTTTCTCAGCTGTGATTTGCTTTTTTGCAGGAGCCTCGTTTTCTTTAAAATTGTATGCTAAACATATCCTGTAAACTTGTCATCCGGGTGCGTAAAATCCATGTTAATTGCCAAAATGAGAGGTAGTGGGAGGACTCAGGTCTGCGTGGAAGGTGTCCATTGTCAAGGAAGGCAACTCTGCACACACACGGGCACTCATTTTAATTATTCCTTCTCATGTTCTCTACGTTGCAGAGAGAGAGAGAAACTTTAACAATGAAGTCAAAGGGAAAAGAAACAGTAAATTGTTTTTCCCCGCCCCCTGAAATGAAAAGTCCCAAATGTTGCAACCTTTCCCCATAGGGGAGTTGCAACCCCTTTATCATTTCGGTTGCCTTTTTTCTGCACCATTTGCAGCTCAGTAGTACAGTGGTATCTCTGGTTAAGTACTTAATTAGTTCCGGAGGTGCCTACTTAACCTGAAACTGTTCTTAACCTGAAGCACCACTTTAGCTAATGGGGCCTCCCGCTGCTGCTGCGCTGCCAGAGCACAACTTCTGTTCTCATCCTGAAGCAAAGTTCTTAACCTGAAGCACTATTTCTGGGTTAGCGGAGTCTGTAACCTGAAGCGTATGTAACCCGAGATACCACTGTATCCTTTTTGGAGGTGCAGCAACCAGAAACTCTACACAGTATCCAAGTGTGGCTGCACCATTTATTTGTATAACAGAATGGTGGTTCTGGCAGTTTTATTTTCAATCCCTCTCCTAATTATCTCTAACATGGGATTCATTCTTTTTTCAGCTACCAAACACTGCGCCAACATCCACCAGATTCCTTTCCTGCCATTTCAAATCCTATTGGCACATATGTTATTAATATTTTTGCTGCAAGTGCCTCACTTTACACTTCTTTACATCATTAAATTGCATTTTCCAGTTTCAGGCTTTCCATACGTTACGAAAATTCCTGACATGTCCTGGTTTTGGGGGAAACCTGGATGTATGTCAATGCGGCAGAAACAGCTCCAATAGCTTAAAATCACTATTTTGGGTTTTTCTCCCAAAAAAGCTCAACAATTTTGGCAGTTTCCTAAAAAAAGTTCAAAAAGCTCACTCTCTGGGGGTGTCAGGAATCTTACCTTTTGAAATATGGCAACCCTACCAGTTTTAGGGTAAGCTCCTTTTATAGCTCCTCACAAGCCCCTTATATTTTTACCACCTTCAGCAATTTGATGTCATCAACAAATTTGGCAAAGTCACTGCTCACCCCTATTTCCAGATCGTTTAGGAAGAACTTTAAAAGCACAGGTCCCACTACAGATACATTCTGATACTTAGATCTGTGAGGTTTGCAGCCAAAATCACAAACACATGTTTTGCTTAGCTAAGCACATGACTAGTACACAGAGAGTTCTTGAACTTCCTAGAGAGGACTCTGTGAAGTCACTTCCTTTGCCACCTCTAGTCAGGAACTGTGTAACAAGGACAATAAAACTTTATAAGTCCTTCTGCGTGTGAGGAAGGCACTCTTCACCCTGGTCTTCAGCCATGTTAGCTAAGACTTCCAACTTTTATTTTACTGTAACATACAAGTATTTTTATGCACGCTACCTTGCTATATTTGCTTCCTGCCTCGAAATGTAAGCAAACTCCCCTCCCCCCCTTCGTATTTTACTAAAAACGTGTAGTTTGCTCTCTGCACTGGGGGTAAAGAGGGGGGAGGTCAGCGGGCCACAAATGAAAGGGGTAGAAGGTTGCAATTGCCTAATTCCTTACCTTTAATAAGCTGCAAAACTTGTAATCGCTTTACTCTGCTAAAAAGGCTTCACAGTCAGATTACTTTTGTATCTCTCCCACACAATGTGGGGTAGGAGGTTTAGAGCTAAATCTACAAATTTAATCCTCAAATCCATCTTCCACAGGATCAACCTCGAGCATGCATGTACGTATGCAGTTGGGTGTGCATTAGTGCCACTGGGAGCTGCAAGCTTAAGAAGTAGTAAAGTAAAAAAAGGTAAAGGACCCCTGGATGGTTAAGTCCAGTCAAAGGCGACTATGGGGTGTGGCGCTCATCACCACTTTCAGGCCGAGGGAGCTGGCGTTTGTCTGCAGACAGCTTTTTGGGGCATGTGGCCAGCATGATTAAACCGCTACGGGACACAGTGGCGGAAACCAGAGTGCGCGGAAACGCCGTTTACCTTCCTGCCCCAGCGGTACCTATTTTATCTACTTGCACTGGCGTTCTTTTGAACTGCTAGGTTGGCAGGAAGTAGTACAGGGGCAGTGAGGCACCAAAAATGGTGCCAGATGTCGGTGGGTGAGCCCCAAACTAAGATAAATGTGTCATTTTACCTCAGAATACGTCTGGGAACCACTGTCTTGAGAGAAGGAACACTATTCCCATACTCTTTTTGCGGTTTGTTTCACCCATCAAATCCCATGTAAAACAATGCAGAGTCTTTCCTGTTTTGTTGTATATTATTTGCTACCTTAATAATGAACCATTCAAGGTTTCTTGGTGGTACTGTCCATAATGGATTGAACCAATGGTATATTATCCCCGAGTACAGTATGCAACTCTTTGTTGGATACTCAGGAGGCCTCCGCCTGCCACCACCTGCTGCCTTGGCTGGGTTGGAAATTCTCTGTCAGAAAACTTACAAGCCTAGGGATTTTAGCGGAGTTCCAGAAATGTGCCCTCTTAGCAATTGTTGTGGTGAAAAAAGATAGTTTGGGGCCATTTATCTTTTAGTTGTCCTGTGGGTAAGCAGAGCCTTGACACTAGGCCACTATTACACTTTCAGTCCTACTTGGGTGTAGGACGAGCGCCTGACAGGCCCATCCTCCTCCTCCCTTTAAAATAAGGTGGTTGTTGTGGTGAACTGTGAGGAAAAGGGCTTGGGACATAAAATGTGTTAACAGAGGTATAAGTGAAGGAGCGTTGGCAGGGCTAGCAAGCGGAGCAGGCGGGTGGGGGACAGTCTCTAGTCTAATAAACAAATAGATAGGCCCTTGGTATGCTTGTTTTGAAATGCAGCTCTCAGATCTTAGCTATCTAGCTCTTTTTAGGTGATGAGAACTATTACGGCTAATGGCTTTCTCTGCCTGTGTGGTTTTTGTTTTGTTTTGTTTTGTTTTGTTTTGTTTTTAAAAAAACACTTCAGGCTTTGACTTGCATTGCCAAAAGAAGTATCTGGAATATGGGCTGGTGGATGGCATGGTAAAACGTGATTGTGAAGTGATAAGTTGCCACCATATCACAGTGTGCCGGGAGGTGGGAACGGAGAAATCTCAAAATGACATTTGATCAGTGCACTTATCACCACCTAAAATGGTTCATGTGACCCTCTTAGAGGAAGGTTGAAGTACTCTCTAGCTAGTATCCAGGCTACATCCAGATATGCTGTTTCCAGGTGAGCTGCTTTAATATTGCTGCCCTATATTTTCCAGAACAATGCAATTTTGACTCTGCGGGATAGCAATTCCTGTGCACACTGGCAAACTTTTGTGTGAGCATCAGTGATCTCCTTTGACAGCGTCTTCTTTCGTTCCAAAACAGATTCTCAGCTGGAGGAGATGGAGGCAAAAAAAAGTCACCTTTTTCAGTCTTACATTGAGAGTGTTATTACTTATTTATTTTAAAGTCCTTGCATAGAATTAAATGCCCTATCTTGAACAGAATCATTTCCTATCCTGCCTAGAGAGGATGTACAATTTAGAATCTGGGTCACTTGCTCTAGGCAAGGTGTTCAGTAATACACAAAATGCTGAGGACCCCAGTCGATTGTGGCATGTACAAGTTCGTGCTTGGTTTATGTTGAATCTGCTAGTGTTTTGCCTCACCACCAGCAGGCATGCCATATTACATTTTTTTGGTCTATGGCAACATGAACATTTTTGGGGGCGTATCTAGGGAAGGGTCATAGCTCATTGGCAGAACATCTGCTTTGCATTCACAAGATGTTGGGTATTGCTGCCGGTCAATACTGAACTAGATAACTAATGGTTTAACTCGGTATAAGGCAGCACAACAACAACAAATATTTGTACCCCGCTCATCTGACTGGGTTGCCCCAGCTACTCTGGGTGGCTTCCAGCACATATAAAAACATAATAAAACATTGCACATTTAAAAACTACCTGATACAGGGCTGCCTTCAGATGTCTTCTAAAGGTTGTATAGTTATTTATCTCCTTGACATCTGATGGGAGGGCATTCTACAGGGTGGGTAGCACTACCAAGGAGGCCCTCTGCCAGGTTCCCTATAACCTCACTTCTTGCAGTGAGGGTAATGCTAGAAGGTCCTCAGAGCTAGCTCTTATGCATCTATATTTATTTTCTGGGAGAGGGTGATGTGCACTAGCATGATCTTGCAGCCAGAGATGCCACATTGGACTAGTGAAAGATTTGGATAACCGTTTCTATTTGGACAGTGACATCAGGTTGCTTTATCACTTCAAACCGCAGATGGAAGCTCATACGCTGAAATGCTTCCTCACAAAAACATACATATATACAGAAAATGAATGCTTTGGAGAAGAGGTCTAATTTGCAGTCTAAAGTACAGTCCACATACAGATTTACTACCTTGGTGAGCAATAAACACAAGCCTCGCCTCCCATCTGAATTGGTACAGTCTTAGGAAAAGAAACTTGATACTGTTTGCATCAAAAAAACTATAAAGAGTAAAGAGAAACGGCAATGTATTTCAGTGAGTTAAGAAATTCCAGTGGCTTTGCTCTGCTTATCCAAGTTTTTGATATGACATTTGATGCAACAGGAAAAAGAGATCAGCCTTTCAGACTGTAACAGAATAAATTCAGATACTTGCCCATGATCTGCAAATCTCTGCCTTTTTCTGGGTTTTAGAAAATGCAGGATCAAAGATGTGGGAATTAATTAGCAAAGTAAAATGGTTTCAAAGAGAATTACTTTACATACATTGCTTCTGTTCCTTTGTCATAATAACAGAGTCACTATTTCATAGCATATTACCATTGCAGTGTTTAAAAAAAAAAAAAGGTGTTTACATGTCATTAGTTTATGGCTGACTACATATGCAGAGCACACCTTTCCTTAACGACAGAGACCATCTCAGTCAATTACTTTAAATCAATTTATGGCTTTGAGACATATACAGTGTCTCTCTCTCTCTCTCTCTCTCTCTCTCTCTCTCTCTCTCTCTCTGTGTGTGTGTGTCTGTATTCCAAAGCTTGCACAGGAAAAATGTCACTTGCTATCCAACCAAGGGCAAGCCTGAAACATATGGTTACAATATCTGTGCGTTCATTGGGCTCCTGGGAGTATTCAGTGACAAATCAATGAAAATCTCTTGTACATGGGCTAGTGCAAAGTGGTGTGCATTGAGGGTGATAATGGAGCCTTCCTGTGCTATGATAATGGTAGCTGTGCTGCTTCCTTCACCCGCTCCCTTGCGCGGATGCATTTTAAGCAAAGCATGAGAAGCTATTATTCCTTTGTGAATGAGAATTACAACAGTTTAACTTAAAATGAACAGAGAAGCAGAAAACAGGTCTGGCTTTCCACTTACACACCAGAGAGGAGAATGTCCCGTAAATCTGTCAGATGAATGACTCCCTAAGCTGTATTCCTTCGTCTGTCTATGAACAATATTGGATGATTCACAAGAAAATCTACCAGACATGAAAGGGTAATTATGATGTGGTCCATCAGTCATTCCCAGGGTTTGGCTGCACCAGCGCTCCTTCCTGCAATTCTTACATATGTGTGCCTACCCTCAAGTGAGCCCCACTGAATCCAGGTGTATATGTGGGGGGGGGGGGATTATAGCTTTTTGTGTGTGTCAGGATGTTACTGTTTGTACATTTCTTACATTTCCACTCCCCCCCCCCCCACTGATGCTGTGTGGGAATCTCTTCATATTGTGTTTTTATTATTTTAAAAACAGTGCTGAATTAGGGCACAGATTGAATGAATAGCATTGTCATTCAATCTTAAGAATTCCAGAAAAGCTAAAGCAGCTAATCTCTAGAATTTGTGATTGGGAAACCTTCCACAAGGATATTCCACTTTTTCCTCTCTGTCCAAGGGTTTATCAGTTCCCTCATTCCTGCGAGGCTTTTAATCACAGTTAAGAAACAATAGGGCTTTCACATTCCCTAAGCAAAGTAGTTTAGAATTGAAAAAGAGAGTGCTTTATGGCTCGGTTTATTTATATTTATATTAAATTAGGATTTTCAGTATGCCTAATTAGTATAATTAATCAAGGTTCCCATTGAATATTCTCTACAGCTATTCTGTGACCTTTCTAGTTTGAGTAGGGGGTTGCAACATCGCTCTTCCACTGATATCCACTGTTTTACAGCTAACTTATTTGATGCTGTAAAATGTCATACTCTCCCCCTCCTTTACAGTTTCCCCCCTTTTTATTGTTCAGTTGAATATTGATCTGTATTGAGTGCAAGTTATCCTTTCTTCTTCCCAGAGCACTGGCCTTATGCTGTGCTGTACAAAAAGAGCAGCTCCATCTGTACTTTTATTGTTTCGAAAAGTTAAACACTTCAAGGTGAAATTTAGGTGATAAAACCTACACTTTCCCCTCATGCTGACGTCTTTTCCGATGCTTAGCTATACCGATCTACATTTGCAATTGGCTGTAAGGTTAAAGGATCGGCAAAAACCCACTAAAGCATGGGTAGCGAACCTGCGGCCCTCCATATGTTGTTGGAATCCAAGTCCCTTTAGCTATAGCCAGCATGACTCAGTGGTCAGGGGATGATGGGAGCAGTAGTCCAGCAAAATCTAGAGGGTCACAGAGCCCCCATTGTGCGATAAACCTGGGCAAGGTATGCCGTTCTCACTGTTGCCAACCGTCCAGAAAAACCCTGGCATAGATGGAAAGCACCGTCTTAAAAGGCGTTACCCTTTCTGTCTCATACAGGAAGGAATGTCTCTTATTTGAGGGTGCCGTGTTATAATGCATGCAAGCATCATCTATGCTTTGTTTTGTTTTCCTTTAGAGCTGTTGTTTTTACTCGCATGAAAATATATTCAAATTACGGTGATTACAAGCAACAAACACAATTAAGTTTTTGGTTTTTTTTAAGAGCAGCATGTCAGTTCATAATACTCACAGAGGCACGAGGCTCAAGAGCTCAGGGCTGGCCATACTTTCTCAGACTTTGCTACTGGATTGCCCTTCATTGCTGTTTGATGGATGGATTGGACTGGTCCCTCTTGAGTCGGAGCCTCAACTGTTGCTCAGGACATTGTCCTTGACACTGATCTGTCTACAGTGCTCCTGGGCTGATGGATCCAGCCTGCTTATCTCACTCCTTGATCTTGGTCAGAAGCATATTTTATTTTACTAATTCCATTGAACGTGTGCTCGAATTCTGCATTTTATACACTTTATTAGGCACATATTCTTATCAGTATAACATCATATGCACATTTATCCATATTAGATGCATATACACACCAGATTTCTTAAACAGATATTTATACAGTTCTGCAGAAATATAGTACCACATGGTGTACACTCTTTTTATATGTACAACATGTGTATATTTCTGCATACAATTTTGCATACAATTAGTCAGGCTTAAAACAAGCAAACCAGAATCCCAGAGCGTTCAAGCAGCTTGGATGTAAGCAGGTGCCTGATGCGAGACATGCCGGTAAAGTTTGATTTGGTTGGTTGGAACAGTTACATTATGTGTATAAAACCTCACAATCTGTGATTTTAAGGTGTTTTAAACTATTTTCAGTATTGTGTTTTGATGTTGTGACCACCTCTGGGACCTTAGGATGAAGGGCTGGTTAATGATGACGATTATGATGATAATTTCCATAGCTGGAGATTCAAATGTAGAATTCTGTCAATGGAAGCTTTGTGCAAATATTGCTGCTTGTGCAACAGGGCTCTTCACTTCACCCCCCCTCGGAACCCTAAAATTGGCTGTGGAGGGGATCAGGAGGACATCCGCTCCATAGTGCATGGGGGGGAGAGTGAAGGAGGGCACGCTGCCTGGCAAGTCAAGACACTTGCCCTCTTGGAACAATCAGAAAAGCGTGATGCTGAATTCCTCCCCTGTTGTTTCTTTCCGGAAATGGAATCCTACAACAAAAAGGGGAATGCCAGGTTCATTCACACAAGAGTGACTTAGAATACATAGAGGGGGCTTTGCCCAGAAAGGCCATGTTGTTGAAGCCCCTCATTTTTAGGAAATACCATTTGATCAGAATTAAGTGTTCAAGCTGTGGGAGAGACGTACATCTTTTTTATAATATGCCTGCCTGCGCTTTTTGATTATTTCTAGCACTGTATTTAGGTGTGAGAACGGGAGAGCAACACCATAGGCAGCTTTATTCCTGATGAACTAAGAGACCACCGGATTTATTCATGCCCCAGGGACGAGGGATCCTTGACAGCTTGTGTTGCAGCTTAATATTGTAATTGATCTCATTTGCTGGCCTTTTGCACTGCTCCCCTTTCAGTCTTGTATGCTAAATAATTCAGACCTCTTATTTTCCCACAGCAAAAGAAACTCTGACTTCAATCATGCTTTTTACTGTTGCAGGAGCCTGTGGATCAAAAGTAGTAGTAATAGAAGGTGCCTGTGACGTAGATCACTTAACGTGACAGTTTTTTATTCATGCTGTGAGGATGTTCACCATCTGGTTATTTGATTAAAGTATTGTCTCATTCATATATATATATATATATATATATATATATATATATATATCCCCCACTACAAAATGTTTCCTTTTTTATGGGTAAATCTGCAGCCATGAAAGATGCACTGAATTGTTTGGGGCAATGTGGCCACATTGGTGCCATGTCTATTAACCAATGAGGCAGGTTTCAGGTAATCTTTATGGCTCAAAACACAGGTAATTAAGCAGGGGCCAAGTAAATGAATTGCAGAAAACGTAGGTTAACATAGCAGTTTAACTTGTGTAGGTCTCAAATGGTGGCTGCAAAGCAGAAGGACTCAAATGGTGTCATGCATAGAGGGTCCCCTACCCAACTCAAATGGCATCAGGTAGTAAATGCAAGGGACTTGGTTAATAGCAGACATTCACTGTTGAAAATAAATTAATCTGATTGGTCAGACACTGATTACCAGTAAACTGACAGTGGAGGCAGTCAGAGTTAATTGAGCTCCAATCAGGGTTCATGCAAAGCAGGCAAGGGAAAGAAACACAATAAAACTAGCTATAGAGGCACATCCGTGTTGGTATCACCCACGTAGGACCAGTTCCAGCTTAAGTGAAGGCTTTTGGAAAGGTGTTCGCACCTTGGCTAGAGATGGGATTAGGAATGGTTTGAGGACTATGGATTGGTTTAAAGCTGTCTTGAGAAACAGTTCATTAAATTCTATTTTTTAAAACTTACAAAACACAGGTCTCTAAAACTACTTCTTCATCTGGGACCAGCATTTTTTGATTTCCAGTCAAACTAGTTTAGCAGCATAAGAGAGTTTATTTTTCATCTCGCTCCTGTTTAGAGTTAACTTCAGATGGAATGGTGAACTAATCTAAAAATGATCTAAAATGGATTTTTGGTGGGATACCTAAAATGTCACGGTTATATGGTCCAATATCTTTGCCCTTTGTACAAGTGGAAGCAAACATCTTAGTGTTTCCCTTTTGGAAGCGGGTGATTTTTCCTCCTGAGTTGATAAAGCATTTCTGCTTCATAGCCTCTCAAGTGGTACTGATTATCGGACACTTTGATTATTGGTTTCATAGGTCAGAACTGACTCGTAACATGCGTTTTAGAATGTTTATGGGGAAAATAAAGTTTTAAAGCCTACTCTAGAGTTGGTGACAAGGAGGTTACTTTTTTTCCTCCACCATTGCATCCCTTCAGTGTTGTCCATCAGATCTTCTCCAGGTAAAGAAAAGGTTGTTGCATCCACTCATTTCAGAAGGAAATGCTCCTCCTGGGGTCAGCTCTGCCTAGTGGCCTGTGGCCAGTTGTTATGCATGCACATTCACTACCCAACTTACATTCTCCTCTACCTGTTATAAGAATGTATGCAGGAAAGCCTGCCGGTAAAGAAATGAATTTGAACACCTGGCTCCCTGGATGTTAAATAGAAACAATTATTATTTTAACATTGTCGTCATGATTTCTGAGTATGGAAATGTTTGATTTCAATATATGTTTATATATCAGTCTTCAATCATGCTTGTATTACTTCCACACCCAGTGGTAGGATATTTTAAATTGATGCCTTTTGTACTGAATATAACCAAGGAAGTATTATGAAAGGCATTTATTAGCTGATTTCCCAAGGTTTAAGGTGTCTTGAGTTAATTGTTCAAAACAAAATTTAAGTAATACAGAAAACACAGATTTAATAGCACCAGAAACACCCAAATATACTAACCAGCCAAGCCAAAAGCTACTGTTTTGTTGTTTTGTTTTTAATTATTTACTTGTTTTTATCCTGTATTTTATTCTGTGAACCGCCCTGAGATCTTATGATGAGAGATGGTGTATAAATCTAATAAATTAAACTAAATTAAATTAACAATGTAAGTTGAAATACTTGTGTGTGTGCAGGACACTTAAATCAGAAAGGAATTTTATTTGCTTTCCAGAACAGTAGCTGTATTGGTCAGTTGTACTAAAGAAAAAGAAAAAGTCCAATTTGTTGGAGCTTACTTCAGAGTAGTCATGCATAGGACTGGGATATTCTAATCCCAAAGTTGATATGTTGAAGACTGAAACAAGACAGACTTTATTCTGAATTATTAAGTCCCCAACACTTTTACGTCTAGTTCTTCCCACTGCTGGTGTGAATGCCCTCAAGAGAAAAAAGGTTTCCCACGCTGGTCTCAGGGCCAATCCACCCATGAGGCAAGTGAGACGACAGCCTCAGGCCCCACGGTCCAGTGAGGCAGCAGCTCCCCATGCTGATCTTTGTTCCCCCCTTTGTTCCTGATGTAGATCTTCCCTTACCCCATCTTCTCTGGTGGGAAGGGAGGATGCCATTTTGGTGTCCTCTTCAGGTGCCAAAATGTCTTGGGCCAGTCCCTATATCAGACACAGACTGAGCCGCATTGTCCATCTACTTCACAACAATCTAGCTTGGGGAACTGCTGAGGTAATACTCGCAAAACATGACTATAACAGTGCTCTGGCTGTTATGCAGGCCAAAAAATACTTCAGTCCTCGTCGGACCATTTTTTTTTTATTTATCACAACTCAAAAATCCCATTAAGATGTCTTCACAGAGAACAAACAATTTATGACAAGTAACTAGCAACAACTGTTCAGAAGGTTGGGAAGGCAATTACTTTATTAAAAAAAGAGAGACAATTGGCTTCTGCACCACTTATCCAAATAGATTTTCGGCTGGGTTCAATAAAGCAAAAAAAGAAAGATAGAAATTTGCCTTGGGTTTCTGCAGCCTTTTAAGATTTTATTTGTTTTATTGTGGAACGAAGAAGTGTTTGTTAAGAATTTCTTCACAGTTAGTACTGCGGGGGGTGGAAATTCTGCTAGACTTCAAAACATATATCTGTCTGTAAAAGACTCTCCCTGTACATTCAAAAAACTCATTATTAAGTTTTTCATGACTCTTCTAAAACTAGAAGTTTCCTTCAGAGACATGAAAGTTAATATTTCCCCCAAGAAAAAGTACAGTATTTGAATTTTTCTTTCTCCTGCTATTTGGGGGCTCTGGCATTACATACAATGACAGGTTTATCTTGCCAATACCCCTTTCTTCCTGGGTGCTAAAAATTATTTTGAAAATGTGCGAGGCAAAATGAACAAAAAAAAATGTAGCTGTCTTCACCTTGTCTTACAAGCATTTGCCTTGATCAGCTTTATTGTATGGTGACCAAACTGTGCCTTCTGACCCTTTTGCAATATGACTCTAGGGCAGTTTAAGCCAGCCAGGTGTCTTTAGAAGCTCATAAACAAGGCACAAAGGTTCTGGGCATTCTTTGTTTATCATACAGTATAACTTAGATGCAGTTACTACAATGGAAAATCTCTGTAGTTGATTTCCAGCATTTGATCTACATAGGGGTATTGCTTCTGTACAGAAAGGTTTAATTCAACTATCGTGACTAATATTTGATGACAGGCAAGTCATGAAACTAATTTCTTTTTAAAATAGGGTTGGGGAGTCTGTGTTGCCAGACTACAACTGTTTGTGTAATTCCAATAACTTGAATGTTGTGAAGTGGCACTGTTTGTGCATGTGCGCACATGCACCTAGCATTTTCAAACCTTTCTCCGTATGAGGGGGAAAAACCTAATCAATTTTCAAAAAACATGGAAACTTATTTCCGTTAGTTTCTAGATCTGCAAAACAAGCACCAAAACAACACAAATTATTAATAAGCTGCTATGAGTGTTGACACTTTGCCTGTTCACCAAATCAGTGATTCCCTGGAATTCTGTCTCCAGCATGGATCTATGTCCACTCCTGACCTGGAAGAGAGGAGCAAAGACTTGCTGGCTGCTTATGGGTCTTGTGTCACAAGCTGATGGCCGCAGTGCACTGTGGGACAAAGCAAAGGAGAATCTGAACTTCCTAAGTTAAGTGCAGTCACTCTGACATGCTGGCTACTGTTTTTCTAAAAATAGAATCTCTTTGCTTTTCATTCATGTTTTATCGGACCACGCATCACTGTGTGCCAATGTAGAAGCATTTATTCTCTTATTTACCGTTCCCTCTTTTTCTTCAGTAGTGAGAATGAATAGGAAATCAATGCTATTAGAGGGAAGAATGACGAGTTCATCCCCAGGAAGCTGTGTGCTCATATATTTAGCCCCACATCCCACCTGCATCTTTTAGCAAACCTGGTATATAGGATGGAACTACAGTGGTACCTCAGGTTAAGAACTTAATGCATTCTGGAGGTCCATTCTTAACCTGAAACTGTTCTTAACCTGAGGTACCACTTTAGCTAATGGGGCCTCCCGCACCGCCGCCACGCGATTTCTGTTCTCATCCTGAGGTAAAGTTCTTAACCTGAGGTACTATTTCTGGGTTAGCGGAATCTGTAACCTGAAGCGTCTGTAACCTGAAGGTCTGTAACCTGAGGTACATAGTCCAGTTTATCATAGGCAATGTAGTCTCTCCCCACACAACTCCCTGCTGAGCAGATGTATAATATATGACATGATAAATTTGGGTCTAAAGTAATAGTAGGAGGAGAAAGTGCTCCACCAGTAGAGACAAATCCTGGATGGGGATTTATATGCATTCATAAAGTACTAGAGTACGTACTAGAGTATCTCTCTAGTTTTAACATGGTGTGTACGCTAAAGAGTCTGGAGAGCTCTGTTGGTTAGAGTGTGGTTCTGATAACACCAAGGTTGCAGGTTTGATCCCTGTATGGGACAGCTGCATATTCCTGCATTGCAGGGAGTTGGGCCAGGTGATCTTTGGGGTCCATTCCAGCTCTATAAATATTCTATGATTCTATATACAAGTGGGAGGTTTGCTTTCTGACCCTGCATAGAAATGGCTGTTATGACACTGGCAAAGTATTGTGTGTGTGTGTGTGTGTGTGTGTGTGTGTGATTTCAAGCTTTCAGGCTGCACAAATCACCGCTGGGTTTCTTCAATAACGGAACATAACATTAGGTATTTTGTTGCATTGTCTGGAGCCAACACTCCAACGACACCTGCAAGGCTGAAGATTCCCAACTCCTTACAAAGAGAAAATCAGTGAAAAGAAACTTCTAATCTCCTGACAGCTCAGAAATATATATATTTTTAATGATTGTTGGTTCTTGAAAAACATCTTCAGTGCTTTTCCGCAGTAGTACACTAGATGGCAATGCAGAGGCAAATAAAATACGTACTCTGTGCAGTGCTTTGAATGTGCCAGGCTGTATTTGATGGGTTCTTTATTACAGTGGTGGAGGGATTAAGTGTCTCGCTTCACAAAACTGGGCAGTGGAGCTGGCATTAGAGCAGAAGTGCTGGATCTATTTGCAGGGATGGGATCTGAGGACAAAGAAGCCCACCCTTTCGGGGAAGAACAGCCAGGGTGGGAGGGTGTCTGCCTCATTCACTGCAGCACCGTTGGCTGGGTAGCAGAGAACTCTGTTACGTTCTTAAAACTTAACAGCCATTTTTTGTTTCCTGGTGCCTCTTAACTGTGCTCAGTACAGACTTTAACCTAATTCATTGGCAGGCGATACAGGAATTTCTTTATTGCTCTGTTGAACTCAGGCTGGAACTTACTTCTGGGAGCAGCAATGGTTTTTCCCACTCTGCATTTACCAAATCTGCTCTTAAGGGCATGTCTACATAAAAAACTGTATTGCTGAAACACATGACCAGCAAACTAATTTGATAGGACTATGCTATTTGTGAGAGCAGGTTGGGAAGTTTTAATATTTGAATACTTTGTTCCATGGTTTTAAGCAAGCCCCTCTGCACACAGAAAAATTAACATGCCAGGATGCTACCCTAGAACCTTCCTCCTGGTGTGCTAATATTATATGTATAGGGAGTGCTTTAAATAAGGTGACATATTCAGCCAGCTGGCTGAAGTGTTAGTCCAGTAATTAAACCCTGATCTCCCAGGTCCTAGTCTGACCCTAAACCAGGCTTCCTCAACCTCGGCCCTCCAGATGTTTTGAAACCACAATTCCCATCATCCCTGACCACTGGTCCTGCTAGCTAGGGATTATGGGAGTTGTAGGCCAAAAACACCTGGAGGGCCGAGGTTGAGGAAGCCTACTCTAACCACTGCACCACACTGTCTTCCTCCTGCTATGGGGCAGCAATATAAATCAAGTTTTATCTCATGTTTCAATGTGTCGTAAACCATTTTGAGATGTTTCTTTAAAATATGAAGTGATATAGAAATGACAGGAGTATTTTGGCACCAAAGGTGCGGTGGGAGCTTGGCAATATATTATTGCAGATCCAGGGTAACAGAGTTTAGGAGTGCAAGGGCACCCATAACTGCTAAAGTTGGGGAATGTTAGAAATGAATAAATGGTAGAATTTAGATAGTATTTGAAGTATTGAAGGAAAGATGCAAGGCGTTAGATTTAAAATGCAGGCTAAATCAGGAAATTGCCTGGAGAGGCGGGCCACCATGGTGTAATTACCGGACAATGGCCAGTTGTTGACACTCTGCCTAAGCACGGGGTAAATAGCAGAGTTGGGAAGGGGGTGTTACAGAAGCCATGATGTCACACGGGGGGGTGTATCCTTTTGAAATTTAGAGGTTGGGGAAGGAGGGGGAGAATCTAATGCTGGGCTGCTGTGAAGGACGGGCTCCCTCTGAGATGTGAATACTGTGAAAATCGATATGTGTAAATAAATCATATTTCAAAGACACTGCATACTCCACTGTGCCTTGTGTTCCCCCAAAGGAACACAGACCCTAGTTAAGTGCCAAGACCCCTTGCAATCTCGTGCACCACTCAGTAGAGGTGGGTTGGTCAGTAACAATATATATATATATATATAAGTGGCATTTACCAGAGGTTTTGTTTATCAATTATATAATATATCACTTGTGTTCTGCATCTTTTCCATCCAGTTAGAGTGGCTTACAGATCTAAATAGAAGAAACACCGACATCTTAACACAACGAAATAATATTATGCATACAACAGACAGCATTAAAATTTTAAGGAGGGGAGGGGGAGACATGTTGTGAAATGCACGGTTTAATTGTATAAGAGTGACATCATTTCAAGAACTTGTCCTTTGTAAAAGGATCACCTGTGCGTATGAGAATCGTGTATAGATCAAACAACTGAATAAATGGTTGTACTTAACCGTAGCGAAGCTGCAGTTTCCCCACTTAACCTTATAATAAAAATAGGAGCTTAAATTGAAGTTGTTACTGTGTGAGTAATTTTGATGGTTGGCATTAGGGAGGTCTCTGGTCTGCGGACACCTTCTACTGACAGCTATAAAGGACTCTGTGAACCTGGACATCTGTGTGATGGGAATGTTTTCTGCTTTATTGTTTAAGTTTCTAGCTCATTCTTTGATGCTTGTTCAATGTGGTATGCAGCGTAGTAAGAACACAATTTTCAATAATAAAGCATACAATGTAAGTGTATGTGTGTAATTAGCAAATGGAGCAAAAGCTACATTCATTCTAAAAACCTTTCTACCTCAGCAATTTGAAAAGCAAAGGCTTAGGCTGGCTCCATAACTGGACCTTTTAGCACTGAAAATAAATTCCTGTCCCATGATGTGTTGGAAACTGAATTAAAATGATGGTTCCACACAATATGGACTAAAAGCACTATTTTCTGCATTAAATCTAAAATGCCTTACCACACCACAAAGTGTGTGTGTGTGTGTGTGTGTGTGTGTAAGTTCCTTGCTTTTGAAAAGAAAGTGGGAGAGAAACCACTTCCTAATAATTATTTTTATTTTAGTTCTCACAATTCCACTCTAATGCAATATCAACAGGCACTGGAAAGATATATCAGATAGTGAAGTTACGTGTCACCCACTGTGGAGCTGATACAGCCCTTTGTGGTAGCATGAACTTTCATTTTCCTTTCTCTTGTCCTACTTGTGTTCAGAGGTGGATTTAGGGGAGAGTGACCGGTTCACCTGCACTGGGCACCGAGTCAAGAAGGCATTGTAGGGGACACTGCAACAATGACAAACAGTGGAAGGTGAGAGGTTGGCAGCCAATTTTGGCATTGCACAGGGCACTGCTGAAATTTTAAAGCTCAAAGTTTGCCACTGCTTCTGCTAAATGCTTTCTTCCTCCTCCTCCTCGCCTCTCCTCTGACTTGCTATGGATACCTTCATATTTCTCCATCTGGATCTTAACTCAGTGACTCTAACCCTCCGTGTAATAAACCTGGTTCAGTTTTGAAAAGTCTCTTACAGGCAGAATGAGAGAGTCCTCAGAACTGGTGGCCAATGGAGTCCACAGGTTAACAATAGGTTTACTTGATTTTTAAACGGCCCTCACAAAATGGGATAGTGGAAAGATTAAAAACGTGCTGTTATTAAGGCCTAAAAGATACCGAGCAAATAAAGAGAGAGTGAGGGGGGAAATATGAATTTGGAATGCTGGAGAAAAGAAAAGTTACTGAGGCACACAAAAGTAGATTGATTACATAGGAGGGCTTTAATGCTGGCTCAGCAAAACACAAGTTTCCCTACTTCACATTCTTTATTTAAGCTCTGGCTGCTCAAATGCACCACGGTAAGAAAAATGCAAAGGTTGCTGCAACCAGCTTATGATTGTAAAGTTCAGATAGCACAAGAAGGGGGGAAGGCCTCCCACTGTTGCTGAGATTGACACTGATTGGTGAGGGAAACCAAATGAACAAATCCTCAAATACAGGAGCAGTTAAGAGTTCAGACCCTTCCAACATTACATAAGCAGAATGTCCATTGTTAATGAGTCATGAAGCTCCTCCCACAATGCACTGTTGCTATTCTGAAGTTGTAATTAGCATTTTGGTTTGCTCACAGTGATGAAAGATTTGAACTTGAAGTACCCCTGGATGTTTTTTTAACCAAGAAGTTGGGTAACAGTATAGATTTCGCCACCAGTTCTACAAATCTGTTGTTTTCTGTAGTGGACAGGGTGTCAGACTACGACCTGAGAGACCAGGGTTCAGATTCCCACTCATTTGGGCTGCTCACTCACATTCTTACTTATCTATTTCTCTTTTGGGAACTAATGTGGCACATAGGTTGCCTACCCAGAAATGCATTTTGCCCCCTCTGTGCCTGCACCCTACAAATTTCTAGTGCTACTAGCAGTTAAACTGGTCACTAAGCAAATATGCATCTTGCAACTAGCCACAGTCTATTTACAATTTTCCACAAGTATGTTCCATTTTGGGGAAGGGGAACTATGTACCACATCACAACACTTTGTTGTAAACATTTATTTATTTATTTACACACACACACACACACACACACACACACACACTCTTTAATTACCAAGGTGGCTTCTATGTTGCTTACCGAGTGTAAAATCAATTACTGTAAGCACACATAATTAAAATACACAATTCCTTCCAGGGTCAACATGCCAGTTAAGATAAAGTTAATATATGTAATAAGCATTTTTTTAAAAAACTGATCTACAGTACTTAATTTAGCTATAATTTTCTCAATGGGTGAGGGAAGGAAGGAGTTGATATGAAAGACCTGCAAAGGGATGTTTCAGCAACTGGTGGTATCAGCTTGCAAGTTTGGCATTACCCTTGCTGCCTCCCTCAGCCACAGTAGATTGTGATTCGATAGCATCAAATCTTTTGCTGCCTGCAGTAGCCAAGCAGCTGGCCCAGAGGTCCTTTCAATTCAGGGGTTTTAAAGTTTTCTTTTTCTTTTTTAATCCTCAGGAGATGGTTAGTGTTCTATTCCTTTACAAAGACAAGAAGGCTCCCTGCTGTAAAGCGTCATGTGTACTAGTGATACAACTGTTTAGATGGAAGAACTGAGTGATATGATAAAATGGGAGCAATGAACCTGTCACTGTGGCAGAACAGATGCTTTGCATACAATAATAAAATTTTAAAAATCTGGTTTAATCCTAGGCATCTCAAGGTACACCAGGGAAAACAGATCTGTCCAAAATTCTGGAGAGGCAGCTAGCCTAGGCAATAATGTACTAGAAAATGGATCAAATAAAATAAGCTTCCATAGCAGTGCTCATCTAAATGCAACGAAGCACCAAACAACACAACACAAATGCAATACAGCATGCACACTTCAACAAGTAGTAACACAGACGTGTATTTTCATTCTGCGTGAAAACTTGTGGCAAGGAATAAGGGCCAGTGTCTGATGTTAGCACAATGCACATAGATGGCAATGGAATTATTTTTTTGCCTTTCTGTCACCCGTGACCTCACCTAAAAGCTGGTGGCATTATCCACTTTGCATCTCTTCCTGAGTGGCTTTATTCATTGCTGCTATGTTGTTTCTGCTTCTCCTTGTGCTTGCAGATAATAGGGGGAGATGAACAGTAAGCTTATTGCTGCTGTATGCTCCAGCAGTACATTCTCGGTAATCTGATTTGTCTCTACACAAGGATTTTAGAGATATACTTCAAGTCATTTATGCCACTGGATGACAGCAGGGCTAAGTTCTAGGAGGATTTAAGAATGTAGATGTCGTACAGTGCTGGTTGTTGGCTAGCTAGCTGTTTCCCAATCCGTCTTGGCTTTAATGCGATTTCTCTACATTGCTTAAGGTTTTTCCTTCTACTGTGTGCTACTTTGAGTTAGGAGTGACAATGGTCTGTTCCATGGCAAAGGGGGAAAAATACTTAATGTTTTTTCTTCTCCTTCAGCACTGCAAATATTTATGAATATATGTTTTGATTTCAGAAAGGATTATTCACAAGTAAACAGTTTGTGAATCATAGCCATTGCTCTACACTATGAATAGAATTCTTATAAGATGGGCTGTAGCACAAGAGGCAAGGCAGATTTGTGATTGCAGGGGAAACTGCTCCCCATCAGATCTGTTCAGACAAACAGCTTCAGCTTCTATGTGGACCTTGTTACACATGAAATAAAGAGATACAAAATTATTTGGACTGGTTCCCAATAACCTTTTAAGTAGGAGATTGCCTAACAGAATTCTATGTTGACACACCCTCTACTGTGTGTGTGTGTGTGTGTGTGTGTGTGTGTGTGTGTGAGAACTGTAATAAGTTGCTCAATTTGCTCAATTTGAAATTGTTCGTCATCTGCTGATTTTGTGTCTTAAGGATATTTTATGTTGTTATTGTTATACACTGTTATTGTTTTATTGGCTTGTTGCTTTATTGAAACAGATGCCCTATTAATTTGGAATTTCAGGTGAGATACCCACACAGTGGAAGTTGCTCTCTATACCAGTCACCACACAGAAGCAGAGAAAGGTTCAGATAGTTTACTGTTGCAGAAGATAAGGTTCAGTAAAGCAGTTCTTGATGTAGATATATACAGCTTGTAGGTTTTTGCAGATACTGAAATACATTGGAACCTCGGTTGTCAAACACCTCCATAGTCATACGTTTCGGCTTTTGAACGCTGAAAACCCGGAAGTAACTGCTCCGGTTTTTGAACAATTTTTGGAAGTCAAACGTGCTACATGGCTTCTGTTTTGAATTTCCCTATTGTATTGAGGCTTCCACTTTCAGTTTTCGGTTTTTGAACGTTTCGGAAGTCGAACAGTCTTCCGGAACAGAATACATTCAAAAACCAAGGTTCCACTGTATTCAGATACATACAAGTACATTGCTGCTCTAAGTAAGTTCAGCAATTCAAGACATAACACTGGACAAGTAGCACTGAATGGCTGACTGACATACTAACTGCAGGCTAACAGTCACTCACCCTGAGCGGACTTGCTTGAATCACAGATATAGTCGGGGCACAAGGTTGTTACCATAGCAACTGGCTTGGCTGAATTGCACTTGCAATTAGTTCATCCACGGGGTGATTTACACTCATGAAGGAAATTAACCCCTTTTCATGTCCAGTTACTGCAACACTATCATACTGAGCTATGATTGACTGTGAGGAGTTTATATACTGGTGGTGGTGTGTGGTGAGTGAGGTGTTGAATTACATTTTGTCTTATGCCCTGTCATGGTGACGTGGGTGGAGAGGTTGTTGATGTAATCCCCTCCTTTACCTGAAGTCATTTAGGGAGAAATTTATTGTGTTGGGTTTGGCTCTAGTGTAAAGTTGGACATAGTCAAAATCAGGGATTGGATAGTAGATAATGTGAAAGGCTCTGTGCCTGAGAGAGCCTACAGCATGAGAGGGAAACCTGTGGCTCTTCACATGTTGAACTCCAACTCCCATCGGCCCAGCCCACATGGTCAGGGGTGATGGGAGTTGTAGTCCATCAACATCTGGAGGCTATCGTGTTGGCCAAGAAAAGCAAGGGATGTGACTAGGTGTGCCCCTCACCTCTTCTGCCCACAACTCCACCCTGTTTTAGCCGCCCCACCAGTGTTCCTTTCTTAGTGGAGGCGTATCCTGCATTATGCCAATGTAGCATGCCTTCTGCCAGATCCTACATCCTCTTAATAAGCAAGTGGATCTTCAGTTCAGGATTGTGACCAGAGCCTGGTTTAGAAAATGCAGTTTCATCCCCTTCTCTTACCTCACTAACCCCACTAGGTAGCAGTAGTCCCATCATTAAAGAGATTGATTCTAGCCACATTTTCTTTATGAAAGTCTCACAATACCACACATCTGCCATATATTACGACCTACCTTTAATGGAAGAAAATGTAGGATGTTGGAAAGAAAAATGGGCAGAAACTACGAAGGTTTAAACAGTGCCAAAAATAACAATCCTTTGAGTTCACATTTAATATAGATAAGTTACTCAATCTACAGTAAGGTAGTGTGTTGAGGCTATTTATGCATAAATCACTTAGTTCAGCCTGGATCCAACACTGATAGGACATAATTGATCTTTAAAAGTTTCATGAAGGAATCACAGACTGTGAAATTAAAGGAGGGTTCTGTTGTTTAACTTTGCATTTCTATCAGTTGATAGGGATAGAACAGGCAATGGAAAGATGCCTCTTTTCTTTGCAGGAAGAATATTTTACAGATAGCATTGCAGTGTTAATTTGGTAACCCTAGTGTCTGCAAAAGTTAAAGTGACATTAACTTTCAGAGAGCACATAAGCGTGGCCTTTACTGCCTCAGAGTAAGAGCCCATCTTAATCCAACATCCTGTTTTCCAGCAGTCGCCGGACACATTACAGTGGTACCTCGCATTACATACACTTCAGGTTACATACACTTCAGGTTACAGACTCCTCTAACCCAGAAATATTACCTCGGGTTAAGAACTTTGCTTCAGGATGAGAACAGAAATCGTGCAGCGGTGGCACAGCGGCAGCAGGAGGCCCCATTAGCCAAAGTGGTGCTTCAGGTTAAGAACAGTTTCAGGTTAAGAACGGACCTCCGGAACGAATTAAGTACTTAACCCGAGGTACCACTGTATTCTGGCAGCAACCAAGACATGAAGGCAATAGCCCTCCCCTGATTTTTGTCCCTCATTAGTGTTCACAGATATATTCCCTTTGATAATGGAGGTTCATAAGTTGCATGTCTCCACCTTCACATTTGTTTTTGGAATTGGCTCAATAACTAGATCGCTAAGTATAGTTCCGCAGAAGAATGCAACTGATAGGAAGTTACTTCTCACTCCATGTTCCCCCTCTGAGTGGTGGCCTCCTGTTTATGGAATGCTCTCCCCAGAGAGGCACCATTGTGAGGCAAAAACAATATTATTCACCTAAGCCTTTGGAACATAAATTTAGCAAGGTGGGGAAGAGTTGGGTCTATTTTAATTTTTTTGAAAATTGTATATTTTTGTGTTTTATCCTTGTTAATGTTCATTTGTTGTAAGTTACTCTGAGTTTCATTTTTGGGGGGGAAACGAATGAAAACAAATAATGGGAGGAGGGGAGAATGTGGTACTGGTGGCACTGTGAGACCACATGCATTTTTGTTTACTTACAAATGACATTTTGTTACTTTGGTGGATGAAGTGGCCAGTCAACAAGGTTCATCACAAGTACTATACCACAACTGCTCCTGAGTTGTTCAAAACAGCATTTTATTTGCAGCTGCCTGGAAACGTATGAGGTAACCCACTGCTCTAAATGTTATTTGTTCTAATATCCTTTGCTTACTTTGATTTTATATAATCCCTTGATTATTCCTTTCAGCTTATTTTTAAATATATCTTTCACAAACTTCCTCTCAGACAATAATTGCTCTCACGTTGGAATGAAGACAGAGAGCTACAATTATATAAAGTTTTATAATTATACAATTATATATAGCTGGAAGGTGATGCCACAGTTCTTACTGAGGTGATGCGGGGAAAGCGGTCATTCTAAATTTAGTTATATTCCAGGCTACTGGGATGGTGTTTTGGTTTTTTTAGTTGCTTGTTCTTTGTACATCCCTATATTTCTTACTTTGTGCCAACTGGTAGGCCACTTGACTTACAACTTAACTCTGGTGTAGCTGTTCTCTGTACGAATGTGTGATTTGAAGTAAGAAAAGAGAAACCATTGTTCGGGAGCATTGAGACACTGTGCAGAATGTATCAGTGGCATGAAATAAGCTAGCAACACTTTCCTTTTGCCTGTGCAGTGCAAAAGAAAAACCCACTGAGGTTTGCTACTACTCTGGGAAAGACTTCATTCATCTATTTTTGTGGTGGTCTTCAAAGTGTCCTGCGAATGCAATTGACTATATGACCTATTTGTTTCTACTGTGTTGGGTTTCAGCTGGTAGTAGACGACAGGATGGCAAGCATGTAATAGCAATAGTAGGCGTAGTCATAGTAATAGCAATAACAACAAATAAGAATAATAAGAATAATAAATAAATAATCTTGCTGTGAAATGCCACTAGCTTTTTCTCACACTTACCGCTTTTCTCTACCCTTTAAACCAGAGTTTTCCACATGATACTTTTCGGTTTTGGTTGTTCCAGAATAATTTCTCCGCGAGGGCAGGTGGTGTTTAGAGAAGCTAATGAGAAGAATGACTTGGCTCCGAAGGGCATAACTGGAACGCATATCACAGCTGGGCTCTCTCAAAAGGGACTATGAATGAGGCAGGCATTTTCAATTACTATCTAGGGTTGAGGTCCCAGTAATACCTTCTCACCAGTGACATGCTCCAAGCAATAATGATGCACACCCGTTATCTGCTTCAAGTGAGTACTTTAGCATGCAGGAGGCTGAGTATTGTCTTGCAAATACATTTTGCTCCAGTTGCAGGCCCTATCACATTTTTGTTGTTGTTGCTGCTGTTATTGGTGCTACAGCTGTATCAGCTAAAACACTGTACACTTTGATGGAGTGGTTCAGCTGTTATTTGTTTCGTTTCTTGGTAATCGTAATCTGTACCACTCCATAAAAAAGGAAGGTTGCTTGCTGATAGTAAGCAGAAAGCACAAGTTAAGATAGATGGGACATTGATACTGCTTATGGGGTTGATAATATGTAAGCATTTGTAAGCATTCTTCATTGAGCATGTGCTCAGAAGTGGGATCATTCAGTACAGAAAATGATAATACGTTAACATCAGTTAACATATTAATTATAGGTTAGATGAATTCTTGAATGGGGATTAATTTTGGGCTGTGAGCAATGGGGCAGGGGGAAGCCTTTTACTATGAAATCAGAATCCTTTCCTTCTCTGGGTTTCCAGTCACCAATGGAGGCTTCCTTCTTGAGGCAAACAGCAGTCAGGGGAGGGATTTTCATTGGGACCCTGGAGAGTGGTGGTGGGGAAATATTATTTTTTCTCTCCTCACTCGTTGTGGTCCCAATGCTATTCAGGCTCCCCTATGGCTATTTAAGCAACAACAACAACAACAACAAATGCCTGTCAGTTGCATTACCACAGCTAGTTTATTATTGCTGCTAAGAATCACTGAGAAGAGAGAAGCTAGAGCCGAGTGCTACTCCACTGATACAATATAGAAAACTGGGGAGGGAGATAATTCCTGTATTCTGGATGATAAATTAAATGTAAATTGTTCTCACATTCCCATCACATGTGAAAAAATGTCCCTTTCAGTTTACATCCTCTCTAGCACAGATCCTCCTTCAAGCATGGTTTGAAAGTTAAGTGAATAAGCAACATGCATCTGGGCAGATGAGGCACTAATTTCTAATGTTTATGTTTCAATTATTGTTGTGGCTATCTTTCTTAATTTTAAGAAGATGCTGTTGTCTTTTCTAAGTTCAAAGGTGTGTGTGTACTGAAATTAATAAATTAGTATGCCGTTGGATGATGTCTGTACAGACTGTCAGAAGATGCTTAGTTGCTCTACACAACCTGAATGCAGGCTCCAGTTAATTTATTGCAATATTCCTGAGAAGCATGTCTAATTAGTTTCATCTCGCAGCTGAGTGAACAATGCCAAAAGGGTGGGATAATGCATATTAGATTCCATGTAGAATCAGTAGCCTGAGAGAAAACGTAGGTATGATAAATGTAATAATATTATGCGTTAATTTTATAGAAAATGTGTATTCTTCCTAGGGATGGGATGAGGTTTTAGCCCATCCAGGATCTGGGACAGAATTTTGGGTTCTAATCAGGGTGGAAGCAGTTCTGGAATGGACTCAGGGCTTGTTCAGTTTGGATGGTTTTCTGGGACCTGTTGCAGAAGCTAAAAGGAAAGTTGGCATAGCACGACTGGTGGTATTCCTGAACTGCACTGCACCCATCTCCCATGTTCAGCTTCCTCTGATACAATGAGCAGAGTTCATTGTAGCAGTACTCTAGTTCAATAATAGCAGTACGTACGCCTTTGGTATGCTGCAGGCCTGGGAGCACATGAGTAAGGCTAACCACAGCCTGATGATGCTCTCCCAGCTGCACTAAGCCTTGTCTTGTACACAAAAGGACTTCTGGTATAGTGAGGGAGAGGTGATGTCCTTATTCTCTATGATTCTCTCTCTCATTCTCATTACAGTACTAGGAAAACAAAAACAACAAAAAAATATCCCAAAGTTCAGTGCAGAAATGGACACCTCCATGCAGAATTATTATTTGTAGTACTGTAGTGCTTGTGTAAAGCCAATTGGTTTCAATTTCATGTATTAATTCTGTACTAGCTATTTTGCTCACTGGAAAGGATGCCTGCTGTTGCAAGTGTACTTTATCAAATTAAAGCACCCACTCCTGTTTCATGTAGCATATTGCATTATTTGCTACACTTTACTTCCTGGCATTCTTTCATCCCAAGGAAACACTGAACAGGGTATTGCATCAGTTAATATATGTCATGCACTGTCTGGGATTTGTTTGTCTTTGTATTATTATTATTTTATACTTAACCTTATGGCTCAGGAATCGTTATGTGCTCAATTAACTCTGGCTTATGTGCCCTTTCCACTTAAAGACTATATTGCTTTTTCTGTAGGAAAACACACACACACTGATTGTTTTGGGCACAACAGACCCAAGTAGCCTGGTGGTGCATTATTTCATCATGGGTCAAAAGAGAACAGCTGTAGCGACAGAATATAGGGTCGAAAGGGGACATACTCTGTTACTGATTGTATTTGTTCTGTACCCGCTCTCAGCGCTGAATCATCCACTGGAATGTTGCAAGGGGACTTTAAAAATTATGAAATAATCCATATTATTTTGGCCTAACCACCTGCAGCAATTGTAGCGTTCTATTAAAGGCTCTCAGGAAATTCATAATGTTGAACACCACTAATTTCTTTTCAACAAGGATTGCTATTCCAGTTTACAGAATAATGAACAGTATGGAAAGTTGCAACAGAAAGCCTCAATTTGATCCTTCCTTCCTTCCTAATGAGTTTATCAGCAGAAAAGTAAAATGAATACAAAAGAAACAAGGAGTCAGCATAATTCCCATATAAGCTCCTACTCTGCAGAGTTATATTTAAGAGCTGGAGTTTACTATGGAATATGCTACTGGGACCATGAAGTGTAAATTACATTTGATCTAATAACTAAAAATATCTGGCATACAGTCATACCTTGGAAGTAGAACAGAATCCATTCCGGTAGTCTGTTCGACTTCCAAAACGTTCAAAAACCGAAGCACGGCTTCTGATTGGCTGCAGGAAGGTCCTGCAGCCAATCGGAAGCCGCGGAAGCCCCGATGGATGTTCGGCTTCCAAAAATAGTTCGCAAACCGTAACAGTCACTTCTGGGTTTGCTGCGTTTGGGAGCCAAAATGTTTGAGAAGTAGGCTGTTTGACTTCCAAGGTACAACTGTATTTGTAAACCGATGCATCACAATGGAAGAACTAAGACTGACAAAGTTTCCTTACCACAGTATATATACTATAGATGGGAGTCCAGTTGGCATACAGGCTTTGCATACAAGATAATCTAATCAGCTTTTATTGCTGAAATGAAACTAGTAGATTATGCCCCTGCAGTGAAAAGTGCAGCTATAAATTACACGCAGGGCAGTGATGTTTTGCTCTGTCCCGTTTGCAAGAAAATGTCTGCTGGTCCCAGCTCTAGATCCAGTGTATAGCTTGATAAGATGCCATACCGGGCTGTGCTGCTGAATCGCCCCCACAACACACCCTTCGAAAACTACAACTCTGTAGTCCCCTTGACAGCATGGAAGACAGTTTCACATGTTGCAATCCAAAGTGGCCACAGGAAGAAATACTGAAAATACATGGGTGGGGACAACTAGACACAGCCACATGGCTCTAGTATTCTCACAGCTACCACTGTTGCATAGGGAAAGGCTCCTATGAGACTCGTGTGTGTGGCCTAGTTGAAAAACATTGGTCCAACAGTGTTTATGCCTATTGCTGCACCAAATTTGGGGTGGTTAGGTTGAGTCTCAGTGCTTTTGTGTGTGTGTGTGTGTGTGTGTGTGTGAGAGAGAGAGAGAGAGAGAGAGAGAGAATAAGTTGAGGCAGCAAAAATGGTCCCCTGTTGGAATCTCATTTATGCTACTTCATAGTAAAGTTATCCCTAACTGGTAGCTTGTAGATTGCTGCCATAAAATCCAGTTTCCAAGAGCTGACGTAGGATTATAAAATAAACCACACACAAAATTTTAATTCCTGTCTTTCTTGGCTAAGTCTCTAAGAAGAATAAACTGAAATGCCAATTCTTACTAGGTGCATATATTTACCATTGCAGAATAACCAGACAGCACAGAGCAAAGCAACCTTGATGTTCTTGACAAGAAAAGTCACACTATAATCACAGCAAGTCAATACACCCCCCTCAGGCTTATGTCCAAAATGGGTAGGTATTGACTGCCCCACCAATCCTACCAGTTTTGAGGGTAATAAGAATATTGCAGTGTACTCTTTGCTAGGAATAGCCAGCAGGCAAACTTTTTGAGTTATGCAAAGACAACTGAAGCATTTCACATATGACAGCATGCACCATGGGTAAAGCTGTGATCTCAGGCAAATAGCCTGCAATCTAAACAGTCATTTAAAGGCCAATTCTGCTGCCAGAAATGTCCTTGAAAGCACTGAGGGTGCAGCATGATTGTGCATGTTGAAAGAATAACTGCACTATATCAGGAAAGGACCATTGTGAAGAGTGGATAATGTTATATATATTGTCCATTTCAGTTTTCCTGGTTTTGAGTAAAAAAGGACTAAGGGGATATGAAATACAGTGGCAGGATGGTTTGGATTTCAGACGTTGGTTATAACAGCCTTTACCAGGAAGGCTTTCCCTGAAGTGTGACCCAGGCATTTTATAGAATAATAACTGTATAATTGTAGAAATTGTTTTATTGTCTTTAGTTTACTGAGTTTGTAATTTTTTGTATTTTATATTTTATCTTACTTCATTTTATTGCTTTGGAAGCTTTCTGTTGTAAATCTGCAAACAAATGAATAAACCACACACCAAGGAATTCATGTTTATGTGCAAAACCCTCCAAGGATTGAGATAATGCAGCCCACATAGCTATTGTTGATACTTATCATATTTGATATGATGATATTTATCATATTTCATATATGCACACAAAAAAATCCTTGTTATGATAATTAGTATATCTCACTACATGAAAGGTGAGTTACTTTTAAAACTATTTTTCTCCTCTGCAGAAAATATTCTTGATTTCTTAGGGTGGAACTATACTTTACTTGAGAAAGTTTGAATTCCCAGATGTAGGAAGACAGTGATTTCTGTTTCATTACAATCAGTGCTGGTTCTATTCTTCTGCAGTTCTGTTCATACCAAAATACTATGTTACCTGTCCTGCTGTCCACTATTCCATAGAAACCTCTATCTTCTCAGTGGGGCTCCAGGTGGTTTGGCCAACCTGCTGTGTAAAGTAGAGTCTCTGTCTTAAAATATGCCTCTGAATCTTCTGTGACTCACAGAGGATCTGTGGAAAGGATCCCCTCGAGATAAAATGTTTGAAAACCTCTGCCTGAATCAGGCCTGCACAGTTTGTATCCCAGCAAGCTGAGCACAACAGCAATATATTCTGACTTGCGCAAAGCTTGACAGCTCACCTGGTTTTGTAGTCACAGAAAGGTAGCAAGGCCAGGATATTTGGTGATATTTAGCTAGTGGCTTGCGTTTGTCTTGGTGGGTCAAAAGAGGTGCAGGATTGTTCTAGATAAAATTCAGTTTTGAATAATAAGTTTTGACAGTCTTTGAAAAACTGCCTTTAACTAAAGCATTCATTTTTTAAAAAACCCACGAATTGTAAATAAACAACCAGAGTGCATATTGTGAGAATCTAGCAGTTTAAGACGGCTTGTGTGATTCACTTAGGAATTGCCTGTTAGTTGTAGAAAGGCTTTCAGACTGAACCAAAGAGCATAAGTTCCTTTGAAACTCAGCTGAGATTGTCTGCCTGAAGTGTCTGCTCAATGTCTTATTTCTGCAACAGCTATGTATTTATCTTGACACCAAATTTTCTGTTATGACCCTGGGAAGCTGAGGCTTTTTCTGCTGCCAAGCCTGAGACTAAACACCGATTTCTGTACTCATGTGAGAAACACCGTATTGTAAGTAAAGGCCTTGGAAAACACTGATGTCCAGCAATTAACACATCAATCTGGTTTTTACATAAACTTGAAGTTACTGCAGATCTATGCAGCTGTAAAACAGGAGCAACTGGCTGGGAGGAGTCCCCCTAGCACTGTTCATGTATGACTGCACAGAGTATGGACCACTCTGGAATGCAGGAATAAGTTTGAGAGGCCAATCCATGTTGGACTAAATTTACTGATGGACTGTGATTTTTATACCCTAGTAGAGTACTTTGGACACAGATCTGACACTATGCCCTCTTCTTCTTACTTGCCTCCTCTCTCCTCCCCCCCCCCCCCGCCCCAAAGTGGTTAGAATGATAAAAGCCATTAATGATAGGGAGGGAGCTCCTTCTCTCTGTTGGATGCCTCAGCGTCTTCCTTCCCTGGCTGTCTTTTCTGGCTCCCCCACTGCACATCACAGTGTAATACACTTCTGCACAGGTTTTACAGTGTGCCCAGCCTCCTAGTAGCACAGCTGGTGACCCAGTCAATTTTATAATGCTGTGTCATTCTGGTTACTTGTGCCGCTTAAGGCCCTGCAGCGCAGTCAACTGGCTTTGTTTGAACGTCTCATTGATGTGTTAAATTTCTGTGGCACTTTTGGACCAAACTGGTCCTTAAGGCAATGTGGGGGGGGGGGGGGGAATAAACAGTGCAATAAAATAAAAAAAAATTAAACAAAGACAAATGGTAGGGAAATACAATAAATCTAAACCACAATTAAAATATAGCAGGTGGCAAATATTATTTTAAAAGCATTTACCTATTTTCCACATCCAAAACCTTGAGGAATAATAATAATAATAATAATAATAATACAGTGATACCTTGTTTTACAAACTTAATCCGTTTCGGAAGTCCATTTTTAAGCAAAGCATTCTTAAACCAAGGCATGCTTTCCTATAGCATCAGGGGACTCAATTTACAAATGGAACACACTCAACAGGAAGTGGAACATGTTCTTATTCCAAGGCAAAGTTCACAAACCAAAACACCTACTTCTGGGTTTGCAGCATTCTTAATCCAAGTTGTTCATAAACTAAGCTGTTCTTAAGCCAAGGTACCACTGTAATAATATAGCTTTGGTCAGCTTGCTGAAACATTGAAAAGTCGAGGAGCGTTTTTGGGAATGAGGTTCCGTAACAAGGGTACTTCTGTTGAAAAAAATAAGAGGATGGTGTTCAACTAAGTTTTACTTAAAGTAGACCTGTTGACATAAACAGACCTAACTTGGTCATGTTCCTTAACTTCAATGGATTTATTCTGAAAAAAATTGCTGATTGGAAGGTCACCAGTTTGAATCCCTGAAATGGAGTGAGCTCTCGTTGCTCTGTCCCAGCTCCTGCCAACCTAGCAGTTCGAAAGCATACCAGCGCTAGTAGATACATAGATACCACTGTGGCAAGAAGGTAAACGGCATTTCCTTGCGCTCTGGCTTCCATCATGGTGTTCTGTTGCACCAGAAGCGGTTTAGTCATGCTGGCCACATGACTCAGAAAGCTGTCAGTGGACAAATGCCGGCTCCCTCAGCCTGAAAGCAAGATGAGTGCCACAACCCATAGTTTCCTTTGACTGGACTTAACCGTCATGGGGTCCTTTACATTTTTTACTATTATTTAGCTGGACACCAGAGAGATGAACATTTAAAAAGCTGTCTCTGGCCTTAGGTGTGTTTTTGTGTGCTGTTCAATGCAGCACTTTTTTCTTTTAGTGCTCGCTGTGAGAAAGACAATAAAAAAACCTATTAAAATCAGCATTTAAGGACAACAATGACAGGAAGAAGGAATAGCTGCATTTTTCCTGGGTACTTTTCTAGGGAAGTATATTATAGGTGCCAATGTTTTTCTTTCTCTTATCTGTTTCCTTTCACAGTTTTTATATGAGCTTGTACAATTTGTTTCAGCATACAATTACCTGAGAGAGATGGTGAATATGAAAGTGTGGGATTGGTTGACATGCCCTGTGGTGCCTTCAGTTGAAATGTTTTGTTTTGGCCTGAGGTAAAAGCAGCTTAGATGTCCTCCTAATCTTTCTCATAGGAGTAACATTTTGTTTGCTAGGTTTCCCCTGGGCTTTTTCTACATAGAAGCTTTCCATACATCTGATTCAGTACTGTAGTTCAGTATTAAACAGGTAGTCCATTTGCCTCTTCGTTGCTCAGACTATATGGTTCTCTGCTTCAAATATCTACCTGGGCTTCTCATGCCCTTCCTCATCCCTTCCTACAATTCCTAGAGTGGTATAACAGTCAATCCCTCTTATAGGCGACTCTGAGAATTGTAGCTCTAGGAGGGGAATAAGGGGCTCCTAACAATGCTCAGCACCTTTAACAAACTACAGTTCCCAGAATCCTTTAAGGAAGGTCATGGCTGTTTAAAGTAGAATCATAGTGCTTTAACTGTGTGGTGTGAATGTGGCCTTATTTTGTTCAATGGGACTTGGCTCCAAGTAGATGTATATCAGGTATTACATCCTATGTAGATACCAGTGCATTTGTTCATCATCATCCCTTGTTTTCCTCATGCTCCCTCTGCTTTTCCATGTTGAAGTTTGGATTGTAAAGCCGCTCAGGAGAGTAATGTGTCCTTTTTGTTTGCTACACTGCATGGCAAGCACTGGGGATACTGATGGTACTGTCAGGAGCTCGTCTTACACTCGAGTAGAACCCTGGCAGAGACACATGCCCGACTGGCATGTTCTCTCCCTCCTGGTCGTTCATTCGGGAGTTTCAAAAGCTTTCTTCTGCCCGAACATCACAGCGACCGATGCCAACAGACATCGGCACACGTCGGCCAACAGACATCGGCAGAGTCTTCACAGCTTACGTAACAGACCTCAGCAACTCAGCATTTTGGCTAATCACCTCATCGCCTAGGACTTGCCGATCGTCAGGTCGGCAGTTCGAATCCCCGCGGCGGGGTGCGCTCCCGTTGCTCGGTCCCAGCGCCTGCCAACCTAGCAGTTTGAAAGCACCCCCGGGTTCAAGTAGATCAATAGGGACCGCTTACTAGCAGGAAGGTAAACGGCGTTTCCGTGTGCTGCGCTGGCTCGCCAGATGCAGCTTGTCACGCTGGCCACATGACCCGGAAGTGTCTTCGGACAGTGCTGGCCCCCGGCCTCTTAAGCGAGATGGGCGCGCAACCCCAGAGTCGGACACGACTGGCCCGTATGGGCAGGGGTACCTTTACCTTTTACTTTAGTTACATATAAACACACACAGAGCACTGTAACATGGCTCCCTCTCTCTAGCATCAGACAGCAAACAGAAAAAGAACAATAATCCCACTTCACAGAACACAGTAACACAAACATCCTGTCTCCGTCACTTCCCACTCTGTGGAGTCGAAACATACATTGTCATGTGATAGACAAAAATTCCATGACTGCAATCATGGAGCAGGAATTCTAACAGGCACTATATACAGAAATAATAAAACCAGATAGGCAAGAGGCCGTTGTTGGCTAGTATCATTTAGAGGCTGAAAGCACTAAATGAGCACATCTGATGGTTAAAATGGGCATTTCTGGAGATCCATCAGTGATTATCCCAATCATTGATTATCCGAATGATTATCCCAATCATCACATGGGCATATTTTCCTTTGGTCTGAAGACTTAATTTCTCCTCTGTGTCAAATGCAATAAGATAAGGAGAGGCAAGACTTGTCCAGTTGTTTTGACATTGGCACAATCTTATGTGTGTAGGTCTTCTGCCAGCTGGTTCCTCCCCCCTCCCCAGTTTCCATGCCTTTTCTCTTTTGTGTCACTGAAGAAAGAGAATGGGGCCTCTGGACTTTTTGGTACCACCCTGTGTGTATTTCTACCATGGTGCAAAAATGAAAAGACTGAACTGCCATGACAAGGCTTCTTCCTGCTATTTCTGTCAACGTCTTCAAGCTTACCTTTATTTAACTCCACAGATGTGTTGAAAAATCAGACTTCTTTGTCTTTCCTTTTTCTGATAACTCTTCCCTCCAGTCTCCACGATACTGGGGTGTGGGAGGGGGAATGGAGAGATGTACGAACCATAAAACAACACTTTTAAGTTTTAAGGGCCTTCCCACTTCTCAAAAGATCTGAGAGACTGACAAGACAGCCATGGGTGGGTTTTTGGTTTTTTTAAAGATTTATTTCCCATTTGATCAGGCTAAAATCAATAGGGGTGAGCAAAAGACTTATGTGTGTGGTAAAACAAAAGTTTAAGTTTACTTTTATGTGCCCTCTTCTCCCCTCTTCTCTCCAGATTACATTTGATCTATAGTACAAATTACTTACAGAGTTGTCATCTAAAAAAAATAAAAATCAAATTCCTGTGGTTTGATGTTTAAAGGGTATGAAGTAGGAGTAGGAATCAGTGAATATAAAAATTTATTTCTCTCCATTTCTTATTTTTCTAATGTTAAATCTAGTTCCCTACATTTCCATGGCCATTTGCATTTTTTAAAAGGTCCCCATGAAAATTATTCACCATTTAAATGGCAAATTCCTAATATAGTATTTTTGTATGCAATTTTTGCCTAATTTACACATTTTTACAAAGCAATTTCCCCATATATAATGCATTTTGTACATTGTTTTCACTAATATGCATCAGTATCATCAGCCCACAGGCAGAGGTACCTGGCCTCCCCCGAGGCAATTGAGCGAGATACTGTGGTTACCGTCCGTCTGCGACCTCCGGCAGGCTAGGTAAACAAACCGGCGATCCTCCTCAAACGTGAGCAGGACACACCCTCCTCCTTCCTCCCTCCCTGCATTCCTTCCCAGGGAGGGGAAGAAGAGACAGACAGGAGTCCTTTCTACATGTTTTATTCCTGTCATTCAACAGTACATAGAAATGTGACTGCACCCTTCAGTCTCCATCAGAAGAGTCACACACTCCTCCCCTGTACTTCCAGTACAGGTCATATGACACACTGAGCTAACATCCGGTGCTCAGTACAGAGAATAGGCTCCACCTTTTCCCCAACAGTACATCTGTAAACCACAACATCCTGTTTTGCATTCCAGCCATCTGGAGCTGGCTTTTGCCTTGGTGCTTTTTCCTGACAGTTTTCACTAATATACATATTTTTATGCACACTACTTGGCTAGAAAATTGCATTGCAAAATTCAGAGAAGCATAAATTTTAAATGATGGTTGTGTTTTGTTTCAAGCATAGGTAGATTCGCCTTTAATTTCCCCCCATCCCCAACTTAGAATATTTAATAAGCCATAAAAGTGTAAAGTTGCATATACATGTTCTTTCACTAACAGTCAAGAATTAATGACTTTCCTGTGTGACTAACCTTAATAAGTATTGCTTTCAGATCCTGGGGGACTCATTAGAAATAATGTTGAAGTTCCAAGCAGAAAACAAAAGTATAGGGTGGAGAAAGCTCCAGGTCTGTTTTTTGAAGGTTGCTAACTCTAACTCTTGGTTGATTTAAATTTGTAGGATTTTTGGTGTATGTTTTGGTGGAGGCGTGTAATATGTAATCTGCAAATCCAAAGCTCAAATCTCACTTTAGGCATAGAGTAGTGATCCTTAAAGGGCATGTCACCTCTGCTGTCAGCAGCTTTTCTCTGCCATGTCCACCTTATCTTGTGCATCGGCTGATCAGAATAAATCTTTCAGGTCTTTAAAGGTAAAGGGACCCCTGACAGTTAAGTCCAGTCGCGAACAACTCTGGGGTTGCGGCGCTCATCTTGCTTTACTGGCCGAGGGAGCCGGCGTACAGCTTCTGGGTCATGTGGCCAGCATGACTAAGCCGCTTCTGGCGAAACCAGAGCAGCGCACAGAAACACCGTTTACCTTCCCACCGGAGTGGTACCTATTTATCTACTTGCACTTTGATGTGCTTTCGAATTGCTAGGTTGGCAGGAGCTAGGATTGAGCAACGGGAGCTCACCCCATTGCGGGGATTCGAACCTCTGACCTTTTGATCGGCAAGCCCAAGGCTCAGTGGTTTAGACCACAGCGCCACCCGTGTCCAGGTCTTTAGCTGGGACTGAATGTCACCCCTTTTGCCCATAATTGTTTGTCAAGCCTTTATTATTATGCAGTTTTTGTTTTTTAAAAATTCTCACTCCTTTGTAATCATTGTAATCCCGGCATCTATTTGGTCAAACTGTTCCTTCCCTGAGAATAGCTGAGAGCACAGGTCCCATTGTTCAGGACCTTTTGGGAAGGCGGTGGAACCTTGTGGTCTTTCTTTTTATTAATCTGGTAGCACTTGTTCAGGCAAGGCTGCCATTAGATGCGATCTTTGCTTTTTTGTAGGCATGGTTAGTCTCCAATGACAAATGCAATATAAACTAATTCCTCCCAGTCAGATGAATTCATATCCAGGAGTGGAATATGGGAAGACTGTGGCTAGTCTGCCACCATCCCACTTAAACAGTACTGGAGTATTTATACCTCCGTATGCCCTTGCACAGTTCATTGTGCTTATGTCAGCAGCAGCAGCAACAGTGTTATGCCATCTGGCCACCTGAGTGATTGCTATCCGAAGCAGAGAGCCATGGCACCATGAGCTAAATGATCACTGCCCTCCCATCATTTTGCCACATGCTTTTGTTTACTGTTTAATGATTGATTAATAATCTCTTTAAAATTGTGGGCTGGTGACAAGCAAAGTGGATCGCAGTGAGCAGATGCTCCCAGTCCTTTCAAACACAGAAAAGTGCTTTTGATAAACAGACAAGACGAACGGCTAAAGAATTGGTTTAGGTATTGTTCTGAGGGTGAGTGAATGAGGTGGACTAAGGGCTACTCCATGTAATAATTTTGTTGCACAGTAATGTGCTGTTCTTGCTGAGTTGTTGCAAGGGATTCAGACATCTGTTCTGTGAAATATATGATCGTGCACTCTTTTATTTAAAAGCACTTATGCACCGCTTAATATTTCAAAAATCTCTAAGCACAGTGTGCTCCCTGAGATTCCATCCATGGAAGTTGCTGAGCAACCGTAGAGGACAAGTGAGGCTAAGACCCAAAGTGGCTGCCCTCCTCCTGTACATACGTATCTCCACATATCCAGCAGCTTCAAGGACATCCTATAACTCAACTGTGGATGATTTCCATAAACTTTACACAGATTGCTACAAAGGTGAACTCATTTACATAATTACTATGGAAATGAAGGGTACTTCATTGTGTTTGCTGTTGAATAATGGATCTAGCAATGCAATTCATAGACGCCTTGGAAGATACTATGTGTCTGTGTTTGTAAATGTGCGCGTGTGCATTTATTTAGGCTAATCGTGATGCTGAGATATCCATGCATGGCAGTAGCAGTGCTAGTATTAGGCCTGTAAGGGGCAGAGGAGGGCCATTTTGAACAAGCAAAGTCTCTCTCTTCAGAGACAGCAGGAAGCAACAATTTGCAAGAAGTGGTGACAGTTGTGATGGGACATCAGCAGAAAAGTAGCAGTTGCAAATAGTCAAATGTATGTTAATGTACTTACAGAACCACAGCGTTCCTGCTGATGAGATGCTAGCTGCCTCTTCCAGAGCGCTAGCCCAAAGCATCATAGCACCCTATAGCTAGATAGAGGGTTGGTATTTTGCATGTTATTTTTACCTGTACTGTTCATATCTGTTCCCTTATTCAGGTGCTGTGTTTGACTAGAGTATGTAAGTAGGGCTATATGTAAGCGTCTGCATGCCGGTCACCCCCCCAGTATCCCTTTGCACACCCAGTTTCCCACACGCTCTACCCTGGCCTTTCCACATTGCGTAGGAAGGTCAAAGGAAGCTTTTAAATGTTTTCACCCAAGTGCATTTAGAAGATCCCTTGGGACCTTTCTTGCTCGATGCAAGAAGCTTAAGGGTGGAGTGCATAAAGGCCATTGCGTGTGGGGACTTGGGGAGAGGACTTGCATGCACTGAATGTCACTCTACACCCTTCCTTGTGTTTACATTCCCTGTTCAAGCCTAATACCTGAATAGAGCTTGTGTTTAGTTTTGGTGTCTTTATACTGAATTGATTGGTGAGATACGGAACTAGTGTGTGTAAGATGCAACTGTCACATGGTCGGTGTGTGGCATGTGTGCCGTAAGTAGCACAGCTGGGCAGCACCACCAGGGTCATGAGATGGTTTACCCTTCAGCTGTCCTGATTAACTGGACTAACCAGTTAATCAGGAGTATTGTTGTTAATTTCAGTGAATACTATTGCCTGTCTGCATCTCTCACATTTGCATTGTTGCTTGCCACCCCAATCTTTGAATGGTGTGAGATGCCAGGGTTTCACATATACACAACCTGAGTCTACAAGGAAGGGAGGGGGTTCACAGCATTAACACCCCAAGGGGGTTTTCCTTCTCCTATAGCCACAGCTTTGGATTCCAACAGAAATCAGGCATCATGCTGTCTCCAGCTGCCCAGCACGCGGCTGCTAGCTCACATAACTCACCTCTCAACTCTGGCCTTTGCCTTTCTAACTACCAGTGAGTTGAGGGCGGGCACCCCACCCATTTGACATCTGGCACAGAGCCACTTCCTTTGTTACCTTAATGGCCATTACTTAGAGGACTATTACCTCACCAGGAAGCTAGCCTGGCTATTCCAGGAATTGAATCTGTGCTGGATCCAGGAATTAGAAGGGGTCTCACAGATACAGTTTAACCATCCCAACTCATAGCACTATGATTGGATGAAATGACTACCAAGCATTGAGATTAGGGATTCAAAGTCTTTCTGCCTGGGGACTCAAGTCAAAACAGAGTAAAAGAAGGCAAATAGCTCATAGACTTGGGATTCTAGAATGTTGTGGGCAGCACAATATCCTTGGCACCCTGTTCCTATTTATTTATTTTAATTCAGGGTGGGGTGCAGGTTGTCTGATTCCTTTGTCTATTTTGGGGGTGGATGGTGTTTAGATGTGCTATCTATTTAGGACTTAGGGTCCTGTGTTTTGGGCACTTTGAACCTGGACTTTGGTTCTAACTCAAGAGCTGCATTTATATATGTTACATGCATTTGTTCTCTGTGGAATGTCTCACAAGCATTTCTTACCTAGAGGCCTGAGCTTGCCTGCAGTTTTAATATATACTTTTTGCTTCTGGTTCATTTGAGTCTGGATTGTGTGGACCCACCATTAGGCAACAGGCTTTCCACTGGACTGTTAGACTCTGTTTCTAGATTCAGGCACAGAGATACTCCTGTTTTCATCTGTCAAATGTTGGAATGCATGCACTTAATTAAAGCATATCTTCAGGGGCACCCTTCTGCTTGCACTCCATGCCACAAATCTGTCTACTCTTGGGCTTAGCAGGCTGGAAGCAAAACTACATGTAGGCTCTGGTTTCTCTCTTTCTCTGTAGCATAAGTGGCACAGTTTTTGGATTTTACCTGCAGCACACTTGTTGGAAAATTTGGCTATTATTGTTTGGTTGCTTGTGAAATTTGTCTGCTGTGTTTCCACCAAATGGTGCTCAAGGCTACTGATTTAACTCAAACAATAATTCTTTGCAATGATTCTATGAATATGCACAGACAGACTATCTGTTCTTGTAACTTGCCAGGCATAATCCTGTGAGCAAGCTCCAACAAGAAACTAAGATATTGCTTTTTAAGCCACCCCCCAGAAAAGCTTAATCTATCTCAGGGTCATCTTTTCACCTATATGTTCTCATGGGATTGCTTTATAAATTCACCGCATACACTTCTCATATTATGTTGGAATTGGTTCTAAGAAGGTTTCCCATCCTTTTCCGTGCAATAGCAGATGGCAAGACTTCAATTAACAGTGAATTCAAACAATGTGATTCACTGGTAATCGCTGGCTCTAGTAACAGGACTTTGTTGCTTATGTTTAAAGAAATAATGATATAGCCACTTGCCAACTTGCCAGCAATTGAGAAGCACAACAAACTAGAGTGAAGGAGAGCCTATAATTCAGAGGGCAAAGCAGCCTGAATGAATCTTATTCTGAAAATACATGATGTTAGGAATTGTGAATACCAGTATGCTGGATATCCTTCATTTCCTCCCCAATTCATCACTATCCATAGAAGTTGTAAGGGACACAGTTGGCACTGTGGTCTAAACCACTGAGCCTCTTGGGCTTGCCAATCGGAAGGTCGGCAGTTTGAATCAACATGATGGGGTGAGTTCCCATTGCTCTGTCCTGGCTTCTGCCAATCTAGCCATTCGAAAGCATACCAGTGCAAGTAGATAAATAGGTTGAATGTAACAAAATGCAATATTCTTCTTACTTTATTTATTTGGTCTGAGGAGGGAGAGACAAAGCGACCCACCTACAGGTTTGCTTTATCCTGCTTTAGCTGTCTACTTAACCTACTATAACAGGAACTGTAAAGTGAAAGAGTGCTGCTAGGTGAATCAAGAACACAGAGAGAATGCTTTCGGCTCAGAGCAAAGGTGCATCAGGGATTCTTTCTCAGGATGCTGTAGACATGGACTTCCTGCGTTGGCAAGAGGATGGCCTAGATTACCTCTGAAGTCCGGCCCAACTCTATGATTCTATAATCAAGCCTGGCATTCTGTGGCTATCAGTGACCAGAAGGGTATAAGGAAATGCCAGCCTCGCAAAGTATTGGAAGACACAAGATTTACCCACTCTGGAAGAATGGCAGATGAAGGTGATGGACTATATGGAACTGGCGGAAATGACTGGCAGAATCCGAGACCAGGGAGAAGAGTCGGTGGAAGAAGATTGGAAGAAATTTAAAGACTATTTACAGAAATACTGCAAAATTAATGAATGTTAGATTGATGTCAGAATGAAGTTAAGTGGTTTTAGCAGCAATGTTATAAAGGTGTATGTAAAAATGGATTGTTAACAGGTGAAAATCCAAAGTTATAATATATTAAGTCAAAGGATTAAGACAAAAACAAAGAGGGAAAGGAATTGCTGAATTAACCAATAGAATTGGAATACAAAAAAGGGAGGTGTGAGGAGGTCAGGGAAACAAGGAAATGAAATGTAAGGCATGGAAAAATTGATGTCTTTTTAAAGTGTTTTTTATCTTTTTTCAGTATTTTGTATTTTTTTTCATTTTTTTTCTTTCTTTTTTTCTTCTCTTTTTATTTATGTAATCTTTTCTTTGAAACTTTAATAAATATCATTTAAAAAAAAAAAAAGGAGATGCCAGCCTCATGTTGGTTCCTGAAAGTAGCAACTTATCATCTGAAGACTGCCCTGTGAGTTTCGGCCAAAAGTCTTTCCTTAGCACCTTCATATGTCTTATTTTGGCACTCCAGTTGGAATAAGTCACTGGAACATATACTTTCTCTTCTACTAACAGATGCCTCTGCCAGGATACTTGCCTTTGCCCCAGATTTCTTAAGTCTTTCTGAAATGGAATCTTCTAAGATGCTATAGAATCCCACCTTATCTAAAAGAGAACGTCCTGGCATTCATCCCGTCCTTCGTTCCAACTCTGCAGTGGAGGTTGTTCTTTGTTTCAAGAACAAAATGCCCCTGCCACGCTCCTGCCTATTTATGTACTCTTAATGCACAATTAACATCCTGTTAAACTCTGCACACATGGCGACTCTACCCTGGTCTCTTTGTACTGTGGCTTTCAACCTCCTGCTACCCTTAAATTACGCCATCGCTCTCACTTTCATGCCAGGAAGAGCCTTTTCAATTTACCACACTGTCAGTATTTACTTGTTAGCCTGCCAATAGTGCTAACACTTTTAATTGATTTACTACTGATTCCCCCCCCCCTTCATTGCCAGGAGAGTGATAAAAAGATTACATGTTGCACAAATGTGAAGGCCTGCCCTTATAATGCAGCCTGTAGGCACAACGCTGCTCCTCAGCAGGTCTGTGGCATGCCTTGTTTTTATACCCTGCAATTAGGACAAGAGTCATGCTAATAATAAAACCTGGGGATATGGCATGAAAGCACCCGCTTTCGAAAGTACCTGTACATTTGTTAGAATTTACTTACATCTTCTGTCTAAATTACTTGATGTACCTGGGGAGTTGAATGCATTATGCGAGAAACTCCCCAAATAAAATTACATTGGATTTTCTTCCTGAATGTCACATTTGTCTTTCTAAATTCCCTTGTTGGCTTTTAGATTTCACATGAACAGGGAATAATAACAAATGGAGCTGCATTGTAATAACAAGGGGAAGCCTCTGTTTACCACAAGAGCTGTGAAAAGAATATTCAAGAGTGTCCTTCAGCTTTGGTGTCTACAATTATAGAGGACTTGTGTGAGAATTATACATAATAAGGTGGTTTTGATTCCTACTTGTTGCTCTGTTGTTGTTGGTTTGGTTTATCCCATCCACCCCCAGTTATTTTGCTGTTGCATTACATTTGTAAACCATTTCAAATTCAGCATGGAGACACTTGCTAGCTGTGAAGTGAATCAGGAACAAACAAAATTCAAAGACACTGTAAAACAAGCTAGCAGTATTTTTTTCTTGGTGCTTTAGGCAATACATGGATTGTCCAGTACCTTGTTATGATATTGCAGTATATTGTGTGGTGTTCCAGCAGTAGAGTAATGTGTATTAAGTATCTCAAAGAGGAAGCCAGACAGAGGTGCATTGCATAGCCAACTGGCAACTTTATTGCATGTGAAACTTACAGAGGAAACTGGCTAGCTGGCTATACAAGGGGTACACCATACATTTAAATTACACCCACCCACTCAAAAATCCTGCAGACCAACATGCATTGCTAGTGAGATGATGCTCAGATTGGTGTGTCAAAAATTGCCACAGACCAAAGCCATGTGATTGCAAATTTAAACAAAACACCAGTCATTCACCTTGAAGTCTTTGATGTGTCCTTATGCCACATGCACCTTTCATCTGTTGCAACTGTTATGTCGACCCCTCAGAATACCGCCAGGGGCAATCACTGCAGGGTGCCAGCCTGGTCAAGCATGCTGGTGTTGTACAACTTCATCAACATCAGTCTGCCATATGAACTAGCAAGAGATTATCAACCTCTCTCTGTGTTGGAGACTGGATACTCTGATTCAGCATACCTGAACCCTACAGATCTTTTAAATACAGTGGTGCCCCGCAAGACGAATGCCTCGCAAGACGGAAAACCCGCTAGACGAAAGGGTTTTCCGTTTTGGAGGTGCTTCGCAAAACGAATTTCCTATGTGCTTGCTTCGCAAGACGAAAATGTCTTGCGAGTTCCTGCAGGTTTTTTTTCCTTTTTCCCTTTTTCCCAAGCCGCTAAACCGCTTATCAGCTGATGGCTAAGCCGCTTAACAGCTGATGCTAAGCCGCTTATCAGCTGATCGTTAAGCCGCTTATCAGCTTATCGTTAAGCCGCTTATCAGCTGATCCACTAAGCCTGCTAAGCCCTGTAGCACTAATCCGCTAAACTGCTAATGGGCTTGCTTCGCAAGACGAAAAAACCCGCAAGACGAAGAGACTCGCAGAACGGATTCTTTTCGTCTTGCGAGGCACCACTGTAACTAAAGTCCTTACTTGAGGTGTTAGTTTTAATCAGCGAAGCTTTACACATTATTTTATCTGACACAAGCAGGCACCTTCGAAATACAATTCTAAGTCTGGAAGTGCAAAACTTCCTCTATCTTTTATATCAATGAGAATCTTGTGTTTTATCCTAGGTTTCTTCCCCCTCCAAATAAACCTAGACAGATCTTTTCGCCAGTCTTTCAGACATCATGTATCATTAAGTATTGGGATCGTTTGGAAGAAAAATAGCATTTTGGGGGAAATAGTCATTTTTATCGCCGAGATTCTCCCTATTAGTGATAATTGCATTCTGCTATATTCAGTGTTATTTCAATCTGGTTCTTCCATTGGTGAGCTATGACTAATCATGCAGTCAGTCAGAAGCCTACTAGTTATCTGTGGTGCAGGGTGGAGCCTAATTCTATGTCCAAAGATAAGGCAGGATTTGGAGAAAGGAGATGGATTGTAATTGCAGATATAATGGAAAATACTGTATTCCAAAAGTGGTGGGGTTTTTAAAATATTCTGGTATTATTAGGTTTGATGTTAAGTGATACCATGAATGTGATATTGGTAATCACAGCTGGGTTTTTTTTAAATCTCCTTCTGTGAAGCGGAGAGCACAATCCTAACTCTGTTATCAGAGTTCCACTTACTTTTTGTGGGTTAAGTCTACATCTATTTATCATCTATCTATCTATCTATCTATCTATCTATCTATCTATCTCTATCTATCTATCTATCTATCTATCTATCTATCTATCTATCTATATCTATCTATCTATCTATCTATCCATCAGACAATTCAGTCTCTGGAGGTTGCATCCCTGTTTGCTCATTATTTCTTTCCTTGGCATGTTCACATTGGTAAAGCAGAAGTGAAGTATGCATATGAGCCATCGTCTTGCAGAAACGCAAGTGATTGATATTGTGGGTGTTAACCCTTCTTGTTTCAATTTTTATGCAGGCCAATGACATTTAGCTAACTGAGCTGTCAGTGTACAAAATTGCATGCCACATCTCATCAACAGAGAAGATAAATTACAGTGAGATTTGACACTTTCTATATACAGTTATACACCTGCGCAGGCCAGCCTGTAAACACCTCATTACACCGTGGTGCGTAATGAATAAAGTAGTATCTTGGACCTAAGCTACTGGTGGTTCCTGTTTCCAATAAACAATGTGCATTTGCCATATGCCTATTTTTGTAATTTTTATTTTACAAATGCAATATATCTGTCTGTCCAGCCATACTTGGTGTTGCTGGGCAATAAGCACTTGCTACTTACCAGCCTGCCTTGGTGGCATAACTATTAGTGAATAATGAATGGTAAAGGATGGAGTTGGGGCCTGATATGTGCTGCTGTGTAATATATAATCCCTGTCTATGTTGCTTTATTCGTTGCAGAATCTTTGGAAACCTAGGAAGCACTAGCTGTTATGTCAAAGCAAAGGAATTACATCAGATTTAACGAGAGAGAGTGAGTTTTATTTTGACTCCTGCATTGCATATTTGTTTTTTCCCCCAGAACAGCACAAAATGCTATGAGTAGAAGTAAATGGAATATGCTGACACTGCCAAAGAAACAGATAATAGTTAAAGGAACACGTTTCCAAACTACAAGTAAACCACAAACCCTATTTGCTGGCAGTTAAGCACAGAAAACATGTTATCCAAGAAGACTGTATAGAACCAGTCTGTGTTTCTGATGTCTGAGCCAAGGAAGGGGAATCTTATGGGACTTCCAGCTCCCACCAGACCTAGCTAGAATGGCCATTTTTTATAGTATAATCATTATGTTTTAGAGGTCTCAGGCAGATGTCTTGTAATATTCCACATCAATTTGTTGCTTCTTCCTTATTCCGTAGTTTCCAGTGTGATGCACCTCATAGCATCACAGTCACAAAGCTGAAAGCAACCCATGTCTCAGCACTGGCAGTCTGCCCTAATGTAAGGCCATATGCCTATTCAGTCACATCTTTGTGATGACTGATGGACTGATTAATTGCCATATAGAGATCAACCAATGCTATTTTGATAAATGTACATTACATGCCTACATGTGGTGCTTACAATGACCTCTGCAGTCCTTGTATCAAACCCATATTGGTTAAGTTTTCTTCATATGTTATTTTTTGGGGGGGAAACAAGATATACTTAGCTTGTTTTTCTGATAACATACTTATCAGAAAATAGACCAAATTTCCACTGCTACTCGACTTGATTTCAGAAGGACATTTCTAGGGTTGGTTACCTCTGAATGAAAAGTGGATCTGATTTCATTTATCAATTTCATATATCATTCAAGAGTGGGTGATTTGCATTTTATGTTTCTAGATATTATTTATTTTGAAGGTTAGCAGTTTTCATTTTAAACTATCTTAGGGAAAGAGAGCACACAACCAAATTTCAAACATACATGGAATAGTGAGTTTTTATGATTTCATATTCTGAAACCTGCACTAATGTAGGAACATAGGAAGCTACCATATACTGACTCAGGCCCTTGGTCCATCTAACTCACGATTTTCTGCACTGACTGGCAGCATCTCCCCAGGATTTCAGACAGACAGGGGGTCTCTCCCAGCCTCTGCAGCTTTCTGCAGGCTGATGGAGAAGGCACAAATGAAGTTTGATCCTCTTTATCCACCCTTGAGAAGGGGAATTAAATGAAGCATATGGCCCCTGGCATGCCCTCATAAGGACCATAGGATTGCAACCTTCGTCACTTTAAAAATCACATTTGTCTAAGGAAACCGAAGCAATTTCACAAATTGTAGCAGTTCTGATTTTGAACATATGAAATTTCTTTATGTATATTTTTAGCTCGATGCTACCTATTCTGACTTGATGCAGCTACTCCCCATGATCTCAGCAAGGGTCTTCTGTCTGCTTTTATCTAGGGAAAGAACATTGCTTTAATAGAGAACAGATTTCCTGTTCAAAAATACTCTCTCAGTCTCACTAGTTTTATGATTTATGCAGTAAATCATATATAATTGATGATTTGTACTTCTTCCATTAGTATTAGGTGGACACAACATTGATGTATTGCTACAGTTTTCTTAAGATGCATTCAGGGTAAAGAGGTTTGCACTGAACAGCTGTGCTTTGCTATGTAAATTACCCAAGGTTCTCAAAAAGAGAGAAATTGGTTAATTCTCTTCACCCCCTCTAGTCCCGTCTCCGCAGAAGTTTTGCAGTACTGTTTTAGGCAGGGCTTGCATCTTTTTGAGGTTACTTATTGTTCTGCTTTATATGTGCTTTTTGAACTAGAAGGAACCTCAAGTCAGCTCACATGAAATAGTAAAATGCAATTACCTTGGCGTTACATCTACCCTCTCTGACAAATAACATGGCCTGGCTTTGGAGTAACATTGTTAGTCCATGGACTCCTCATGTTGAACCAATCTAGAACTTGTTCTACATCACATAAAAGTAACATGCAAAATATATTTAAATGATCCATGGCAGTATCCTATTGAACACCCACTGCTAGGAACCACAGTGGCTTAGGGGTGGTATAGTTTGGTACAATGAAAATGAGCCCTATGCCTGCCTCTTATCCTATGCTCTGCTTCAGTTAGTTGCATCCAAACTGGTGAACTCTGGTTTGCACTTGCCCTCTAAACCTAGGTTTGCAAACCAGCTTCAATCTATGACTATGGTTTGATCAAGTGGTTTGTTTTGAACCAAGCTGCTGTGTCCTAATTTAATTAAAGAGAGTTGGTAAACGCAGAAGTTTTTCCTTTTTTATTTGAATGACCTGAATACAGTGGTACCTTGGGTTACAAACACCTCAGGTTACAAACACCTCAGGTTACAGACTCTGCTAACCCAGAAGTAGTACCTTGGGTTAAGAACTTTACCCCAGGATGAGAACAGAAATTGCGCGCCGACGGCACGGCAGCAGCAGGAGGCCTCATTAGCTAAAGTGGTACCTCAGGTTAAGAACAGTTTCAGCTTAAGAACGGACCTCCGGAACTAATTAAATTCGTAACCAGAGGTACCGCTGTATTGAATAATGAATAAATACTGTGTCTTGCATTTATGTTCTCATATAAACGCTTGGTATTTTCAGATTACTTCAAACCAAATGCATAAAAAAAGCTTTAGGCAATTGCTATAATCAAGGACTGACTAGGCAAAGCACTCTATAAGATTCTGAATTGCTTGGGTGATCAGCTTCTAAATAGTTTTGGTGAGCCTTGCTTGCATATCTCCAGGAATCAGCAAAGCAGAAAAATGTACCAAGGGCAACTCTCAGTCATCCAATGGTGAGTTGCAGTTGGCATCATTAACAAGTCCTCCATCTGCTCCAGCACTGTAGGTGACTAATGTCAGGGAGGATCACACGGCACACCCACATGCACACTCTAGATGTTGTTGGACTCGATGTCCTATTAGCCACAGCCAATTGGCCATTAGCCACAACATGACCTATGATCGGGGATGAAGGGACTTGTAGTCCAACAATATCTGGAGGCCACCACATTGGCTCCCCCTGGTATAAATGTTCCATCATGTTGAATGTTCCCCAGTTATTCTGTTGTCTCTTCCTACCTCAGAATACCTGCCTACTATTTTGCATCTATTCAGTGCCTGCATTTATTGCAAGCACACAGAAAAGAATTGTTGTTCAGAGCTCCCGGCTGGCTTTTCTTTATATTCCTAAATGTCTTGGGATTATGCCAACATTGATAGGAAATGGGCACTTGCTGATGTATCTATTATTATACAAAGTTGATAGTTAAATCCATGAATGTGAATGTGGGTACTCAGGAGAAAAACAAGAGCTGAAGGACAGAGCTTTGTAGGATTACTAGAAAATGGTAGAAATAAAGAGAAGCTAGATAGTCGGAAAAGAGGATGGTGTCAATTAAAGCCCAAAGAGAAGAGGGAGTCGAGGAGCTTCGAATGACTGACAGCACTGAAGGCCCAGGCTGATGGAGTAGAAAGACAATGTCAAATAGGACCTTAGATTTAGCTCCAGAAAGGTCAAGTAACATTAGCAGAAAGTAGGATAGAAATGTTAAGCAAGTCTTTGTTCAGCTTGAGCTCCATGTTGTTTGACAAGGCCACGAAGAACCCAATTTTCTTTGCATATATAAAATGCTTTCTAGAAATCAGGCTATCATACAAGTCTCTCCATATACGAAATGACTTATTAATAGGGAGGAAAATGCCAGCAATGTAGAAAATCCACTGAAGGAATTGGATTCAGCAGAGGATGCTTGGCATGTGACAAATATGTTTTGCGAGTATGCTGTAGAAGTGGGGGGAAGTAGGCAGAAGAAAATAAGATGAACTCGTCCATAAATGGCAAAACGAGAGAGGATGGCTACACCATGTTTTAACAAGCAGTTCAAAATGACAAGTGCAGTGAAAGCCTAAGCTTGCTTACTCAGAAGTAAGCCTCACTAAGCTCATTGGAGGTTGCTCTCTAGTAAGTGAGCTTAGGATTTCACTGTTAATTTAACGGACAGGAAAAAGAACAGCCAATGAATACTGTATAATTTGTCCAAATGGAATGAATCGTAATCAGCAGGATTTGATGCATCACACCCACAGGTGCTAAAGAATTCAGGAGTCAGTGACTACAGAATGCAGAAACATGGGACTTATTGAGAGCAAGGACAATAGGGATCAGGGTAATAAGGTCAAGTTACTGTGACCTGGATATCTGGGGAAACCATTCTTATTTTATGGTTACTGATTTTTATTTTTATTTTCCTTTCCATATCAGAAAAGTTTTGCGATAAGTCGTGATTGCACATTGATTTATTTTTGATTATAAAGTAGAGAAATGTTGACTGGTGGGTATTTTTTTGGTGAAAAATCCCCAGATACTCAGATTGCCTCAAAGAAGATGGAGAATAATTGCTCTCTATAGCTTCTACAGCAGCCTACAAGAAGGAAGCCGTAGATTTTCCCTGCTGGAAGGCAGATTTAGATTAGATTATATAAGAAATTCTCAGCAGTGATACAAGTTGACCAATGGGACAAGCTTACCTGGGGAATTTTAAAATCAGCTTTTGATGTTTTTAAGATGAGGCTGAACATCACTGGCTGACATGGTTTAGCTACAGTGGACCCTGCAATGATTCATATGATTGGGCTAAATGACTTTTCAGTATACTTATAGGACTGTGGTTTGGCAATCTGAGAAGAAAAGAAAAAATGTGTGTTGGTTTGTTGACTATGCAGATGGACACTTGCACAACTATTATGCAGGAACAATGAAAGCATATCTATGATGGAAAAACAGCTAGGTAATATAAGACATCTGCCTGTGGCTTCATGTGAAAGGAAGACAGTTTTTGGAAAGTCTGGTCTTAGGTTTCACCCTTATAGACAGTGAACCTAGTTTACATGCAAATGATTCACTATGTTGCTGATGACAGAATATGGTGACACACCTCTAATTAATATACTATCTAATTTAGAATATGTTTCCTTAAACTGTTTTACACTGGGAAATATAGAAACAACTACACACAGGTACCGGGTGGCACTGTGGTCTAAACCACTGAGCCTCTTGGGCTTGCCAATTGGAAGGTTGGTGGTTTGAATCCACTGACGGGGTGAGCTCCTGTTGCTCTGTCTCAGCTCCTGCTAACCTAGCAGTTCAAAAGCATACCAGTGCTAGTAGATAAATAGGTACTGCTGTGGTGGGAAGGTAAACAGCATTTCCATGCGCTCTGGCTTCAATCATGGTGTTCCGTTGCACCAGAAGTGGTTTAATCATGCTGGTCACATGACCCAGAAAGCTGTTTGTGGACAAACGGCTGGCCCCCTTGGCCTGAAGCAAGATGAGCGCCGCACCCCATAGTTGCCTTGGACTGGACTTAACCATCCAAGGGTCCTTTACCCATTATCCTTTTTTTTTTTTTTGCACTGTAAACAAATAAGCAACCTTAACCAAGCCTTACTTTTTGTGTTTTGCTGGTCAGCAGCAGCTGTTTCTCTGAAAAACATGGTAGGAAGGAGGGGGAAGAAAGAGGGAGAGATTGGACAAATAGAGAACCTTTTTTTCTTTATTTATTTGCTTTTGCAAGCTTTCATTTCCTGGGTTCTCCCAGGTTTTTCCATTGTTTTGGAGTCAAAATTCCATGGTCTCGAACACATTTGAAATTTACTCGTAGGAATCACTGGAAATTGCTGATTTGCTATGCGGCCGTTCACCTAATAAATGATTTCCTGAGAATGCATTGTGTTTGGATAGCAGGACCTGCATGTTTTTTTTAAAAAAATATAATTGAAAAAATGAGTCTTTGAAGCGTATTTCAGTCATAAGACTTCAAGTGCCAGCTATCCCTCTGCTTTTTTGTTTGGCTGGGTCACATGACAGCTGATGAAAATGGAAATTAATAGTACATATTTTACAACATTCAACCTGAAGTTATTAGTGGCTAGAGGTAAAGTCTTTCATCTTGATCAAAAGAAGTCAAACTGATATAGACTCCTTGTGCAGAATGCTTTGCTCCGAGAAGCCTTTGGCCTCCATGCAAGGCAGCATTGAGATGGACAGTGGAGGTGAATGGTTACATGACTTCTGCGGATGGAGGTTGTTGGACTCCCAAATGGTACCCACACATCGTCACCCAGGCCAGGTGGTGAGTAAACAGGCAGATCAGGCAGGTGAAGGGCCCTTCTGGACCTGAGGCCCTCAGTAGTGCCCGATCTGACTTACCACTGGTGCCAGACATGCCTATCTTTCACCAACTTTAGATACTCTAGTTTGTCAGGGTGGCATTTTGTCAACTGAAAGAAAGATGCCCAGTGCTCTTCTAGATTGCCAAAAGTCCATAGGTTGCCTAAGTGTGGTTATTAGATATAGTAACACCCATAAACAATAGCATTGGAACACTTCTTGCTGAGAGATAAAGTATAACAGACAGCACAGGAAACAGGAACAGGATGGAATTTGGCCTTACTGAGTGATGCAGTAGTTGTGCATGTTTTCATTATAAAGATAAATCTTGTTAGATTTAACTTGTGACTCAGTTGCCTGACACAGTTATTGACACCTGTGATATTGCTATGTCAACATTTTATATCTTCTGTTTGTATAGGTGAAATTGCTGTGTATAGGTCAGCTGGCCTTCCTTGGTTAGATTCAGAAAACACATTTGAAGGAGAGAATGAAAGCAGCAAGCAGAAGTTATTAAAAGGACAGAGGGTCGTCCCCCCCCCAAAGAGATGAATGCTTCTGTGAAATCACATACACACACACAAACACACAAAATTTCAATAGGCTAGGATTTTCGATTCAAAGCAGGATAATGTTTCTATACACCTCTAAATATCCCAAATGAGGCAAAATATAAGATGGATATAGTTTCCCCAGCCCATTACCTCCATGATCTTGACATCCACCTTTCTACCCTGCTTGTTCTTTACATACCTGGAGGAGCTCTGACCATTTGCATCAGGTTGTGGGATGACTGAGATAGGGATGGGGGAATGGACAGGAACATCTGCAGCTGCTTAATTTCCTCTCAGAAGCTGTGTTTTCCCATTTTGAACCTGGCATTGGTGAACCTCCCAAAACAGGGATGGAAATCTGTGGCTCTCCAAGTATTGCTGGAACAACAGCTCCAATCATCCCTCCACTGGCTCCTGTTAATAATGGGTGTTTCTGGTCCGCAACATAATTAAGGGGTTATTCTAGTTTTAAATATAGATTTGCTAAATATAAGGATTTTCTATCACATGGGATCATTTTATTATATGATCAGATAGGTGAAAAAACACAACCATTATGTCTCTCCCCCCCCGTATATATACAAATTAGAAGTTATATATAGTATATATAGCATGTCAGAAATAAATCTTTTAGGGTGGCAGTCCCAGTGCCCTGGACTGTTCAATGCCTGCTAAACACTGAATTGTTTCAGCAAACGTTCCTAGCCAGCCATATTTTTAAATTTTGCTGATTTTATCTGTATTCTGATTGTTTAATTATGTCTACTTGTTTTTAAAATTTGTTGTGTGTTTTTTGTATTTTTGAGTAAGTATTTTATAGTGTTTTAGGTAAACTGCTTAGATTAATAAAAAATAAAAAATAAACAGCCTATAAATTGTGTTAAATAAAAAAAAAATGTCACAAGATAAGTAGAGATCTAACACTATGTGCAAGTTTTTTCTTTTTCTTTTCTTTCTCTATTTGGACAAAAGGATCTCATCTCCAAAGTATATAAAATCTTGGTGGAGAAATGCACGAACATATTATAGCCAATTAAAAGAAAACTGGGAGAAGGAATTTAAGACGGAGATCAGTGATGAAAAGTGAGTTTGTAAAAATCAACCAAGAGAATTGTTATAAAAATATTATATGAATGATATCATACTAAATTATTGACCTTAATTTCTGAATTCCTACCACAGAGAGGTCTGGAATTACCATTGTAATTAGGGTTGGTGTTATGTACTAAGCTTGGAGCCTAGAACAATAGGCAGGTAGGATCCTAGAATGCAGCAACTGATTGGCTTGCAGGAGAAGACCAATCAGGCTCCAGGAGGGAGGCTGAATCAGACAATCAGATGGGACTCATTGTGTAAATAATGTATATGAAAGCCTGAGGTTTGGGGGGAAATTCAATCACTGTTTTACAAGCTGCAATAAAGAGCATGAAATCACTGCAGGACTCCGAGTATATTTCAGTTGGCAAAGATGCAGTGTGTCTTGGGTGGTGGGGTGGGGGCAGAAACAGTAAGCTGGTCTTACCTCTTCTTTCCACAGGTAGATAAGGAATTTGGCCCATTCTCCCTGCATTCTTTCTGCATAGGCTGTTTTTACAGCATTAAAGAATAAAGAATTATGTTTGTTTAAGTAAAAAAAAAAAGAACTCTACCACCTCAGAAGTTGTTTTGTAGTGCAACCAGAGGCTGAAGGATGAAAAAATGTATAGGTTTACTCACAAATGCATTATTTTATAATTTGCTGAGGCTCGCCTAATAGCATGATTTTTCAAAACTGTATACCTTCTAGGCCTTGTTATATTTGATTCACCCAGTATTAAAACTGCATTTTGCTTTGGTTAGCATTTTGTGGTTGCCACAAAAGCCTCATAGCAATGAAAAGTAGACACTGAAATGAAAATCTGAAATGAAAATCATTAGTCTGCCTGAGATATCTCAAAGGGAACAAACACAGTGATACTTTGGACTGCAATATGTTATTCTCCAAATTATAACATTTGTGCCCAACAGAGGAGCAATAAGTCCCATTTACAGCCAAGGGAGTTAATCAAATAAAAGTTATTGAATGCACAGTAATCGTTAGATAGCTGATGGTAGAAATCTCCCATATATTGTGTAATTAGTATTAAGTGATGGATTCCCCCCTGTTCTATGTAAGCATGCTTGCACAGTTACATAGAGCCCAATAATAGAAATAAATATAGAACTTTGAAGTGTATCTGTTATCTTTCTGGTAACACAAATATTCTTAGTGGGCTTTTTAGTTTTTATCTAAATAGCTCTTTCATGTTCTTTGCTCTGCTGAAGGTGAGAATAAATAAAAGCTTTTATTTTTGGTGCAAATGCATTGGAATATTGCTGTGGGTGTTCAGGAACAAATCTCAAGCAGAGAAGAATGAGGGAATTCACTTATTTTGAACTCAAGGGAAGCAGAAAAGTTTCTGCTTTTTGCTCTCATACTCTGTGCGCCTTGACACAAAGCTGCTGAGTTTCGATCTTCCTTTTGGCTCATGTCACAGAATGCAACAATGGAGAGAAGAATGAATATTATCACATGTGCTCTGAAAAGGAATGAAACAATATCTAAACACTTATAGTTAATATGGATTTGAAGTAGGAGGTTGTTTAAATGGCGAGAAAGTGAGCCGGGCGGAAGCATAACACGGTTGCTGAAATTCCTTTGGTTTTGCATTGCAATTAATCTGGGCCTGTCAAATTATTTTGCTACATGTTTGGCTACTAATCTGAGGTTACATCTACACCATACTTTAAAAACACATCTAATGCACATTTAAAGGCATATGATTATAGCATTAGCATTTTTTTTTGCTGCAGCAGTGTGATGAAGCTGCAAAAGAAAGCTAATGCTATTCTAGGCTGCATCAGCAGAAGCATGGTGTCCAGCTCAAAGGAAGTAATAGTCCCATTCTATTCTTGCTTGGCCAGACCACACCTGGACTACTGTGTCCAGTTCTGGGTGCCACGGTTTAAGAAGGATATTTACAAGCTGGAACATGTGTAGAGGATAGTGACCAGGATGATTAAGGGTCTGGGAACCAAGCCTTCTGAGGAACAGTTGAGGGAGTTGGGCATATTTAGCTGGGATAAGAGGAAACTGAGAGAAGATACAATAGCCATCTTCCAATATCTAAAGGGCTGTCACATAGAAGATGGAGCAAGCTTGTTTTCTTCTGCACTGAAAGGTGCAGGAGACCTGAACCAATGGATTCAAGTTACAAGAAAGAAGATTCCTACTAAACAGTTGGAAGAACTTTCTGACAGTAAGAGCAGTTCGACAGTAGAACAGACTTCCTTAGAAGGTGGTGGACTTTCCTTCACTGGAGGTTTTTAAGCAGAAGTTGGATGGCCATCTGTCATGAATGCTTTATTGGAGATTCCTGCATTGCTAGGGGTTGGACCACATGACCCTCGGGGTTCCTTCCAACTCTACAATTCTATGATTCTATGACTTCCCCCATAAAATCCTAGGAACTGCCATTAACCCCTCATGGAACTAGAATTCCCAATACCCTTAACAAACCACAGTTACCAGGATTTTTTGTAGAAAGGCATGCACTTTTGAATGTGTGTTAAATGTGCTTTAAATGTATATGTGGATGTGACCTGAGAAGAGGACTAGGCCATAAATCCAATGGTTATCATGGACAAACCTGAACTGTGGCCTAGCAAGGCCTGTCTGTGAACTAATCCTACAGAAGAGGGGATGCTTTTTCTACTTTTGTGCGATATTTATAGCCCAGACCTCATAAAACAAGAAGACTGCTAGGGAACTGACAGTCAGCTCCACATAAGACTTTCCTGCAGCACACAATGGGGGAAAAAATACATTGTAAAAACATTTGAAGTATATACCTCTCCCCCCTCCAATGCCAGAATGGAAAACTTATTCAACTAGACTTTATCTATGTCAGTGAAAAATTAACAGGTGAAAAAACCCTACTGGTTCAATGCATGCCTTTGATGAAATCAGACAGAGACTTCTGTGAATGGAAATTTAAATAATATCTCAGTGGTCTTTGGTCATTTTCATATGTTGCACTTTTTATCTCCTGCGGCAGCAGTCTTGTTGACCCCTTCGAATGTCAATCACTGTAGGGCGCCAGCCTCATCATGCAATGACATTTTAACATCAGTTGTTTAAGACATTGGGAAAAGCCTTCATTTTTATATTCCCCTTTCCTCCTTCATAAGACATATGAAAGTACTGCAATTCCTACTTAGGCTGATCTGTAATGAGTATGGGTTGCTTGTGCGTAAGTTGCCGCCTCTCCTGGCTTTGTTGCCTTGTTAAACCTTTCAGTCTGGACAGCCCTTCACTTCGTGGCTGCCTCAGTTGCTAGCAGAATCGCTCAGTGGGCGTTTCTTAAACCTTTTCCAACATAAAAGTTGTTTGACACCCAGTCTCCTCCTACTCTCTCTGCGTGGAAGTCTTCTGCGCAGGGAGGGCGTGGGTAGCGGAGGACCCATGCTCTCCCCGCTGGTGTCCGGTGAAGAGTCTGGGAGCCCTCTCGCCGATTCCTCCATCTGCCCCCCTTTATTCCTGGTGTTGCGCTGATTTGCTTCCCCATCTGCTGAGCTGCCTCTCTCCCCGCTGGGCCCTTCTCCAGCATCATTTGAGAGCCTTCCCTCCGCCTCTAGCTCCGATGTCAGTTCCCTGACATGATCATTTGGGAATATTCGATTTTGCTAAACCGTCTAAAATTATATTTGGACAACTTCAGACCTGTCAATACCCTAGAAGAATTTTGAAACCATGTATATGGCTAGGAGGATGGAATGGGAAAATAGTTTAAACCTAAGGGGTGGGGAACAGTGAGAACCTTGGAAGTTGGTGCCATTGACTTTTGACAGATATAATGGCCCAATACAGGGAGCCATACTTAAACACTGGAACTACTGGCAGACATACCTGGATGTAGAGCAAAACATTATATATTATTTCTGTAATTCAAAAATGTGTATTTTTATTTCTTGTGTGGGATTGATAGAACCCTGCATCTGGATGAGCCTCATTCATGGCACAGTTAGGAATTCATTACTCAGAAGCCTAAGGGCAAGTATCATACAGTAATTTATAGATTTATAGATAATTTTCCCCCCATTATTACTTTTATTAATAGTAGATCATCTACACTTGGCCACTGATGAAGGCTAAAAGCTGAAAATGGGAGCACCCATTTTCAGTTGGCATGTGCCTTATAAATAGAGTGTAGGAATGCTTTAATATGTGTTTGTAGTTTGGATTTTATTGAATATTAAATATCTATTGCTATGTTTGTAACTTCCTACTGAGCATTTTACCCTTTTTGTTTATTCTGTGATTGTTGTTGTTTTTTGCTAAGGAAAGCACAGCTTATTTCCTTGTGGCTATATGATACAGAGGAGAAATGACCGCTGCGAAGGAGTGCAGAGAGAATAAATGCCACGGTGTATCTGCAGCAGCATAACTGGATGCCTTCATCTGCCCCAGCTGCAACAAAACATGTTTCTCCCATATCAGTCTCTACAGTCAGAGCAGGTACTATAACTCTCCAACAGATCAAATTTACCCCAAAAGGCACACTGCTCCATCATCTCCCGAGACAGATGGATGCCAACAACAGTACAATACAATACAATACAATACAATACAGTACAATTTGCTGCATCTTGTGGATTCTACAGCAGCCTGACATTCTTAAAGTTGGCAGTTTTTATATGACCAGTACAATACTTCTGCTCTGATCTCCTTGTGCTCAGTATCCAGAGCGGAGCGGGAAGGACCAAGGTTCTCACAAAAGGGAAATATGTGAAATTTTGAAAGGCATTTTGTATTTGCTGAGAGTGAATTATCTGGCAGCTTACCTGAAATGCAGGCTTCATTTAAGTTGATTAGAGTTTTGGGTTGACTAAAGTAATGTGGTGGGATACATCTAGTACAGACCACAGAACGTAACCTTTCAGATGTCTCTATATTAGCCTTTAAAACAATAACAACATAAGGCTCTTCCTTTCCCCTGCTCGTTCTCACTTTATCAACTGGCAGATGGGTGATTTTTACTTGTTAAGGTGAATTGACTTCTTACAAAGGCTTTTCCACTGCACTGCCATAAATCAGTTGGAAAAGATGGCTGTGAGAACAGTAAATCAGCACCCTGGGCCTTGTCATTTTACCATCCAGCCTGCATGCTGGGAGCCGACATTTGTTCCCAGCAACCGCTCAAGTGAAAAGGTGTTTTAAAAATACTCTCTCTCTCTCTCTCTCTCTCTCTCTATATATATATATATATATAATTTGCACTTCTTTGAAACTTTGGAAAGGTGTTGGCATTGGGCTGTATTTTGCTTGAATAAAAGGGAGCTGTAGCAGCCTGCAGAGACATATTTATTTGAAACTAAGGGCGAAATCAGATGGGAGGTCTCAACCTTGAACATACTGATGTGCAGGAAACACTCCATGAGGAAGGTATGTAAGCCTGTGTAGAACTGGAGGTTTACTATTGCAGCATAGCTTTAGTCATGCACAGATTTAACTCGCCCAATGTTGTGAGAATGCTCTACTGCAGGGATGGGGAATCTCACATCTGGTGGGGAGATGTGGCCCTCCAGACCCCTCTATCTGAACCTCAGATTTGTCCCCAGGCCACGTCCGTTCTCCACAAGCCACACCCCCACAGGCCCTGCTCCTCGTCCTCCTGGAGTGTTTTTGCCAGTCTGGAATGAATGTGCCCTGGAACTCTGATAATTCTTCCTGCTTCTGTGGGTGGAGGAATAGACTGGGGCATGTGTAGAAACTACCCTACTGTAACATTTATGTCCTTTGCTCTGCTCACTTCTCTTCCTGCCCGCCCCTGGCACATGGCACAAGGATTACATTTCTTGCATGTTGTTAAGTTGTGGGTGAACATATCAGACAACACAGCGATTCTTCAAACAGCTCTTGTTTTTATTCACAGGCCAGAACAGAACTGAACTGAAGGGTTCAGCCAGCCTGCTTATATAGAGCTCCACTAGAACGCAACAGTAACCATTTTCTGTAACTATCCAATCACTGAATGTCACTTTCAATCCCTTATTTGCATATGTGGACCTGAGTGAAAACTATCTACAGTATCCCCCTGCTGGCCCAGGATGAGAACTTCAGTACATAACACATGTCACAGTTCCTGACATGAATCTAATTGCCTCTAATCCCACATGCATATTTCCAGTGCAGAGATGGACTGTAGCGCAGCGCCAGAGCATATGCTTTTCATGAAAAAATGGGTTCCACGTTCAGCCCCAGGCATCTCAAGATAATGGCTAAGAAAAATTTCCTGTCTGAAACCCTGTAGTCGGTGTCAACAATATTTTAGGTATGGAAAAGGTTTAGGCAGCTTCCCAAGTTTTTATATGGATATACAGTGGTGAGAGAAAACGAGTTCTGCAATTGTTCGAAGGTTCACTTTCCAATATAATAATTACAGTGGTGCCCCGCAAGACGAATGCCTCGCAAGACGGAAAACTCGCTAGACGAAAGAGTTTTCCGTTTTGGAGGTGCCTCACAAAACGAATCTGCTATGGGCTTGCTTCGCAAGACGAAAATGTCTTGCGAGTTCCTGGTTTTTTTTTTTTCCTTTTCCCCCTCTTTTTCTAAGTCGCTAAGCCGCTTATCTGCTTATCCGATAAGCTGATAAGCTGCTAAAAGCCGCTAAAAGCCGCTAAAAGCCGCTAATAGCGCTAATAGCGCTAATCCGTCAATGGGCTTGCTTCGCAAGACGAAAAAACCGCTAGACGAAGAGACTCCCAGAACGGATTCTTTTCGTCTTGCGAGGCACCACTGTATATATGTTTCCCACACATATATTCTATATCACATATTCCATGGTTGAAGCTTGGCATTCAAAATAGGTTTGATCAGTTGAAGCCCAGCTGAAATTGTGGCTTGATAGCGAAACTGGGCATCAGAGGTTCTGAAAGAGACTAGATGCCTGATAACTTCAACTTGGGTTTTCAACTTGCACTTAGAGAATTGCACTATATATTTGAATCTTTTTGAGGCTCAGAAGACGCCTTCTTCCAAATATGTATTTATTTATCTGTCAAAATGCATATCCTAACTTTATACAAAAGATTAACGGCAGTTTACAACCCAGAAAGATAAGACAATGCACACTGATGCAAACATATTAGAATTCCTGCTTAAAGGCAGAAGCAGCATGAAATTAACTTTTTAAGAAATTTCTGCAAAGTCTCACTGAAACAAAACATTATTAATCGCCAGTCTGAAAGCAAGCAGCAGTTAGGCCAAGAGGTCCTTCCTGATGAGACTATTCTAAATATTGAGGCTCAAAGCAGAATAGGCCCTGTTTCAGGCATCTGCTTGTCAGGGTTCAGCCATGCCCAGATATGGAACCAGGGGATTCTTTGGAGAAGATCTCCACTGTGCCAGCAGCTCTGAATAGCCAGTTTAGTGTAGTGTTTAGAGTGTTGGACTGGGACCTGGGAGACCAGGGTTTGCATCCTCACTCAGCCATGAGACTTACTGGCTAACCTTGGGCTAGTCACTGTCTCTTAACCTAACATAGCTCACAGGGTTGTTTTGATGATAATATATGGAGAAGGAGGAGGAGGATAACTATGGATGCCACCTTGAGCTCCTTAAAGGAAAGGTGTCCTCATAATCACAATCTCTCCTGCAGAATCAGAGGTCTCCTTACATATTACCTGGATTCCTGTCTGACACGTCCCCCTGTCTCTCCCATCACCTCCAGGACCACAGGAACAGAAGGGATGGTGAGCCACACAGAAGCTTCAGGGCCACCAGTGAAATGCCCAGTTGCTGCATGTGCAGCTATTCGGAACATGGGAGAGGCACATGTAAGCACCTGCCTTTATCAAGGCCCTGCAGAGAACCAGGAAGGAAACCTCCAGCTTCCATTATAAACTCTCAGTCTGAGCTGCTTTGTTGCAAAGTATCGATTCTCCATTGCAAAGCTTTCTTATATTAGGGAAATGGACACTAATTCCAGGTTGGGGGACTGAAACGGACTCAAAGAGAAATAACCTTCATTTCCCTGGTAAATATCAACCCAGCTGATGAACGGCCAACCTGCTTCTGCTTCTTCCCCAAAGTGGTTTGCTACCCAAGAGATTTGTATAGCTAAGGAATGCACTCAGTATCTCCTCTGGGCCAGTCCTGGTTGGTAGGTTTGAAACTATGTTTTAGTTTACTTTATTTATTTTCTTTCAGTCAACTAACTTTTGCTCCATCTCTTTCCATTTAGAAAATGTTGTTGGTTTCCACAATCTCTCCGGATGTCAGCCAGATATGCCTTACGCGTTGTAACCCTACCCATGTCTACTGCTGTTGAGTTCAATGGCGCCTGCTCCCAGGTGAGTGGGCATAAGATTGATGTCTTGACAATGACATCTCTGTGAAACCGAGGGAACTTTGCTTGCAGTGACTGTAAGATCAAACCTTGACAGCGGTAAGAATGCTGAGATAAAGGTCACTGAAGTCTTTGAAAGGTTTCAGAAAAGAAGTCGCTTAAAGTGTGACCTTCCTTTATTCCAGATCTTTGATATCCTATCAAATAATTATCATGCAGAATTCCTCAGAAGGATAATTTACTCAGATGGCTTTGGTTCCACAAAGGAGAATTATGAACCGTAATATTAAAAAAAAAAACAAAAAACGACGACTCATGCCAGAAACAGCCCCTTTTTTGGCCAATGCTGAGTAAGTATTATCTCACTATTTAGCCAAGTCAATTGCTTTTGTTGTTAAAAAGGTCCCCCTCTTGGATCTGAGCTGCTGGATAGGCTTTTGTGGTGGGTGGGTTGCAATTTTAGCTAATGAGCCAGGCAGTGCAGTCTCAGTGCTTTGTAATGGCTTTAGTCGCATTTGACTTCATGCACGAATAGTCAGAAACCAGCCAAAAGGAAGGTCAGGCAACATGCTGATAAGGAAATAATCCTAAATCTCCATTTGGGGTGATTTCATTGCAAAAATGCTTACTCTTGTGACAAGGTCACATTAGAATTTGAATCATCGCCTTTCCTTTTGGCTTTGTTCAACACTACTTTGAACAGCTTCTTCCTGTTGCGGGTTCCTTTCAGCTATTCATGTCAAGTGCCGCTGAAAACCTGTGTTGACTTCCTGTTGTTGTCCCCCCCCCCTTTGGAGTAACTCCTGCTTTGATTACTAAACAAAACTTTGCACAGCTGATTGGCATGTGGGGCCTTCAGGTGTTATAACTGGACAACAGACCTGTCTGGTTCCCAGGTACATGAACTGCCCATAGCACAGGATATGTGATATGAGTGTGGACAGAATTTATTTACTTATTGCTTTAGAAAGTGATTTAGTGTTGCAGACAAGTAGATGTTTGATTCCAAACACTTTGGATTAGACTTCACATCTAAAGTGGGGCCTTGGTTCACTTTTCTGAAGCTTTGTATGGCCCCTCCTTGACTGTAATGTGGATCAATGAGTATCTAATTCCATCCACACCCACCCACCCACACACCCACACCCATACACCCCAATCCACAGCACGAGTTTCACATTCCTGCTGCGTTCTTGATGGAGTAGACAACATTTTATTCATAAAAATTTGGAAGTGTGCACTAAAGTAGTACTTGGACCAATATACAGAATAGCTCTATATTACACTATTATTCATTGAGACACAGACCAACAAAATATTCAACACTGAACTTAAATGCAAGTAGGGGCAGGGTTTGGTGGTGCCACTGCTGCATCTGCAGCCCTGCTGCTCGTGGCAGCTGTGGCGAAAGGCGTGGGACAGGGCAGGTGCATCATTCAGACCCGGATCGGGCCCAATGCCATTATGTGACAGCTTGGAATTCAGAAGATGCCAGGCCAACTCAGCAAAACAACCTCCCTGCCGTGCAAACACCCTGTTTGGGGACCTTCTGCTGCCTGCTGCCAACAGGTAGTCCATCACAGACACACCTGCTCATTTGTACATTTGGCAGCCAGTGAGGGGCTGGCTCAGTCAGGAGAACTGAGTGGAAGGATACAAATACCCTTCCAAAATGTCCATGATGCTTTGGAGCAGCTTGCTTTGTTTTGGACCACTTTGGACAAATCCCACTTCATTTTGGAGCAAGTCTGAGTACTTCCAAAGTGGCCCACTTTGGTTCAGTATCCAGCTATTTTCTGAAGTGGATGCACACTAGGTAAGCTCTTTTGATTGCCTCATTGTGTGGCGAGATTTAATTGCTGGTCAGTAATGACCATATTGTAGTAGTGACATTTACAAAAAAAAAAAAAAAGGGAACAGCTCATCATACTTGGCCGAATGTGGCCACATGTCTTGATCTCGGACACACAAAGCCTCTGTATTTGTTTTTCAAATTCTTATTTATGGAAGTGTCCAAGTATAACAGTCAACTTGTAAAGGGACCATCAGTGGTCTGAGAGAACTGTAGGGGCAGCTCCTCACCCATCTTCCCTGAAACTTCTCTGAGGAAAGGTGGAAGAGAACAAATCCAGGCCAGGGATCAGAGCCATCAATTCCAGAGTTAGCCTGAATATTTTGTACCATTTGTTTGTGTGAAGATTTTAAACCGTAAACCACCTTGGTGGCTGGACCTGATGTTGGAGTATCACCTTTTTTGTATTTTGCCCTGTTCACAGCATAGCCTGTAGGCACTCGCACCCTGTAGTTCCCTATCTTCTTCAACCCTGAAAGGATACTATGTGAGATAATTGGTCATACTTTATGGGTTTGGTGAACCACTCTAGCCCACCTGCCTGTATTCTTTAAAAATTCCAGAGGGTTATTTCTGCCCCCAAGTTATTTGTAATGCTTTGTTGAAATCAAAGGCTCCCCCCCCCCCCCGTCTCTGGATGGTTTCTTTCATTCATAGGCTTTCTCCCATGAGATTTGAATTGTAGATGATTCTGTACATTTATATTTAATACTGGAGAACTAACCAGCCATGTAGGTATTTATATGGCTCCAAAGTCATATGAAAATGCTTTGTACTGCTGAAATTGATGTTTATGCTTTCGCTGTCAGATACTGCATTTTCATTGTTGTTTGTTAAAATGTGTGTGCGTGTGTGTGTGTGTGTGTGTGTTTCTCCTCATGCCTGTGGAGAAATATAACCCATTTGGATTTGCCTAAGGATGAATTAACACATGCGTTTTTCATTAAACTGCTGTATACTTCTGATTCATGTAACTTTGTCACATACACACCATATGTTTTAAACACATGACTTCCTCCAAAGAATGCTGGGAACTGTAGTTTGTTAAGGTGCTGGGAGTTGTAGATCTGCGAAGCGTAAACTACTGTTGCCAAGATTCTTTGGAGAGGAAAAAGATGGTTAATGCACGTCAATTGTATGGTGTGGAAGTGACCTTTGATTAAGCATGGAGTAGGTATAAAATTGGGATGCGGGTGGCGCTGCGGGTTAAACCACAGAGCCTAGGGCTTGCCGATCAGAAGGTCGGCGGTTCGAATCCCCATGATGGGGTGAGCTCCCGTTGCTCGGTCCCTGCTCCTGCCAACCTAGCAGTTCGAAAGCATGTCAAAGTGCAAGTAGATAAATAGGTACCACTCTGGCGGGAAGGTAAACAGCATTTCCGTGCGCTGCTCTGGTTCGCCAGAAGTGGCTTAGTCATGCTGGCCACATGACCCAGAAGCTGTACGCCGGCTCCCTTGGCCAATAAAGCAAGATGAGCGCCGCAACCCCAGAGTCGGTCACGACTGGACCTAACGGTCAGGGGTCCCTTTACCTTTTAGGTATAAAATTGTGGGTTAAAGAACAACATAACTTGATTAAAAATTGCTGTGCGTCCCCCCCCCCTTTTTAAAGGAGCTTCCTATCTGTGCCTCATTACTTTCAGTGGAGGACCTAGCCAGCTTTCTCCCACTTGCCATTATGATTTGCTTTGTGTTGAATTTAGCATGATTTCTGGTCAGACAGGATGGTCATAGAAAGGAGAATGGTGATCTTGTGAAAGGGCAGGCAACTGTGGGAAGAGTATGGGTAACTGACTAGAGCAGGGGTAGCTAATGGAGTCCTTTCCAGATGTTGTGAACTGTAACGTCCAACAGCCCCAGGCAATCCATGACAATGATAGAGTCCACAGTGTTTGGAGGATGCCATGTTGGTGCCCTCACAAGGAGAGCCACCTCTTCAACCTTCCAGATATTTGGGATTCCAAATACTACCATCATTGACCATTGGGCATGTTCATAGTGGCTGATGGGAGTTGTAACCCAAAACATCTGGAGCGACCTGGGTGGGAGTATCAGGATACAGATGGCTGACCAAAAATAGTAGTTATTATATTTTTATGCATGGTTTTTAGTGATAAATACAAGCATTGCTTTGTTTCTTGGGAATAAGGCAGATGAATATGTGAACATTCCAGCTATTTTACTGAAGCTATACTCCGCCAGTTTCCTTTTATTTGTTTTTCCAATTAGGTGTTTTCATCCGTTGGTTCTCACATGTTATCGTCACTGAAAATAAAAATAAATAAAAATCGGCACCTGACTTTTTCCTCCCCCCGCCCCCCGAGGAAGCAGTTCACATTGGCACTATAGCCATCAAAGCTGCGAAGGCACAGTGGCAAATCATCACCTTGGAAGAAAACATCCTCCTCCGTTTTTGTTTCCTTTTCTGCACAAAAAAAGTATTTTGAGACATTTTGCAGATGAAAGGTAGGATGCTAGACAGGAACTCCTTTGAGCTTTGCCTTTGCATTCAGACAAAAATCACTTAGCAGGTTTTGATGCATGCAAACTGGGAGGGGCGGGGGGTGGAGAGAATGGGCAGCCGCATCACGATCAACCAGGCATTGTAAAGAGCATTAAATTTGCTTCTCGTTAAGAAAGTGTAAATTCAATTAGAGAGCCCTGTGGAGAGACAGCAGTAAAAGGATAAGACCTGAGCTTTACTGCAGAAACAAAGGCCTTGATTCGATGCACAGTTAGAATTGCTTAATTGGATATTCCATCATAGGATGCTATCAGATTTTGTTACTTATAATGCATTCTTCCACACCCACCCACCTATCCAGACCTGGTAGAATTTGATTTTCTCACTGACTGTTCTCAATGTACACCTTCAAAGTAAAAATAAATTACTTGAATTTGGAGAATATTATCAATCATCTTCTCTTCAGAGGTAAGTAGTGATGTGTGTGTAAAAAAAAATCCCAGCAGCCACTGGCTCCATTTCCCATATTCACCTTTTATGTCTTCATTGTAGAAGAGTCTTTCAAATTTTACTTCAGCACTTTTGCACAAAACCCAGCTCTCAACGCTGAACAGACTGAAAGTGCTATTTTTTTTCCCCAGGGGTGGGGGGCGGTGTCACACAAAGATCTTTACCCTCTACATCCTTATAGCTGTGAGCTATTAAATTGGCTGAACATAGTTTAACTACAGTTTTTGTAGAGTCAATTATTAATGAATATTTCATTCTATACATGGCATTGCTTTGCCAAATGGCAACTGCTGTGAAGTTAATTACTTTGCAGTTAGGTTTTAAGGTGAAAATCAAAAGGAGCTAGGGCTTTTTCTTTTCTTTTCTTTTTGCTGCAAAATTCATCCGCAGAATCAGTTGTGTCATTGCAAAAGAATGCTAACGGTATGTTTTCACAAGCAAACAAAGCAGGCAAGAGTCATCTTTGTTATGAGCATGGCTGATAAAGCATTCACAAAGCCATGGTTCTGGCAAAGAATGCATCCTACAGCTTTGTAGCTGCACGGCAGATGGATTCTCAGACTTCTCAAAGCATTGGGTGCACATATATCTATCTATCTTTAGTTTTCAACCCATTGAGCTCCCAACATTCAGCCAAGTAGAAATGCTTTTCACAGATAAAGATGCTCTGAAAATACAGATGTACAAACTGCAAAGGGGAAACTTCCCTGTTGTGTCCAGCTACTACTTTGTGTAGTTACTCTGCGGATATTTTGGCTCTCCCTGGGCATCAGAAAGAATCAGGAAGTGGCAAGATAGCAAAAAATTTAAAAGGCTTCCTGTGATGAGCCACTTCTTATTTTCACACTCAAGTGGGGCATATGACTATACTTGTTAACTCATCCAGACTTGAAAATGGGGACTCTTTTTTGTGGAATTTGGAAACTAGCACTTTGTTTTCTTAAAAGGTGCACTATTTATTTGCTACCCTTGAACAATTACTAGATGCTATGGCCCAAATCCAGAGCAGAGGTTAGGACTCAGTTATGGAACAGGGGCAGGCTCAAATGTACCATTTTGGGGCACAGTGATTGAAAAGTGGTGACCTCAGATCTCCCAACACATCTGGATGATACTGATTATTGGAACCCATTTCATTTGGGTTTCTGGCCAGGGCATGTGACTTAGTTTGCTTTGGTCACCTTGGTCAATGCTCTATGCATTGGAGCAGATCAGTGCAATGCTATTAGTTCTGAACATATTGGCAGCTGGTGATGCCATTAACCATGGTATTCTTCTGCACCACCTGGATTGAACCTTGGGAGTACTGTAAACAGCTCTGAATGCATGCATTATTGCAAAGGAACAGTTGTAAATACACTCTAAACTGTGCACTCCTGATTATTCCTGGAAGCTGTGGCCAGAGCCGTCTTTCCCGTAGGGCTTAGTGGTGCGTTGCGCCTGGGCGTCAGCCTCTCAGGGGCGCCCCAGCGAGTGGGGGAGCTGCGCGGCTTTGCTGGCGTCCTCCCCTTTCCCTGCACACCCTCCAGCTGCGCCCCGCCAACCATAAGGCTGGTGGTCATGCAGCTTCCCTCCCAAGCCTCCTTGGGAGGAGAGAGATCCCCGCAGAGTCTTAGGATGGAAACTGTGCCCTGCTAACCATATAGCTGGTGGGCATGCAGCTTCCCTCCCAAGCCTCTGCGGCGACCGCTTTCCTCCCACGGATGCTTGGGAGGGGTGCAACTTCACTCCCAAGCCTCTGCGGGGATCGCTCTCCCGCACCGGCATGGGGGAGAGTTGCACCCCCCCCGGATGGCTGGCAGTGTGCAGCTATGGCCACCCCAACACTATCCGTGTAATTTGGGGGCGCTGGGTGGATATTTGCACCCCGGCGCCGCATCTGCTAAAGACGGCCTTGGCTGTGGCTGTCTGAAACAGGCCTTACCTGTCCCACACCTGACATCATATGCCAGGTGAGTGATAGGTGGGCATAGCTGACCAAAAACAGCCATATGGACCAACTGGATGGCCTGGTGGTTCCTCACCCTTGATATTGACTCATTCATCCAGTTTAAGTCTCTGACTTTGACACTGAGACCGCTTCAGTTGCTGTGAGAATCTATACCAGAAGCTTGATAGTGGGAGTACATCTCTGTTGGTTTTTCTGGACCTCTTAGCAGAATTCATTACCATCAACCATGGTATCATCCTGGACCATCTGGTAGGAATGGGATTAGGAGAGTACCATATTAAGACGCTTCCAGTCCTTCTTGGGAGTTGGCTTCAGAAGCTGAAGTTGGGGGGACTTTCGTTCTTCCCCAGGTCCATTGGTTATGATATTTCTCTGGGTTCAGTCTTGTGTCCCATGTGATTTAAAACCTACAGGGGGGGAAACTGAGAAAGATTCTCCAAGGATTGTGATGTGCTATTTTCATCTACTAGCTGTTGGTGTTCTGAATTGGTGCCTGAAGGTGGTAGTGGGCTGGATGAGAACTAATAAATTGAATCCAGACAAGATAGAGGTGCTTCTTGCCTGGAAACAGATGGACTCTGGAATAGGAATCCTTGAAGAAATAGGTTCACAGTTTGGGGATGCTTCTGAACTCAGCTTTTCACCTGGAAGCTGCAGCCAGGTGTTCCTTTGCCCATTTTAATCTGATGCATCAAGTATCCATTCTTGATTAGGTGTACCATGCAGACAAACTATGTAAGCTAAGATTTAAGGGAACTTGGTTTCATGGACATCAGAGGAAGTAAAATGGCTTGTGGGGTCGCAGCAAAAGATTGCTAAGATCAGCTTGTGAGCAAACCAGCAGCAGAAAATGTATTTGTGGGGGGGAAATATTCATTGTGAATTGTTTTGCTCAGCTCCATCTGTCACAGTGAGATGCTTTATCCAGATTTGTGCAGCTGTATTATTTCTAGGAAAAATGAAATGTCTGGATGTGTGTGGATGTGCATGCACATGTAAAGCACAATTTCTTTGAAAGAAATTTATATTATTTCAGGTTGGTTGTTGGATCTGCGCTTGCCAGACAGGCTGCAGAAGTCATAAATGGGAGAATGTTGTTCAACTGCTCCTTTAAAGTCAGCTTATTGTAGCAGGATAATGAGCCGCTGAAATCAGAGCCTTCCTGATTGAAGCAAGGAATTAGGCAGTTGGAACTAAAGTGATTCATAAGTTATTCCATTGTCTCAGCCTAGTGGTTGGTGTTCAGTTCAGTGTTACTCAGAGTAGACCCATTTAAATGCATGGACATGACTAATGGACTTACTCTGAGTAAAACTTAGTTGAATATTGCCTAGTATCTCAACAGTCTCATCCTACATGGCAAGGGTTTGGACTAGATGACCCTTCGAGTCTCTTCCAACTCTACAAATTTATGATTCTTACCCACGTGCTTGTAAATTCTAAGCAGATAATTTCTCCTTTATTGTCACTATCCCTTTCCCAAGCTGTTGGCATATCTGAATGCCTTATTTTTGCACAAAATACACTGAATTGTCTAGGACCTGGAAGTCATAGCAGGAAGCTGTGCTCCCTGCTTGTCTGCGAACAGTCAAAAAAAATCAATGCTTTCCAATTATAAGGTGCTGATGGACGTGGACTCCTCCTCTTCAGACTTTGTCTGTGGTTCCACCCTTCCCTTCTTCTATTCCACTTGCTGAAATTGTCTCAAGAGTATTCTATTACTTATCCAGATACTTTATAATGACTGTGAAGAAGGGGCATGCAGGTGGGTAAAGATAGTTTGCTCTGTTGGAGATACGGTAGCCATGGATTACTTGGCCAAAGTGTGAAATCATACAATTATTGTAGGGATTATTTTCTGGAAATAACTTTTTGTAATACTAGCAATAGGTCATCTCTTGGGATATATTATAGCAGGGGCAGCCAACACAGTGCCCTTATCATATTACAACTTCTACCATCCCTGACAATTGGTCATGCTGTTCAGCACTGGACTCAGACAGCATCTGAACAACACCATGTATTCCTGACAAATACAGTGTTTTCCAACAACATTTCCAGCAAAAAAACCCCACAACACACATTAGGGTTCTGGCTACAGAAGAATGTATTTACCAAGGAGGGAAACTAATTAGCTGTCCTTTTTAAATGCACACGATCATGAAAACAGTGGTTTGAAGCATGAGTTTATTATGTTTTATATATTCTGTAAGCTGCACAGAGTGGCTGGGGAAGCCTAGCCAGATGGGTGTGGTGGTATAATAATACAATAATAATAATAATATTTATCTTGGGCATGTTGACAGCGTTTCTTCTGAGCATGCCTGCCCTTCAGAACTATACCATGGAACATGTTGCCGCATTACATAAAATCTTATATAATATACTGTTATTCCCTCACAGCCAGCCTACTTTCAGGTAGGTAGCTGTGTTGGTCTGACGAAGTCGAAATAATTTAAAAAGTTAAAATAAAAATAAAAATAAAATAGTCTAGTAGCACCTTAGAGACCAACTAAGTTTGTTCTAGGTATGAGCTTTTGTGTGCATGCACACTTCTTCAGAAGAATTAATTAGCCAATCTACTGCTACTGTTTGCAGAAATGTGCAGCCTTGGTTCCAAAAGAACATGCCAAAGCTTCGTCTGAGGTTTGGGCTTGTTTTTAGATTACATGTTGAAGTTGAATGGCAATGAGCAGCAATATGGTGCAATGGTTAGTGTGTATGATTTGGACCAGGAAAACTGTGTTTGAAGCCCCATTCGTAAAGAAGACCACTCAGTGATTGGGGTGGATGAGAGGGCAGTTACACAGCCAGCTCACAGCTTTGTTGTGAAGATAAAATATGATAACCCCTATGTATCTGCCGTATACTGAGTCAGACAAATGGTCTGACTCAGTATAAGGCAGCTTCCTATGTTACTGTCTAAGCCCATTAGAGATTATTTGTGTGATATCAGCACCATAAATGACTTCTGGTGTGTCGTCTCTCACTGGGGGAAATGAAACAGCGGAGGGGAGAGAGGAAGGAATCTAGGCAGCCCTGATGCACGATATCCCACATGCCAGTCTGACTCCATGCCTTTTGGGAAGCAGGGCGGCTGGGGGTAGTTGAGAAGAGGCTCCTATTATCACATGCAAGCGAAAGAGAACATAGATTGTGGTTCTGTAAGTGTGAAGAACATTTATCTGTGTGCCACAAGGTGGATCAAACACAAAGCATTATACTTGATCGCATTTGTGGAGCTCTTGAAGGATAAAGGCAGAACGTTGCCCTTTTCAAGAGCACAGCACTAAATGACTCTCTACAGCTATCTTTGCCGTTTTAATCCCCCACCTTCACTTTTTATGGAAAACATTGGAACAACAGGAGGCAAAGCGGGACCGCAGAGTAAAATTGTAGCAGTAAATCTATCGAAGTTACCCAAGTTATTTTGAAGCTAATTATGACTGTGTGCAAAGCAAATGAAGTGAGAAGAACTGAATTAATGAAGACCGGCTACCTCCCACAAGCTAATGAGGCGTACTTTATACCAATAGCTCTTCAAATTGAAAAATTAAACTGCTTGGTAAAGGGGGGTGAGGAATATGCCGGGAAGTTTTGTTAAGGCTAGCACAGAAGGTAAAAAAAAAAAATCAAAATCACACAGTGGGATTTATGCTCTCCAGTTGTTTAAAACCTCAGCATGACATAGTTACTTTAATGTGACACAATTCTTCCTTCAAAATCAGGCTACTTTCCACCCCCCACCAATCCTCATTAGGCACTGCATTCAGTGACACTAGACCAAATCTAAGAACAGGCCCTTATTGAATTATGTCCATCTTTGTTGGGAGAATTAATCCTTAACCTTATTAATGTTGGACTACTTATTATTTCTCAAAAGTTGTGACATACTTATTTTAGTTTTTAAATAAAATAAAATAGCCACCTCTTTATCCTTCTGCACATCAGAAAGCACAGTTTGCTTTCTGGAAACATTTTGTTACTCCTGCCTCTGTTCTATGGTCCACATATGTTAAAATGTATTCTGTTCTGTAATTTTACTTTGATCTTAACCCCCCCCCCCAATTGTTCAGTGAAGGATGTGTCATGCAGGATGTAATGGCAGCATCCTACCTGAATAAGGTTGCTGGAAGATAGACTGGTGCATTGACAGACTTCCACAGCCATTGGTGTGAGCAAGTGGACAATATGTTCAGTACAAATATGCGTTCAGTTTAGGCTTCTGGGCCCACAGCAGAACCAGCTCTTTAGCTATGAATTATCTGTACTAATTATCCGTTTTTATACAACTAACTTGTGGATTAGAATAGCAAGCCACCTATACTTGCTTGCTCTATTTAATCTTTTCAGGGGGGAAATTATATGCTTAAAGAATTTTGTGTCATTTTGGACCTGGATGGAAAGGATGAGCTGAGCCACTAAAAGGTGTGAAAATGACCAAACTACTTCCAGATGTTTGTCTGAGATGAGTCCTTGTAATTGAATCATGTCTTTCCATGGTCCATGATTGCATTACTGTTGAATTCATGCATAATGACATTACTCTCAATAAGGTTAACAGCCAACACACTTTTCACTTTTGATTTTTTTAGTATTTCTTTCTCCTTACGCTACAGTGAGCCTATATTCCCAAGAAAGACCCTGTTCTGTGCTCATCTCTATGGCAGGGGTAGCCAACAAGGTGCTCTACAAATATTATTTGGCTCCAATTCCCATCAGCCTCAGTTAGCATGGCGCAAGTGTCAGGGCTGACATAATCCAGCAACACCTGGAGAACACCACATTGGCTACCCCTGCTCAATGGGGATAGAATTTTATGACCCTATGAACTATATGGAGGTCCCCTGCCTATGAGGGCTTCCCCATTCATTTCACAAGAGAGTTCAGACCCATTTGAACCGCTTTGTGGGTTCAGATTGCATGCACATTTTCATGGAAACAAGCACGATTATGCATGGATCTCAGAATAGGGAATAAGTTCATATTGTGTCAGAGATACTTTGACATCCTTTATAGAGTTTCAGTAAGGTTGCCAACAGATTTTTTAAAAAAATCCAGCATGATCTGCTGTTGAGACTTGAATAAGCTTCATCTCTTGAATTCAGTAGGCAAACCTTTTATATATGTAACATGTGCACAAGTATTTTCATCGGCTGATGCCTGGAACAGCTGTCAAAGGCCCAGGAGGGCATGGTGAAATGTTTCTGGGTAGCTCTGGTTTTGTAGTTCAGTGTTTAATCCACAGATGAAGACATTATAACAGATACTGAATCGTCATACAGTTCTCTATTACCGGTAGATTAACGCATGCTGATTGTTTTGGCACAATGTATTCATTTCTGTAAATGCAGGGGTTCTCTGACTTTTTGCCCCCTGGCCCACTTGAGAAGATTGAAATAATAAGAATTACTATTTTATAAATTTGTAATTCACTTTGTGTTGCAAATTACAACCAAAAACAGACAAACAGCTCTTCTGCCATAGATACATTAAAACCAGGAGGAAAAAGAAATATATGAAAAACATCCCACCCACTTCTTAAAGGCACAAATAGTTAAAGGCCAAAGGCCTTCATGCAGATGAAAGTTTTTGCTTGGTGCCTAAAGATATGTAATGATGGCGCCATGCAAGACTCCCTGGGGAAAGCATTCCCTAAATGAGGAGCAATGGCAGAAAAGGCCCACAGAAAACTACTGCAATCTACCAGTACATAATGGTGGTGTGCAGGCAGAACCAGTCACAAAATAATTGCAGATGGAGGCTGGGTTTGGCATAAACAGTTGGCAGTTACTGACACCATGTAACCAATCCATCTTTGGAAATAGCTAAATTCTCTCCCACAGTGTTTTCCTCGTGGCAAGGGGGTTCCATAGCTGAGCTTTCCTCAAATTAACTACTGTACAGACATTTGCTGTGGAGGTATTGTGACTCACCTTCCCCATTTTAGGCAGAATTGACTGTTTCACAGACTCTAAGGCATTTTCTTATATATATTTTTGGTTCCTAGTTTCTTGTTCCCATTCTCCTTTCATACTCAACTTTTACCTTATCCCCACACTGCCAATGCCAGTTTTGTTTTGTTTTCTCATCCCTACTCCCCGCTCCTTTAAAAATCGCCATCAAATTTCCTCTCTCATCTGCAGTTATTTCAGTATTTCAGCATTTATTTCAGTAAAGAAATAAATAATGAACATTTTCTCTCAGGTTCTGATTTCCTTCAACATCTGCTCTGGCCATTTCCCTCTCAGAGGAGGCAGATCTTCCTCTGAGCTTTTTTGCCTCCTGGCTACCTGTACTCAGCATCCATGGGGTTGCTGGCACTGGCATCAGTCCAACCAAGAAACTAGGGCACAGCTTTGGGGGCGAGGTGGGAAGAAAGAAGGCAGTGGGCAGGCAGTGGCACTGAGGCCCACTTGAAAGTGGCTCAAGGCCCAGTATTTGAGAAACCATGTGACAATGAAAACGTGAAAACTAAACGTTAGAAGAAGGTATGTGTTTCAAACCTATGTCGGGCCCATATAAGGAACCCCCTGTACCTAATTTGTTGTGCTCATTCTCAGGAGCCACCATGACAACAAGCACAATGGGGCAAAGCTTGTGAATGAGTTAGGAGCAAAGCAGCTGGTTTTCTTCTCACATTCCCCACTCCACTTGAATTTTATCAGCCAAAAATACAAATCCACATATAGCAGCTGTTTTACTCTAAAGAAGGAAAATACATGAAAAAAGAAACACTCCCCAATGCTCACTTCAAAGTGAGCCAGGGTTTGAGCTAGAGATTTGGAGGGATAAATTATTTTCCCTCTGGAAGGTTCTATGGCTGAAAGTAGGATCTTGGCTACCAGAATGAGGGCCATAAAAATGCTTGAGCTTCATTAGGTGCAGCATTGTAGCTTGGATTAGAATATGGCTTGCTGGTTTCTACACACACACACACACACTACAGGTCCTCACTCCTATGTGCTAAGTTGATGATTTAAAATGATGGATGTCAATTAGCCCTGTGTGCAGGAGCAGTCTCTGCTTCCCAGTACCTGTGCACAGTAAATTATCACACTAGTTTTTGCCATTTCTTTAGCATGGGTTCCTACTAGAGTTGTCAGTCTTCAATGTTTGTGTTCTAACTCCCTCACCTGTTCCTATGGATTTCTAAACCTTAATCCCTGAATCTGGTGCCCTCCAGCCCAGGCTAGCTGTGACTGATTAAAATTGTAGCCCAAAAACATAAGGAGGGCATCAGGTTGAAGAAGGCTGGTCTAGAAGTTAAATCTTGGCAGTGAGGAGCAGACACACCATCTTTAATGTTCACTGTTGAACTATGATGCCCTGTGCAGGGCAGAACCTCCCGTTTTACACAGAGACAGGCCCCATCTGCACTATATATTTAAAGCAGTATTATACCAGTCATGGCTCACACCCAAAGAATCATGGGAAATGTAGTTGGTTAAGAAGAATTGGGAGCAGGGCTTTTTTTCAGTTGGAACTTGCTGGAACTCAATTCTAGCAGCTCTCAGGTGGGCACCATTGCCATTCTAAGAGAACAAGGGAGGTGTTCATGGTGAATTCCGGCACTTTTTTTCTGGTTAGGAGACACCTAATTTTATTTTTTTGTCACAGAGGGGGTCTTCCAGCGACTCTCAGCACTCATACCAAACTACAGGATTCTTGAGGGGAAGCCATGGCTGTTAAAGTGGTATGATACTAGTTTAAATGTCTAGTGCAGCTGAGGGCATAGTTGCTGAGGTATATTTTGAACAACGGACACGTGTGTTTTTCTATTTTATCTTTTCCCAAATGAGTAAATCTCCTTCTAGCTTTTAAAGGGGTGAAACACAGGGGTGCAGAATAAAAACACAGTATCCAAAATGTTGTGTAGAGCCTTCAGCGATGTCGTGTTGTGGAGAGGCTTGGACAGTGATTCATGGTTTGGGAACTGAGGTGTTACAGGTCGTTTATCTATCATCTATCTATCTATCATCTATCTGTGAATTGTTGAAAAATATGATATATGAAGATGTCTGTTAGAGCAGACCGGTAAGACCTGTTGAGTTGACAGGTGGGAATAGGTGGCTATGAAATGGATTAGATTAAATATTAAGATGTGAATGTGCTTGCTATATGGTTCACCCATAAGGAAAGATAATTGCTGTTGCTTAGAATGTAGTACAATTTATAATTTTGTGCAGGAGGTGGAAGGAATTGTGCAACATAATACCTATGCACCGGCTTGAAGGCATAGTTTGATCAAAATAGGTGTAGTCCATAAATTGGAATTAGCCTTTTCAACCACCTCAAGTTAGACAAATAAATCACTTTGACTAGCCCATTTCATTTTTTTTTAAGAAAACAACCACCCTGAAGCAAATGAAGTATGGATCATCCATTTGTGCTGCTGGCTCACTTTGGCTGAGATAGTTCATTATTATCAATTAACACACTCTCCTAAAGCCTGGCAACAATTATACTGCCTTTTGCAAAGTCCATTTAATCTCATTAGTTGCCACTCTAACTCATAGGTTGCAATCCTATTTGATATGCCCACTTACCTGGGAGCAACCCTTATTGAACTCAATGAGATTTACTCCCAGGTAGACATCTACAGGATTGTGCTATTGCTGACGTAATAATCTATTAGTGTACATTTGCGTAGAGTAGGAAGCCTGCCCTCTCCTTATTTGCTTTAAGAAGAAACTGCTGCAATATTTAAGAAGAGGGAGGGAATAGCCATTTTGAAGGTACAAATGCAGCTCCCATTTCATGTACTGTGCTATCTGATATACACAAACCAAAGTTATGGCATTATTTTGTTTAAGGATAATATTTCAAGAGGGTCAGATTAAAACCACCACATGCTTTTTCTAAAACCATTTTCTAACTAAGGCATAGAGCTAACTCCCACTGCCCCTGCCCCAAATTCTTAATATAATAAGTGTTTTTCAACAGACTCATCCATAACATAGGGCCACACTTGTGGCCCAATAATATGCTTGAATACAGTCAGCTCTTGCATATGGAACCAAGTGAGAGGAAGGATGCATATAGTTTGGAGCAGAGAGGTGCTGGGAGGACAAAGTGTTAAGCATTTCCACACCTCTCATTTATCCACATCACCTGCTCCAAAGTAGCTATAAGAAATTCGTTACACACATTTGCATGTAATATGTAGTTTGTTTATTCATCTCTGCCTCCCCAGTATATATCCAGATAGCCCTCCAGAAAAAACTTGCAGCAGATAACAGATCAGTAGGGGCTTCAGTTTCTATTACTTTGCTGATACCCACAATCTCTTTAACTGATCTGATTTTTCTCCTAATGTTTTACTCAACTTTCTTCTTTTTTTTGCTCCTCACCTTTTTGAACTATTTTCTTTTAAAAAAACTTTTGAGGATTGCATTAATAATTACCAGGGAGCATCCAGTTGACCGGAAGAGAAATCTTTCCTTGCAACAACTCACCTTTACTGCTCTCTGTTGTGGTGGTGACTTCTAGTAGGTGTAAACATGCTGAAGACTCACAAAGGAATAAGATTACAGTGAAGAGATATATCTTGTTCTGTTTTGTTCTGTTACTAAAGGGCCTGAGGAGCATAGCTGTCAACGTTTCCCTTTTTAAAAGGGAAATTCCCTTATTCCGAATAGGATTCCTCGCAAGAAAAGGGAAAAGTTGACAGCTATGCGGAGGAGAAACGGAAAAGTGTATGTGTACATGCATTTTGGGGTCTGATTTTACAGGGAGGAGAATATAACCAGAATGTATATGTAAGAAGGAAACACATGAAACCTAGCTTTAAATTGCAATTCCAAGCAATCTGAATTTTTATCAGGAGGAAAATAGATCATTTAACATTTAGGGTATATTAGTGGGACCATTAATTTTTCATATAGAACCTGAAAAATGGTTCTGATCACCCTTCTACCAGAAATAACTAGATCATGTAAAATGCTAGCAGCATAATATCCCCCCACCCCCCATTTTAAGTGGATTGAGCAAAGGTGGTTCTATGTGACTGTTTCTCCTCCGTTGATAAACCTAATGCTTTATTCTCTCTCTCAATATTAAATTATTCAAATTACAGGATTTCAGCAGAGGCAGGATAGCTGCACCATCAAGTTTATAGACTATAGCCAATGTGGTGTGGTGGTTAAAGTGCTGGATTAGCATATGGTAGATCAGGATTCTGATCTGGGGCTAGTTGCTATCTCTCAGCCTCACCTCAGAGGGTTGTTGTGAGGATAAAATATGGGAGGCAGAAGTGTGTATGTCACCTTGAGCTCTTTGGAGAAAACATGATTGTTGTTGTTTAGTCGTTTAGTCTTGTCCGACTCTTCGTGACCCCATGGACCAGAGTACGCCAGGCACTCCTGTCTTCCACTGCCTCCCGCAGTTTGGTCAGACTCATGGTCGAGCTTCGAGAACACTGTCCAACCATCTCACCCTCTGTCGTCCCCTGCTCCTTGTGCCCTCAGTCTTTCCCAACATCAGGGTCTTTTCCAGGGAGTCTTATCTTCTCATGAGGTGGCCAAAGTATTGGAGCCTCAGCTTCAGGATCTGTCCTTCCAGTGAGCACTCAGGGCTGATTTCCTTCAGAACGGATAGGTTTGATCTTCTTGCAGTCCATGGAACTCTCAAGAGTCTCCTCCAGCACCATAATTCAAAAGCATGAATTCTTCGGCGATCAGCCTTCATTATGGTCCAGCCCTCACTTCCATACATCACTACTGGGAAAACCATAGCTTTAACTGTACAAACCTTTGTCGGCAGGGTGATGTCTCTGCTTTTTAAGATGCTGTCCAGAGATATAACAACATCCAAAACACTTTCATAGTCCTAGTATCATTTAAAACATCCAAGTCCTCTCAGGGGTTTTGGTACATTTAATTTTGTTCTAAAATGTAATTGTCAACCTGCAGACTTTATAGAATTAAAGTAAGGAACGTGTTTACACTAATAAACAGCGTGTTAATATGAAGCTTGTGTGGACTTGCCAAGAAGTAGAAATCCCAACCCCCCACAATCTTGGGGGCACCGCAGGGGACGCTGCAACTATTCTTTAGAATGGAGCGAGAGAGGTGTGGTGTGCGTGTGTCGAATTTTGGTGTTGGAGAACTCTATTAGCCTTTGCCCTGCTTCGTTTTGAACTCCAAGCCCAAACTTGCCAGTTGTTCCTTTTATCTTTTGATTCCCTACTTTAGCATTCCAATCCCCTATAATGAGAAGAACATCCTTCTTTAGTGTCATTTCTAGAAGGTGTTGTAAGTCTTCATAGAATTGGTCAATTTCAGTTTCTTCAGTACCGGTAGTTGGTGCATAAACTTAGATTAGGTAAAGGTAAAGGGACCTCTGACCATTAGGTCCAGTCATGTCCGACTCTGGGGTTGCGGCGCTCATCTCGCTTTATTGGTCGAGGGAGCCGGCGTACAGCTTCCAGGTCATGTGGCCAGCATGACTAAGCCGCTACTGGCGAACCAGAGCAGCGCATGGAAACGCCGTTTACCTTCCTGCCAGAGCGGTACCTATTGATCTACTTGCACTTTGACGCACTTTCGAACTGCTAAGTTGGCAGGAGCAGGGACCGAGCAATGGGAGCTCACCCTGTTGTGGGGATTCGAACCGCCAACCTTCTGATTGGCAAGTCCTAGGCTCAGTGGTTTAACCCACAGCGCCCCCCGTGTCCCAAACTTAGATTACTGTGATGTTAAAAGGTCTGCCTTGGATTCGTATCGAGATCATTCTATCATTTTTGAGATTGCATCCCAGTACAGCTTTCGCCACCCTTTTGTTGACTATGAGGGCCACTCCATTTCTTTTACGGGATTCTTGCCCACAGTAGTAGATATGATGGTCATCCAAACTGAATTTGCCCATTCCCGTCCATTTTAGTTCACTGGTGCCCAAGATGTCAATATTTATTCTTGCCATCTCATTTTTGACCACATCCAGCTTACCAAGGTTCATGGTCCTTACATTTCAGGTTCCTGTGCAATATTTTTCTTTACAGCATTGGACTTTCCTTTCGCTTCCAGGCATATCCGCAACTGAGCAACCTTTCGGCTTTGGCCCAGCCACTTCATCAGCTCTGAATCTACTTGTACTTGTCCTCTGCTCTTCCTCAGTATTGTGTTGGATGCCTTCCGACCTGAGGGGTTCATCTTCCAGCGTCATAACAGCGACATATATGCCTGTTGTCTTTGTCCATGGAGTTTTCTTGGCAGGGATACCGGCTTGCCAGTTCCTGCTCCAGGTGGATCACATTTGGTCAAAACTCTCCACTATGACCTGTCCATCTTGGGTGGCCCTGCATGGCATAGCTCATAGCTTCTCTGAGTTATTCAAGCCCCTTCGCCACGACAAAGCAGTGATCCATGAAGGATATATAAATGTAATTATGACTGCTACCTCCCAGACACCCTTGGTCTTGTACCATCTGAAGGGAAGGTTTTCCCAGCTAACAGACTGTACCCCTCTGCTCAGCCCCCTCTCCCTCTGTAAAGAACTGTTGCCACCAGACAAGGGGCTAAGTATTTCCAAGAGGTTGCCCAGTGCTATTTTATAGAAAAAGAGGTGTCCAAACTCATCATGAACACCTCCCTCATTCCCTTATAATGGCAATGGCATCCATCTGAGAGGTGCCGGAACTGAGTCCCAGTGAGTTCTGGCTGAGAAAAAGCCCTGAGATCGCCTCTTTTCAATCAGCCTCTAAATGTCCCCAGGAGTCTCCCTGAAGCTTCTTAATGTAGCATGGAGCTATAGCTTCTAATATGTTTTAGACTACAACTCCCATCAGTTCCAGTCATATTGACTGTGATGGCTGGAGCTTATGGACAGGGTCACCAAGAGTCAGGAACAGTGTGTACTGGGGCATTAGACCCACAACAAAGCAAGGACCTCATGTATTTCCTCACAAAGAGCTGGTGCAGTTATACAAATTCCACTTTTGAAACTGGGCAGCAGTTTGAAAAAAGAAAAATGAAAAAAATTGTGGCAAGGCATTAAAAAAAACATTATGGATGTTGCCATCCTCTGGGGCCTTCAGTAGCATGTGACCAAACAGTTCCTTGCAATTTATTGGGGTTTTGGAATTGGTGCCATGAAAATTCTTTTTTTCTTTAGATAGTGTATGAAGAAAGGAAAAGTCAAACCAGATTCTGTAAACAATAGCCAAAATGTGCCTGCAATAGACTTAATCAGTGCTATTCTAACAGCCAAGGTAAGTGTGACACTTGTGGTTTTTTTGTAGGGGAAAAGTTATTGACAGAACCAAAATGATTATTATTTTTTATCTAATCATAGATGCATAGACAAATAATGATTCGCTTAGTGCAGACTAAACAAGTGATGATAAAAAATCAAGACCAGAATTGTTCTGAATATAGCAAATTTTCATGGAAGAAAAACAAGGATATACATATATCCTTTGGCAGAGCACCAAAGGCATGTGTGTGCTTTGAAAGAGCCCAAGGTTAATTTGAACTAGGCTTTTGAGAGATGCTGTCAGTTTGTATTTAACTGGGGGGTTTCTGGCAGCTTTGCTTATTATATGTGCTTGTCAAATAATTTACACAGTCATCAGTCATCACAAACATAAATGAGTGTAGTAGCAATTTGCTAATTTAAGTTTTCTTAGAAAATCCTTGAGGTTGTGTTTAAATTATTAGTCTGAATGGGTCCAAGAAAAAAGAAAGGAGGGGGAACTAGAAAGAAGTGACATTTTCTTGAAAATACAGGACAACGTGATTCCCTTTAAGTCTAGTAGGAATTTATGTTAATTCTGGATTTGCATATTTGCTATGATTCCTAGTTTACATAATACAGCGTTTTTGTGTTTGTTGTGATCATTAGAAACCTGACTAAAAGAAAATTACAGTGGTACCTCGGGTTACATACGCTTCAGGTTACATACGCTTCAGGTTACAGACTCTGCTAACCCAGAAATAGTACCTCAGGTTAAGAACTTTGCTTCAGGATAAGAACAGAAATTGTGCAGCAGCGACGCAGCAGCAGCAGGAGGCCCCATTAGCTAAAGTGGTGCTTCAGGTTAAGAACAGTTTCAGGTTAAGAACGGACCTCCAGAACGAATTAAGTTCTTAACCCGAGATACCACTGTATGGGGGAAATGCAACTCATGAGTTCTTCCAGTGATAGGTGGGGAACTACAAAAAAAGGTGGTAAACAGGTAAAGAAAAATGACAATAAAGGCTGTTAGATTTTGCTAAAAAGAACACAGGAATCCACAGGAAAACCTGTTTAACTCAGTGTAACTGAATATCTAAAATGTACCTTACTCCCTATTCCTATTCCAATGCTACTACCCTGCTTGTTCACCTCTCTCCTTGTCAGCCCCCATCAACTGCTTTGCTGCTGCTAATGTGGTCAGAGGTTTAGCTATGCTTTGGTTTTCCTTTCCCCTTCTCTTCTGGTGGTGGTGGCTTCAGAGCAAGGCATTCTGGGCAAGATGGAGGAGGTTGCCTGCTCTACCATGGCTTTGCTGTGGTGGCTAGAAATTATCTTAAGTTAAAAATAAAGTTATTAGAGAAAGTTTACTTGTTAAACTATTCTAAAAACAAAAAAAGACCACACAATTTCTAGTGGTGGCATTAATGAGTGAGCTGGAACTGTGGGGTGAGAGAAAGGAGTGGAAATAGGGATTTTTGTTTAAGGAGAAGTGAGATTTCTAAGGAAACACCCAGCCTGGTGTTTTGCTAGCTGGAAAGGAGTGTCATGCTAGCTAGACTGCTATATAGACCGAGAGAGAGAGAGAGAGAGAGAGAGAGAGAGAGAGAGAGAGAGACTTTAGACTGCTGTAGCTGCTAATTGGCATCCTGCCAGAGAGCGAAAAGCCAGCACTGCTCAGTTTTGTCTTTGCCAGGGAGATGCTGCAGATTGACACTTCTGTGTTTCTAAACACTTCTGTGCTTAGTGGGTGACTCTGCAGTGTCTTGGTCACTGCTGGACTCTGGATCATGGCACCTCCCTCCATAAAGTAATCTGTCCAGCATCTGAATACCAGAACCACACAGACTTCTCTTAGAATCCATGTACTTGATGGCCATTATAATTATTTCATGATGTCTATGGAGAAAAGGTTGGATAAAACCTGTTCTTTATAGTATCTGCAACAGTTCCCAGCTGCAAGAAATACCAGGTGAATGGAAATTTTTTCTAAAAATGTATTTTTACTATCTGCATCTTTGCTAATGTAATGATTCCATTATTCTTTTTTAAGGAAACAAAGTTCTTTTTTTTTTAAGTAATTGGAACCTTTTCCTTTATTTTACAGCCAGCAGATGGAAACTTGTTTGCTGGAACTTCTGAAACTTTGTGAGTAAAATCTTCACTTATTTGCAAAGCTAAGTGTCTGTGATTTATTCTAACCTAAGTTTTTTATGGGAAACATTTGTTTAAGGATGGATGCTATAAAATCTGATCAAAATTTAATGTGCTTTGTAGCAATCCCCATTGTGCTAATTCTGCTAGGAGATTCCCCGCCCCCAACCTCTCCAACAATTATTGCACAAACCCATAGTTTTTCTTTATTCATTCCTTAATTGAGGATATATTTTCCCAGTCCTTCCCCATTTCAGTACTTTTCTTTTGGCTAGGTGGGGCAGGGAAAGCAACTCGGACCACTTAACATCAGACTAATAAAAGACAACAACATAGAAGCTATGTGGCCTAACCTTTAATGGGAACTCTTATTGACAGATGCAGAGCATTTTCATTATAAAAACACACCCCAGTAGTGGTAATTTTGTTTACAACGTAGCTTCTAAATGAAGCAGCACATGTAGTAAAGGCTGCCTGAGTCTCATGCAGCTATCACTTTTGACAGCTGCTACAGGTAGCTGTAGCTAGAGAATGCCTCTCAGTGTTTTCTGTTCTTCACACTCCCAGACAGAACAGTATTAAGGTCAGTCTATGACAAATATGAATTCATATTGTGAGCCTGTACATTTCTGAAGCAAAGATTGCGCCGAAATTCGCTAGCTACGCTTGGACCTCTTCAACATGCAGGGCTCATGGATGTAGAAGACAACCCCATTACTTGCTACATTGCCTTACTAGCAGCACCTCAGCCTCCTTCTGACTGAGTGAATAAATTGTGCTCAGTACAAGGTAGCTTTGACGTGTTAGTGGCTTGTTTTCATTCAGGATTGCTTCCAGAGAAGAGGCGGAAGTGCCACCACTTGTGCAATGACTTAACTATGTGCATAATTAGCCTATAAAATGGCACTCATCCCTACATTTAGCCATTACATGCCCAAGGGTATGTTTGTATAAATGCCAAATAATGTGGGTAATAGAATGGAACCTTGATGGATGCCAGTTTCAGCTTAACTTTAAGATGATACATAACTTGTCCACCATTACCAGGTGACTTCACTTTTATGACTGAGATGACCAGTTTGGCAGTTCTTGACACAGCAGAAGCAACAGCCAGCTGCCTAACCAGCCTCCTATAGTCAATTGTATCAAATGCTGCTATACAAGTCCAAAGTGACTAAAACAACCAGCGGTCCTAGATCTAACATCAGTTTATCATCCATCATTCTGACAACTGTGTTGTCTATTCCAAAGGTCATTGGAACCTCATCTGGAATTTCTCAGTACTGATATTACATTCCAAATATATTTGCAGCTGAACTGCCACAGCCTTTAAATTTCCTTCCTTTTTTAGTGGATAGCAGAGTTTGAAAGTGGAAAACCATTTCTGATTAGGATATACACTGTTCCATACGAAAATACTCATACTCCTGTTGGAATAAGTTTTAGGCTTACAAACTGCTTTCATATTAGGAGTTGCAGTAGGAACTCAAGTGTTTGCTCGATAGTTGAAAAACTTCAGATGTTACTACTAGAAGTTACCGTATTTTTCCGTGTGTAAGACGATGTTTTTTTGCTATTAAAAAAGGCAAAAAATGGGGGTCATCTTATACATGGATAGTGAATGCAGAGGGGGCAGGGGCTGTGGTGAGTGGGCGGGTGATTGACAGCAGTGGGCAGAAAGCTCAACAACTTTGGCTAATTTCCCTCTAAAAACCTCAACAATTGAAGACCGACCTCTGCAAAAAAAGCAAATAATAATAATAATAAACTCAACAACTCAAGAAATATTGATTTCTTAATTTTGGGTTCAGAAACATAGGGGTCGTCTTATACATGGGGACGTCTTATACACGGAAAAAAATATGGTAAATAAACACTTGGTGGAGCAGTGGGGATGAGCACACGAGCTCTACCCTTTGATAGGGTGATCTTTCTGCGCTCAATGAGTTTCCCTGAACATTTTACAATCCTGGTTTCCCAGGATTCTAAAACATGTAGGAAGTCTCCCTTAGGACAGAAGTCTTTTTGCTTCAGAAGATCAGTCTCTATAATTTGGAGGATGACGGGAACAACCATGTGAGGACAAAGTTGACATGCTTACCCCATGTTAAATGTGTTTATTTAACTTCTAATTATACCACTTGATGATGGCTAACAAGGCACCAATCCCCATGAAAACTAAAATGGCTAATGTAGTTTTAGAAAGAATGGTTGCATTTTAATTTCTTTGCTATGCTATAAAACTTCTACTAAATCTAAAAATGCCATCAGTCATTTTAGATGGAGATAACAGGGAAGAAGTCACTCAAATTAAATTTGCTTCCTTAGGCTTAGCAAGAGAAGAAAAGATCCTTAGGAATAATTGATAGATAAGAGATGATGGAGATAAAAAGAAATGGACTGGGAAGTATTTAATGGCTGTTTATGGCATTACACATGTTATGGTTTAGTGGTACATTGAAATTTCATTATTTTCATTGTTCTTGTTTCCCATTTCGCTTTTCCTGTCCACTTCGTTCTGCTAATTTTACTGAGTAAATACAGTGTGGATAACGGACAGCTATTGTGCCAAAAGACATTTAAAGGACTTATTCAAAAGGAATAATTTGTCCACCAAGGTGACCACAGCTGTCTCTTTTCCATAACATGAACTAATAAAGATGTATTAAAATGGATCTCGATTACCTACATCATCTGGGAATGCTAAAATTTTTTTTATCACAGTCCAAGGAAGTTGTAGTGTTTCTAAAACAATGCCTGGAATTGGTATGGGGTGGATAAGCTGAAGCTTAATCCAGACAATAAATAGATGTTCCCAGTCAGAAGATCAGGTAATAGGAAATCTACCTGTTTTTGGTCTCAGATTTTAGTGTACATGGCAATAGAGCTCAAAAATATGGAAGTAAAAGGAGGAGGTCACACAAGCCCCACCTCCTGACTCTCACCAATTTTAGTTTATCTTTAACTTTTGGTCCACATCTCATTTAAAGAATTGTAGGAAGGTAAAGCAGGGGCCTTGAAGTTTCCCAGCTACAGTACGCAGCTGGATTGAACAGGTCATCTGATCCCAGAGTTCTCCACCATAGTGAGATGCTTGGTATTTTTATTTAAATTATAGTAATTATTTCTGAACACGCATATAGATCAGCACATGGAAATTTTATGCAAATCCATATAATATTTTATTGTCTTTTTCAGAGGTGCCCAACTCTCCTCTCTTTCCCCCCACTGCCTATAATTTGAGCATTGTGTAGCCTGCCCATGCTGGAAAACTGTGTCTTGGCTATTTCCATGCTGGTGTAGCATCGCTTCTAAGTAGGCTTCTAGAACTCCATGGTAACAAGGGAGGAGTCCATACCATAGCTCCTTGCCTTCTTCCCATGCCAACCTCTGCTCTCTTGCAGACTTGATCAATGCAGTGGCCATTGGCCATAGCTTCCATATTATGAGTACTAATGATTTTAGCCTGTTCACATCAGTTTTGGTGTGTGACAACGTTCAATTTAAAGATGGTATAGCTACATTTGGACAATGGAGTTGATCTGTTCTCCACCTGGGCTTTTGAAACCTATTCTGTCTGGCCAGCTATATTTCAAAGAAGGGACAGTTAGGTTTTCAAGCTACAGGTTAGGTTAATATTTTCTTCCTGGTAGTGACCAGGAAACTCAACAGCTCCTGTGAACACTGAGCTGTTGTGGGCCAATTCTCCTATTCAAATACTCAAATATTTGACTTCACATATTTCCATTTATTTTACTATGCATGTTGATCCATAGGAATCCTTACAGTGCACAGGCCATGTGCTGCCTATTGCATGACAGTTCTTTTGTTGATGTATATCTGAATTATCACAAGCTATCAGGCATTTGTTTTTTCCACATCTAGAGATTCTCAGAAGGAGCATTTCATGTTGCCCTTTTGCTCAGCAGGAAGACGACGCTGGCAGTAGAGACAATATAATGATTTGGGCTACAGTTGTGAAGGGCTGTTATACTATAATGGGTCACATCCTCTGCTTTCCTAACATAAGGTGGGGGGGGGCGAGTTGCTGTCAGGCTTTGCTAGCTATAGTTTGTTTTGACATCTTTGTGTTACCAAATGTGCTGGCTGTCAGAATCTTCTGTATCCTAAATCTGCTGGCCCAATTAGTTGTAAAAACAGGAGCCTCTTGTCAGAAACGCTGCCTCTCCCTTCTCTGCATACTGCAGCCCAAAAGGTTTTTGAACTCTATAATTAGAGCAGGGAATGCAAGGCATTGTGGTCCCACTTAAATACAGATGTTCAGTGCGCTACAAGTGGTGGGGTAACTGCAAATATGATGGGCACAGCAGTGCCTGAATATAGGAGTTCTAAGCATGATCTCATAAAGTGTGTGTGTGTGCATGCGCATGGATCTCTCTGGGATAGGATTGCATGTTTTGAGTGGTGTTGGTGCTTCATAATCCTATGCATATATTCAGAAGCAAGTCCACTGTGTGCAATTGAGCTTACTCCCGAGTCCTGACCTTCAGTTGTATTCCTACAGTTACCTGAGAGTAATGCCCATTGAATACATCAGAATTTATTTCTGAGCAGACATGCATGGAATTGAATTCATAATTTTTTTGTGAGTAGATAATTGTTAAGAGGCATTTTTGATGTGTTGCTGGATTTGTGGGTGTAAAAGAAGCAAATCCTAGTATGCTTTTATTTACTGCATATGCAGTCCACTTCCTCCAAGGTTCTTAGGACAGCTCATGGGCTTATTCCATTGTATCCCATTGTTCTCCCACAGAAGTCTTATAAGGTGTATTAGTGATTCTTGGCCAGCCATCTTAAGAGCTCGGATTTCTTTTTCCTTCCCCTTCCCATCAAAACAGGAGGGGTATGTCACAAAATCAAGGGGTGTGGAGTATTCCCTAACCATCAAAGGGAGACTACTAAGCATTAAAATGGGCACAGGATTTCACAGGACAACTAAAGGATTCCTTGCTATTTGTTTAAAGCAAATAATATTTCCTTCCCTTCCCACCTCCAAATCAAGTGTGATGTGATAAAAGAATTCAGTTCTGACAGAGTGCTTCCATGACCTTTTATACTCTTCAAGTCCTTAAACCCCTCACACAAATTTATGAGTTGTCTCCCATCTTCAGCAAGTCACAGGGATGTGAGATAGCAACATTATAGTGGGGAAATGCAAGTCTGATTTTTCAAGTAGGCAATGCTTTTATCTTTTTCCTCCACTTGATAAAAGAAAGCTCTTTCTTTCTTATTTTTTGCCAGTATGAAGTATGTTCCGTTCCATGGCATGCAACTGACAGATTGCCATTTTAAATAATGGCTGGGGTTCAGTCCACCTAATAACAACCTTGTGCCCTGAGGCAAGATAATCTGAGATACAGAGTATCCCTGGCAAAGACCTGTCCATCATTTTCTCGGGAACCTCTGTGTAGCCCCTGCCCTTGAAATCTTTTCCCACTGTTAAATTGGAAGTGGGGGCTTAATTAAGAAATATGTATTGTGCATAAGACTGAGTGGAAATGAACTGACTTGCTTTCATATATACTGAAAGCTTTGCACATCTTAAACATTTCTTTTATTGTCTCTCTCCAATTTGCTTCCCTTGTGCACACCCCCATTGGACTTAGAGCTTGACTAAGCACTTAGGTCCCATCCATACTATGCATTTAAGGTAGTGTTATACCGCTCTGAACAATCATGGCCCCCCTCAAAGAATCCTGGGAAATGCAGCTTTTTAAAGGAATTGACAGGTGTTGGGAGACCCCTATCCCTTCCCCCCAAGCTACAGTTCCCAGCGTTTCCTGGGACGAGGCATTGATTTTTAAAGCACTCTGTTCATAACTCTATGAAGGTCAGCCAAGTTCTTTGGTCACCTGAGGCCCTCCCATAAGTTGTTGGGACTACAACTCCCATCATCCCTTACCATTGGCCATGCTGTCTAGGGTTTGATGGGAACAGGACTCCAACAACCCTTGGAGGGCCACAGGTTTCTCATCTGTTGCATAAATTAATTGTGCATTATGTGAAGTAGTGCTTTTATTCTGACCATCATGGATATATAGTCAACCAAAACCATTGGGGTTTTCAATCAGACAATCCCCTAACTGCATTCTGGAGTGGTTCCAGCAAGGCTGTGTGTCACGGTATTCTGAAATGTGTAGTTTTCCATTTGGGATTGCAGAGAAATGATGGGCACCTCACCATTCAGAGATGCTTATCCACCACCACTGATCTTGTCATTGAGGAACTCCTGATGAGCTACCAAGACACCCCAGAATTCTTCAGAACATATTTGAAAATAACTTCTTTATCATTAACCTTGGTTTTCTGCTTTAGCATTCTGTAATACAAGGATAACATTTGCCGATAAGTCCATGTGAAGCAGCTATATTTAAATAGAGTTTGTGTGGGGATGTTATATATTTGCTTTAACATCATGGAACTAAGGTAAAGCATAAATGTTCAGCTCTGCTTTGATCAATGTGGGTTTTCTCTCATAAAAATGATCCTGCTATGTCCTTCTTATATTCTTTCCACCAGAGTTCAGCAAGGGCAGGCTGAAGATTAAAATCTCTTTCTGTGCAGAAGGTTTGCAATACTTCTGATTTTTGAAGTGATTAGAATTTCATTTCTCACTGTAATCTCCCCACCCCCCTTTTCCTTTCTTTCTTTTTTATTAGAGCCACTCGCCCTATACATAACAACTATGGATAGGGAGAAAATGGATCAGGAGAAGGAGACATTCATTAGAAAGTAAGTGTGTGGGGATTAGAAAAGTCTGTCTGACTCACAAAGTAGAAATGGCATTTAGTATCCTAGTCCCCTTCTAGACAAAATAAGCAAATGCTGCCGTGAAGCTTAAAGCCTGCTGGTCGCAAAATTGGAAATTGGTTTCCTGGGGCTCTCTGTAAACTCTTCATTACTTTACTCAATCATGCTTCATTAGAAAGTTAACAGACAGAATACCAGTGCACATTGGGATACGTTCAAGCGCCAGCCCTTCCGTCTCCTTGAACGTCACTTAAAACTTGAATGTCACAGCAGATTAGACATTGTGTCAAATTGCATCTTCTCGTCAGGCTGCGGCATGGGCAGCTTGCAGATCATAGCTACTTAACCTCTTGAAAATTGCCAGGTGCTTTTTAGCCTGTTTTGCAATGGGTAACAGGAGGGTTTAATTCAAAGTGATTCTGATGGAACTAACACACAATTTCCAAAGGCATCCGGAAGGAAAACAAGCTGATGAAAGGCACAAACTAAAGACATGCACATGATGTCTCACATGAGCTTTCAACTCTTATTTTCTGGAAAGAAAATAAAATAGTTAAAAACTGCTATGTGATTTCCCCCCCCCCCCAACTTCATCCCAATTAATTTGAACTCTTAGCTGAATCTTACTCATCGAAATCCAGGTTCCAAGTTCTATTTTTCATGCTGGCAGTATAGCAGTAGTTGTGGTTTACAGTTTTTGTTATTGTTGTTGCTCTTCAGTGATACAGTTCTTTGAATCTTAATGTGCTTTTTTATAACAAGGAGCCAGGCATGTTTTGTTGTCAATAGCTATTTTTTGACAGGAGCTACTGCTAAAGAACCAGCTTTTAGACATACAGACTTAAACAAGCAATAGGTATTCAGTCATTCATCATCATCATCATCATCATCATCATTTATTGAATTTATATACCGCCCTATAACTGGAGGTCTCGGATTCTAACTAATCTGGTATGATCTGCTGACTTACTGAAATAAGTGCTACCTGCATTACCTTTAAATTGAACCAGTAATGAGTCATCATGTAGAAGTGGCAATTGTATCTATTTAACTCCAAGTGTGATTTATAAATCAATAGTTGAACATCCTTTGTAGTTGGTACAATAGATTGTTTCTGTTATTTTCACATCTTTTCAGTAGGGTTGGCCCTACCATTTGGCAGAGCAAAGTGGCTGCTTCAGGTAGCAGATCTTTGGTGTCATGGGCTAGATAGCACATTCTTTTACTGCCAGATGGGACGCGGGTGGCGCTGTGGGTTAAACCACAAGGCCTAGGACTTGCCAATCAGAAGGTTGGCAGTTCGAATCCCCGCGACGGGGTGAGCTCCCATTGCTCGGTCCCTGCTCCTGCCAACCTAGCTATTCGAAAGCATGTCAAAGTGCAAGTAGCTAAATAGGTGGGAAGTTAAACGGCGTTTCTGTGCACTGCTCTGGTTTGCCAGAAGCGGCTTAGTCATGCTGGCCACAGGAAGCTGTACCCCGGCTCCCTCGGCCAATAAAGCGAGATGAGCGCGCAACCCCAGAGTCGGTCACGACTGGACCTAATAATCAGGGGTCCTTTACCTTATTTTTACTGCCGGGGGGGGGGGGAGTGCTTTTGTCACCAAAGAACATTCCTGATCTTGGCTCCTATGTATCATGACTGCTAGGAAAGCACCAACTGGGGGATGGTGTTGTATTTCTGCTGTTATACGAAATGCAGCAAAATATACTAGGCCAGCCCTACTTCTCTGGGTGTCTGTAAACCTTCTTAAATAATAGAAGGTGCAGGGTAGAAATGTTTGAAATAACTAAAAAACAAACAAACCAACCAACCCCACAACCCTATATTTACAAGGAGAAAATTGCATGCAGTGATTACTTCCTCTCTTTAAAAAAAAGTCATGCAAGCCTGTCTATTTTACCTTTACCTGGAGCAATCCCATTTCTAGAGCAATTGGTCCTTCTTCCCTTCCTCCCTAGGTTTACCTGAGCTTGTAACCATGCTGCATTTTTATTGCCAGCAGTGAAAAATTTTTGTTTTGCTGTTAATAATTGTAACTTGAATTCAATTAAGTTTGATAAAACACACTTGTCACCTTCCTGTCCAGAAGAGTGATTTCTTTCATTCTTCCAGGATAGGGCCACAGTTTGTGCCACATCTTATTTTTGTTGCTGGTACTAATGTTATCAAAATGTATACTCCCAGTCATATTTGGTGAGGCTTCCAAAGAATTACAGCCCAATTGTAAACTGATGGGCTTGATAAATCAACTTGTCCCAAAGACTTGTCACAGAAAAACAGCCTCTCCTGGAGTATACGATTTTCAGTGCAAAGACATGAGGCAAACCTAGATTTTCACCTTTTGTGGTATTTTTACAAGTCTGCTTACCTTTGACAGTTAGGCGGCATTGTGGCCTGGCCACGACCTTGTCTGTCATCCGGGAATGTCGACTGGTGGGGATTGCGGCCTGCCTGTGGATTGACCAATTGTAGGCAGGATCAGGCACAGGATGTCCTCAGGGGGTGGGCCAAATTGTCCAATAGCCATTGCTTGGGTCCACTCCCGGGGGATAAATCGAGGCCTGTCCAGGCCCCTTTCCAAGTTTGTTGCCGGATCTCTTTGGATCAAGTTCCCCACCACCAGACCAAATCTGTAAATAAAACTCTAAGATGAGATTTCACAACAAGTGCCAACATACGGTTTTTATGTTGTTATGGGGTGCATGATGAGCTTGAATTTTGCATTGAAGTGGTTATCTCTTTAATTCCAATTGTCAGTATCTTATTTTTGTTGCAAGAGCTATGCCCTAAAAGGTGACCTATAAATATTCAAATGAATAAATAAATAATAAGTTATGTGTGAGGGAGGGTCTAGCACCCCTCACCCCCTCTCCCACTTTTCTCTTAAGGCGAAACCCTCCAATGCCACCAGTTTATATGTGACTGGGGAAGTTCCTCATTTAAAAAGATGCACTTGCCACTATCTGAGTAAGCATATCCAAATAGCATCCAACAATTGCTTTTTCGTTCAGCTGCAACAACAACAAAAAAGGTGATGGCTTTTTATTTTGATATGTTTTTGGAGGTTAAAAGAATGAACTGGGGAGGATAACCTCACATATATTATTTTCATAGTGATGTGTGGGAATCATTTGGCTTAAGCCTCAACAGAACACTGAAAGCCTACCCAACTACACTATGAAATTATAGTAGCTATTACTCATAAGCTACATTTATTGCATTTTGAATGGAGAATTAGCTGCATGGCTCCAATGGTGATAAATGATTTTTATGCAGCTAAACCCTATCCAATGTACTGAAAATGCTCTTTCTGAGGGAGTTTTGGGGTTATAAATGTGCACGTGCTAATCAAATATTAAAGGTAGATTTGCTGACTATTGCCAAGTATTGTAAAGGTATGTTGAAACAGATTTTGTAGCCCAAATCATTGTATACAGTGTGCTAGTATAGTTTTGCTATATTACTGTATAAAACAGAATTATTTGTTTAAAATTCTGGTTCTGGTTTAATTAAGAAAAAAAAAGACACCCACTAGGCTGGCACCATGAACATAACTTAGCATATCACATTAGATATAGTTCCAATCTATTTAGCGTATCTAAAATACTACTTGGAAGAAAAGTCAGGGCTATTTCTGATTATTTTAGAGGGACAAAGACAGCAATTATATTTTACAGAATTCTGAAAATGTCATGGTTGGTTCAATATCACACCAGGCTTTCTAGCTTGTAATATTAGCAATGGCTCATTTTCTGTAATGAGAGACTCTGTGATTAATGAAAGTGTAAAACCATATCTTAATAGATATTAGTTCCACTGCAAGATGTAATATTACTTTTCCTATAGAATTTAATGGGCTTGTGTCGAAGGTGGAGAATGATAGACGAAATATGGCCTGTTTTTCACATGAGCAGGAAACAGGGAACTGCTCTAATCCACAACAGAAAAAAGAGGCAACTATCCAAAAGACGCTGTAGAATATTAGTTTTATTTTATGAAATAGTTCAATGCATTTCATGTTGTACAGTTACTTTTCAAGGGAACTTTTTCTCAGTTCTTTCAATAAATTGTAGGAATTTATTTTCACCAACTTTCTGATTTTCTAAGAATTGTGCATTAGAAGTACCGTGTGCATACAATGGCTGTGTGAAATGCCACTGTGGGGACTAAATATCAGGGCCTGCCAACTCCCACAACTGAAGTCAGGCACATTCAGAGGCCCCACCATGAACCCAGGACCAGGGGCAAGACATGGCACCTAAAAATGACCCCTTAAATAATATCCCAGGACAACAACCCAACCTGAAGAACCAGATAACCTACAAGCACTATGGGGTCATCATCGGGAATAGAGATGCCAGTGAGTACAAAGCAAAGTTTGGTCCTGAAAGCACTCACTTGGCAACATGAAGCAACTTGTGTTGGAGTCAGGATCAGAGCCCCACTAGTATTTCAGGGAGAGTGGGGCAGCCAGGCCAAGTTCTTAAATCCTCAGTTGCTGCTTAGAAGCTGCTGAAGCAAAAGCTTCTGCAGGCATCTCCCAGTTTAGTGCTGATTCTGCCCTGCAGCACACCCTCTGACTGCTGGTGGCGCTGGACAGCTTCTCTATCCAGCTCAAAAGGCTCACCCCACCCAGAGTAGCCCTGTTCAGGTCTTATGCCTGAACAGGAATGCAGACATGAGTAGGGAGCACGCGGATGTACATGGCACCCCCCAATCCCAACATATCCAGCCCTACATGTTCCACTTCTGCCTCCCCATGTTGAACAGAAACGTCTGAACAGTATGTCATTAGACATTTTGATTTTGAACAAGCTTTTAATAAGCTTTTAACTGACCATGCTTAGAATCTCACTTCAGACCTTCCAACTCAACACAGGAAGGTTGGGAGTGGGCAGGGGATGTTGAGGGCAGGGCCAGCATATGTGGTGGCCCCCATGTCACCTTTTCTAGAGGAGGGAAGGACCGTAGCTCAGTGGTTCAGCATCTGCTCTGCATGAAGATGGTCTCAGGTTCAATCCTTGCCATCTCCTGGTAGGACTAGGAGGAACCCCGGTCTGAAGTTCTAGAGAACCTCTGCAGGTCAGGCAATATTGAGCCAGATGGAACAATGGGTTGACTCAGTGTAAGGGAGCTTCCTATGTTCCTTTCAGGAATATCGTCTGAACGAAGTGTGGGGGGGTCTTATGCAACTATGTATCTGAAGGTGGGGAAGGGGCATGGTGCAAAGTGTGTCTCAGGAAAAAATTGTTGGGTAAAACAGTCCAAGATGATGGGGAAAAGTTACTTGCTAGCTAAAATGAATCAATTTCCTCCAAGGAGGCAAGTACAAGATTTAATCTTCACACGAAGATCTGACCTACTGTTTTGGTAATACAGTAAAATAACGAGGAGGAATTAGGCTTGATTGAAATATGCTTCCTTGCATGCATTAAAGCGAGGTCTATTTTTTGTAATGTTAGGCATACTGTGGCATATAAAGAAAAATATGCTTAATGTTTTGACCTCCTGTAATCTTGGCTGAGGTTCTGTACTTCAGCTAATGCCAGCACAGATTAATCAGTGCTAATACAAATGTTCTTGGCTGCAGATGAGAAGTTGGGCTGATGAGTGATTACTTTAACCGCCTGCACTATAGAGATGGTGTGCAATTTATTTCTGTGGGAAACACTCATTCTGCGAAGCTCAAAGACATTAAAGCCGACATCAGAAAAAAAGAAAGGTGTTAACATTGATATTTGGAGAGCAATGATTGTTTAACCCCAGAACTCTGTACCCTTTTCATCATGGCACCTGTTTCAACCTGATCTCATAATTCTGAATAGGTCTTAGCTTGCATTGAAACATCAGGGTATCAAGAAGTAATTTTTAACCTTTGTATATCAGAGATACTGGAGTGGGGTGGGTCATTGCGAAAATGATAGGATGTCATTTTGACCATTCGCACAGTCAGCCCTGTTCTGCTTGTTGCTTCATCTCTCCTCCACCTCCCTCGTTTTCCCAACTTGGGGAATGCTTGAGATGCACCAACTCATCACTGATGGCAGGAGAGAGATGGCCCCTTTTATTTGGGTTTGAGGAGTCGAACTACATAGATCTCAGCTGAAGGCTTTGCTGGACTTATTTTCATTTACCTGTCTGCTTGAGAATGATGGTGGCTTTATCTGTCATTGGTGGGAGAGACTCCCACAACCCAGTATTGATTAATGGTCCTGTTGGGCTGCCACAGGACCCAGTTGAGGCTTGTTGCAGCTAATATTGCTAAGTTGTAACCTGGGGTTTTGTGTTTTTGGGTGCAGATAAGTGTCTGGGATGGGATCAGTTGGTGAGAACATTATGGGACCCTGTTGCAATGATCCTGGGCTAGGGGGGTGGTAGGGTGTGAGAGGAGGGGGAAACCCATAACACATGACACAGATAGCTGGTGGCAGTGCCACATGCCAGCTCCTCTAGCCAGATGTAGTGTGCATTTCAAACAATGACGCTGTTTCATTTCTCATTTTGTTTCATAAAATTTGAATTGGTTAGGTTAGCTTTTAAGTGTAAGGGGAATTTAATATCCCACACTCTCTGCTCCTCTGATTGAACAATTGCAGATTTTAGTCTTTGTCATAGGGCTGTTTTTCACATTACGATTCATATATCCATATGGCAGTGTAGGGAAGCTGTAAAAATACATGCAGCTAGATGCACACTCTGCATCCCAGCTGAACATCAGACAAGTGGCATTTTTTTCTCAAATGGCAAGTAGCCCAACATGGTGTGGTTTGTTATATATTTTTTGAGTCATTTAGCGTGATGCAGCAGTTTCACCCTCAAACCTTAGTGTTAAAGTAGACTCCTTACACAAGACTTGAAGATGAATCTTTACTTGTCAGGATGGCCAACAATTTAACAAGCTGTATTATTTATATTTATTGAATTCAATACAATTTGTTTATCTCCCTTGAGCCCAAGAGAGGGTTTGGTCTTCTTGCTCCAAAACACACACATAAATGCATAAATAATGCATAAATAAAAAATTACTCCATAGCTTGCCTGTCTTCATAAACTCTTCCAGACAGAGCCTCCTTGAAGTCTTCACGCTCCCATGTTCTCAGTCAACAAAGCAATGGCAAGACAACCAGCCAACCCCCAGCTCCCACACTCTGTTCTAAGACACACACACACACACACACACACACACACACACACACTCTTAAAGGCAGTAAACATGGCAATGATCCAGCATTTCTGTGACCTTGATTGGAGTTATTGCAGCTGTTACATTACATATGTTTTCTTTTCCCCAGTGCAACTGTAAAATGCATTTTCTAACAAACACAGTACAAACACTAACACGGTTTTCATAAGTAACAGGGGATGTGTTTATTTATTTTGGTGGTGGTGGGAATACTAACAAACACAGCCCTGAAGTTACAGTGCAAAAAGTAGGGCTAGTTTAAGGATTGAGGGACAAGGGGCAGAAAAGGATGGAGGGGAGGAAAGTGTGTCTAGATTAGTGATGGGGACTCTTTTTACTGTTAAGGGCAGCATACCCTTCACAGGTAATCTGTAGGGGGCTGCATGCTGGCGCTGAGTAGGACCAGAGGCAAATTTGGTCAGGGCCTCCCTCTTTCTCTAGTCTAGTTTAGTTAAGAGAAAAGCAAAAACAAAATTTTGAAGGTTTGTTATCCCAGCTTTTTAGGATCAAACCGCTCATTATTTTAAATGCCTCATCACCGTTAACACTGCATATTAGAAAAACCAGCTGGGAGGGGGAATCCGAATTGGGATTGGGTGCATGGAAGAAGTGCTCTATGTGATACTGCCTTTGATGTTGGTTTGGAAGCTGCAGCTAGCTAACACCTGGACAGCAGACTGAACAGGTACTCAGGCAACCCAACCCCAGTCTCCCCCACCATGAGCAAACTTTTTTCTATTAAAATTATGGTATAGTAATTTATATGCAGGTAACCTGGAGATCCCAACAATAGCTCAATTCCTCCAGGATGATGTTAGACACAGTTAGTCTATTCTTAATCATAGTGAGCCTCCTTAAATTAAGAAATAACCATTTAGACATGAAGAATCTGTGCCCCAAAGGCTTGATTGTTAAGGAAATAGCTGATGATTTGCTTTTAACTTTTGTTCTTATCAGTATTGAACTAATTTAAAAGACTCTGTAACAAGCTGAATTAGAGCTAAGCCAAGGGTCTTTTAACAGAGCTGAATTCCTGCTAGTGTGGCAGGAGAAAATTGCAACACTCAAGAATGGTAAAAATATGCACTGTTGTGTTTTGTTTGACTCCAGCTGACCTTTCATTAATAATATGAATAAATGGATCTCAAATACAACTTTGCAGACCAGTGGAGTTTTCTTTTTCTTTCTGTGTTGGCATAGCAGTGTGTGTACTTGCAGCATTGCTGAAGTTTTAAAACTGATTATTTTAAAAGTTGTGAAGGAAAGACTGTGGCATAGGCCAGTATTGGATAAAAGATCACATTTTATGTTTTATTCAGTTAATTAGAGGTAGTTCACACTGGATGTATTTCACTTCATTCCTCTTTTCACACTCATGTTGGCATTGGTCCTTAAACTAGGTAAAAAGTCTAATTTTCTTTTTTTAAAAAAACAACAACTATACAGCATATTTGTAAGTTAGAGAAATTTTAAACGCCTTTCTCCAGTGCCTTTCGAAGTCCCATTGGAAACTTTTTTGAGAGAGATTACCCATAAAGCCACCATAAGAAAATAGATGGTCAATCCCCACCCCTGCTCCATAATCTGAGTTTGCTACCCTGAGTTGCAAACATTATTTCCCCAAGACCTCTAAATAACAAACTAGGGTATCATAGGACACTGGCAGCAGCTGTAAATTATAGAATTATAGAGTTGGAAGGGACTCTGAGTCCAACCCCTGCAGTGCAGGTATATCAACTAAAGCATCCATTCTTTGGGTTTATAGAATCATAGAATTGTAGAGTTGGAAGGGACCCTGTGGATCATCAAGGCCAACCCCCTGCAATGCAGGAATATGCAGCTGTTCCATACAGGGATTGAACATGCAACCTTAGTGTTATCAGCACCACACTGGAGCTATCCGGTCATTCCGTTACTGCAAGGACTTCTGCCTGTGGATCAAGACTTCCTCTCCTCTCCTCTGTGCACCCCTACACTCCTCCAAATCTTTGGTAGAAGGCTGCAGGAACCTTAAGAACATGCTTTTGGGGGGAGGCAAGGGGTGTAATTTGCTCAATAAGTTGCTGAGCAAGAGAAATAATCTAGACTAAAATGTGACTAGATGAAGCAAATACGAAAATGCAATGGCTTCATAACCTAGTATTTCAAAAAACTCGCAGATCTCACAAGTATATATACTTTTGGGTATAAGGTATGATAGTGTGCTTATGTCCTGCTTTTCGGCTTCCTATGGGCACCTGGATTGCTGTTGTGAGAACAGAATGCTGGAGTAGATGAGTCTTTGACTTGATCCATCAGGGCTCTTATTACATTCTTATGGACAGGTAAAACAACTTGTTGATTGTCTGAAGCTGGATAATCATCCTGTTGACATTTCCATTCCACCTTAAGGAACAGACATGTGGAATTGTTGTGTGTCACATGTCTGTTTACATTCTAGCACAGTATGCTGGGAACTTCTGTTTGTGTATAGCTTTTGCTTTTGCTGTTCTCTCTGAGATGACATGAGAGAGAGACGACATGTTTCTTTGTTCTGATTTATGATTAATAAATCTGTAGCTATGGCATGACTTCACAAGCCTCATGCCTATTCTGTGTGCTCAGTACACTCTGCTAATAGCGTGCCCTGGCTTCTCAAGTCCGGGTTGCTGATTTACGTTGGAGCACAGGCTGATGGAAGGAGACGTCCGAGTTGGGGCTTGCCAGCTGGCCTCCCAGCCTTCCGCATGTCAACACATCATGGGCTCTGCTGCTAAAGCCATTCCATGCTGCCACTCATTGGGTGATCTATTGACTTTGCTGATGGCACCTTTGATCTAGACAGCTTTTTTTCTGAATTGAGGGGCAGAGAGATGGGGGAAAGGTCAAAGTGATGTGGAAGGATGGGTTTGGACATTATTATTAATGACATGATGGCCAGTTCTAGAAGGGTGGTTGCAAGTGGAAGTAGCATCAATGAAGAAGGTCACAATGCAGTTAGGGGGCTGAGAAATGACGGTGTGTCTCATTCAGGGCTGAGAGAGAGAAGGAAGCCCTGAGCTAGTCCTCATCCATGGTGCCCTACTGTGTAGGAGAAGGCCTTTAGTTATGGTCAGTAAGGGTGTGTGGAGAAGCATTTTCTCAATATATGCAGGATGTGGTTTTGGTGTGTGATCATACACAGAAATTCATGCAGTAAATGTTTGTGCTGACTTCTTTATTCCAATACTTTGGTATCCTGGACATGCTTTTATCTTTCTTGCTGTTTCCATAGCTATATGATTTATTTATGTCTCTGCTGTGGGCATTCTACTGTTTTGAGTGTATTTCCTGTTCCTTGCAAAATCTTGATATACTTATCATCATGTCTGGCATTTGATTCAGCAGCTGATGGTAGTGAAATGAGTAAACAAGCAAGGCGTATAATGAGATGAGTAAACCAGAGTCTGTAGGAGTCAGGGTTTGGAAGCTATATGAGAGCTAGTTGGCAAAGTCTTGTTAGCTCACTGTGGAATGCAACCAAATGAATTTCCTTGATTAGGATAACTATCATTAGGAGCTGCAGTCCATAATTTTAAGAGTTTAATTAAATCTGAGGTTGCTACTCACTGCTCATTTAGCAGCCATGGCTGAAAAAGCCATTTTCTCTCCATCTGAGCTTGGCAAGTATTCCGGCATATTAAATGAGTGTCTGAGATCGAGACATAGCATTAGTATTCTTTTGCAAGACCTAACTAACTACCGGTTAGGGTGGTAGATACCTTTTTGAGGATTAATATGTTATCATGTGACAGACACCCTGAACCTAATAATACTGGGGAAGAACGTATTTCGTATTCAGTCTCAATAATTGTATGCTTTCCTTTATCCAAGTGGCTGATTAAGAGTACTGTATTTATTTTAAAATCAGTTCGAACAGTTCTGTAATTAATAAAATACAAAGTAAGCTTAAATCTTCCCACCATCAACACATGGTGGCCCATTAAGAGCTTGAGAAACATTTTAATTCCTTAGACTACAAGAACAGGGAGGAATACAGGATTTTTCAGGGTTCTCAGTCTCTCCTGGAACTTCCATGGATAGACAAGGATCCTCACTGCAGAAGTGCAACTTTTTGAAGTGCCTCTAGAATTCACGTGACCTTGTAAGTGGGGATGAAGATGTTGCCTCTTAGGACAGGATGTGTGCTCACCTGACTGCTTAGATCTGCAAGACTAGCACTTTCACAAGTGCCACACCATGTTCATGCCATACTTGCAAGAAATGTATCCTTTAGTGTAGGAGCACCTGATATTTGGAACTGTGGCCAAAACTTCCCCCTTTCTGGCTTGTGTTCACCAGTCAGCTGATAGGTACTAAACATTTGGTGAATAGTGCCAGAGGCAATCGGCAGTCTACTGGGTTAGCTAATACTTGATAAATGCTGAGCTATCCCAGAGCTTCCATGTTCTCCTTATGTTCTTGTGGATAACACCTTTAGACTTTCACAGAACTATCCTATATACGTTGTTATTGAGTTCAGTAGAACATTCCCAAATATGTTTTAACAGGACCACAGCCCAAGTAGTTTTCTAAGCTGAAAACTAATTTACCATGTACCAGCAGTAGATGTACCTGCTCGTGGAAGGAAAACAAAAACAAAAACCCAGCAGGCTGGCACTGCTGAGTTAAAGTATCCAACAAGCACAAGCTGGATATTGACAAGCTGGGATGTGTGCAGAGGAGGGCAACCAACATGACCAAGGGTCTGGAAACCAACGCTTATGAGGAATGGTTGAGGGATTTGTGTATGTTTAGCCCAGAAAAGAGGAACTGAGAAGAGATATCATAGCCATCTTCCAATATCTAAAGGGCTGTCACATGGGAGATGTTGCAAGCTTGTTTTCTCCTGCTCCGAAGAATAGCACCCAAACCATTCAAGTTAAAAGAAAGGAGATACCAGCTAGACACCAGGAAGAACTTTCTGACAGTCGGAGCTGTTCAGCATTGAAGCAGACTCCCATGAAAAGTGGTGGAGTCTTTCCTTCCTTTGAGGTTTTTAAGCAGAGGTTGGATGGCCATCTGTCATGGATGCTTTAGTTGAGATTCCTACATTGCAAGGGGTTGGACTAAATGTCCCTCAGGATCCCTTCCAATTCTACAATTCTATTATTCTAAGTAACACAATCCATTAGAACGGTAAAATCTGCCTTTAGGTTAAGAGAAACTGACATGGTTCCTTTTCAGGAGGATAGAAGAAAAACAGAAGCACAGTTGCTTAGCACTTCCAGCTGAGCCGTGAAACCTGACTAACTCTGGGTAAACCATAGACCTACTCATGCCTGGTATTTTTTATATAAAAAATGCTGCATCCTCACAAGTCAGGGTATTTATCCTTCACATTTTAGGGCTCTGGGTGCCTCCTGCCCTGTTACACAATTCTTTTTATGAGTCACTGTACCTAGCTGCCTCTGAGAACGCAGTGGGAGAAATTACGTTGTTTCCTCTATCTATATACTATCATCAATATAAGCTGTGCTGTGTGGGCAGTTTCAGGAATAGTTGTCTTGGATGGAGACTTTGGAAATGTTTGTCAATTCTCTGTGTGCTTGTGGATTTCATTAAAAGTCAAAATTGACCTATGCTAGATAAATCGATTTTGATTTTAGTGGAATAGAGTTCCCTGTAGTAAGTAATATAGTTAAAAGATGGATTTTCTCCCCCACTTAAAAGCCTGGTAAATAGAATTCTTAAAGTTCTTAGAGGGAAAGTGCTTAGAGGAAAAGGGAGCAAACTGTAAACATTAAAAAAAACAACCTCCACCAATAAACAACTTGTTGATTGCAATTTGATAAAAAGGGGCTCAGGTTCAGTGAAGTGTCCAGGCAATGGTATCTGAAAAATAGCCCCATTAATATAGATTTGATTTTAAAAGATGGCATTGGCCAACAGATGCAGGATACTGCTAGGTACTGGCAAGCTGCATTAAGCACTCTGTTTACCCACCACATACATAAAGAAGCTGATTATATCAGCAATGGCATTACACAAGGCGCAGATTAAATGGGGACAGGCACTTGGTGTGCTTATCTCAGTTCTCCCTAAACAAAGAGGGTCACCTTTCTACAACAAGCAAACTAAAAAGGACTAAACATTCCTTATTATTGTCATTCATTATCTATTTCTTTTTGGCCTATTATTAGGCGACATGGGTGTGATTTTCTAATCTGTTTTACAGAGGGTTTTATTTTTACATTAGCATGCTTAATATTTCTTTACTGTGCTAAAAATGTCAAGGGTCTGTGTACTGTTTCTATCTACGCACCTACCGAGCTAGAAATCTCTATATTGCTATCTCTGTATCTATAGATATTATAATAGAAGCTTGGTTGCTCCTGTTAACAAGTTTCTCCCTCCAAGGGAGGGAGCATGTAAGATTCTCCTGCTTGCTCCCCATTTCCTCTTGAAAGTACCCCCTGGGGTATATTCATGCCTCATGCAGAACAATCAACTCTCCCTCCCTGCAAAGTCAAATGCATAGTACCTGGGGCATAAAATCCCACAAGTGCCTTTTGCTTGTGGTGTAGTGGTTAAGAGCGGTAGTCTCGTAATCTGGGGAACCTGGTTCGCGTCTCCGCTCCTCCACATTCAGCTGCTGGGTGACCTTGGGCCAGTCACACTTCTTTGAAGTCTCTCAGCCCCATTCACCTCACAGAGTGTTTGTTGTGGGGGAGGAAGGGAAAGGAGAATGTTAGCCGCTTTGAGACTCCTGAAGGGGAGTGAAAGGCAGGATATCAAATCCAAACTCTTCTTCTTCTCTCCCTGATGTAAAAAAATATGAAGAATAAATTAGAATAAATAACAATTTGTTGCCCCAAATCAGTTGCCTGAAGCAGTCACCTCATCACTTCACTGTGCCAAATGGTAGAGGCCACCATGCATCAACCATACAGGAGCTTGAACAGGTTGCCTAGAAAAAAGCACTGCATTCACAGGTTGGAGCAAGCCCACCCACATGGGGAGACCATGTCAAAATCCTCTCCTCAGAAAGCTCAACAACTTTGATCAATCCAATGGGTAGATCACTGCCATTTTTTTTTAATAGTGGGAGTAGCTCACAGTCTCTTGGGAGTTGGACATGCCTGCTGTAAAGCAAGAGAGAGTGCTACACCTTGTCTTTAAAAGCTGGGTGGGTGGGGTACAGAAACTTGTCTCCGCATTGCTTCTGTCCAGTTCTTAACTTCTTGCCCTGTGCTTGAAGTCGTGAACCATGACTCCAGAGCTGCTGACTCTTACTGTTATTTGCCTGACTAAAGATCTCTCTCTTTTTTTAACTTGCAAGTAAGAGCCTCTGCTTGTGTGTTTTGGGATGCGAGCCAGGAGAATTGCTTTGTAATTTGCAAATGATCATTGGCTGTCCTATGGTTACCTCTGCTTGGGTAGGCCTTGGGAAGATATCGTGCAGTTGGTTTATTTGGACTCTAACTTCCCATTTAAAAAAAAAAAAAGTCAGTAAAACTTTGATTGTCCCCCCTCCCCACCACACAGGAGGTGGTGGGAAGGATGTGTCTGTATAGACGAATTAGAAATTGTATTTATGTGTGTTTGAGTTTGACCAAATTGTGGGAAGCAGTGGAAGTGCTTCCCACTTCCTGGAGTGGGAAGTGCCTGGCGTGCTCTGGTCCATGGGGTCACAAAGAGTCGGACACGACTAAACGACTAAACAACAACAACAACAAATTTATGTGTGTGAGAGATCTACATAATCCTCACATTGTTAAGTGACTAAACAAAATCACATGACCAGACCAAGTATATCCAAAGGAGACACTTTCTGGTGTTAGGTATGCAGTGACTCAAAAACTGCAATTTTGTGCTGTTAAAGACAAATGCTATAGCCAGTGGTATAAATAAATACTACACTTGCCTTCTCCATGGATGGACATGAGAGTTTTACCAGAACTTGCATAGTTTGTCTTGCCTCCAAGCATTGCCCATGAGTTCTCTTTAAGAACACAAGAGTTCCTGACAGCTGTGTACAGAATACAAACAACTTTCTTTTTTTCAAGTGGAGCACTTATTAGAGCATTGCCTCCCTTATTGCTTGCTCTACAGCACCAGCTCCAATTCTGCTTTGATAATAGTCAAGTTGTGTGGAAAGAGAGAGGAAGCTTTGCTTCAGGACGGATTGCCTTGCATTGGAGTGGGGCGAGAATCTCTACTGTATTTTAAATACCCGAACAAAAATAATTCTAGGAGATACTGCTGACCAAAGATAAAACAGATGTTAAGAAACAAAAAGATACTATGCAAATGGCCAGGAATTGCTATGAGAGCCTCTGTATTTGTGCACTGTTTTAAAGTTGGGCTGAGTAACTTTTTTAAAAAGTTGAGGGCCATGTTTAATAATAATAATAATAATAATAATAATAATAATGATGATGAGAGGGGGGAGAGCTAGAACAAGGAAGTGCATTCATAAGTGCGAGGCACTTGACCACAGAGGCTACTGCATCTTTCCAGCCCCCAGATAGAGCACCTCTGACCTTGGGCATCCATCTGTCTACAGTGGTCTCTCTTTCTTTCTCCATCTTGTTCTTCTGATGGGTGCATCTGAATTATAGAGAGCAGAGAGTCATACAGACTCCTAAATGCTATGTACGCTTTTCATAATATAGGTCTAACAAAAGCAATCTCTACCCCGGTGGACTATACTGGGGCCATTCTTGTAACTGTAGCTTTGGTTCTGGGAAGAATCAGATGAACGTGTTCTCTAGCCAAACATGTCTTCCTCCTGACTGAATCTCAGAATGTACATCAAGCTGTTGTATTGTTTCTGAATGGCAAGATGACCCATATACCTTTACAACACCTGTATTTTTTTTAAAAAAACAACAACCCCAAAGGTTTCCAAAGAAGGAAAGAAATCTAGTAGAATGAACATTTTAGTGTTTTGGAAGATGCATATGTTTGACTTCAGTCATAAATGGAACATTGCCTTTTGTCACTGCCATGAATACACAGCTGGATTTTACACTGTGGAATTCTACCGGTATACTTTCTTTCCTTTCAACTGCTAATATATGGGAACACAGTGCAGGTGCATTTTGATTTATTTGGAAACAATCCCAGGGATTTCTGTTTGCTGTCTGTTTGGCAGCAACTACTTATAGCAAGGTCCAAATCCCTTCAGAAAGCCACACAAGGAATAAAAAATGCTCCAAGAAACCTGTAAGAAAGGGGAGGGGAATAAACTATAATAACTATATTTATACAATTATAGACATTGATTAGATTTATACGCAAAAGTGAACCCAAACACTATAACTGAGCCTCAAACATAGTGTGAAGGAAATATGGTGAGGTGGAGACTGCTACTCAGCACATCTGTTGACATAAATGTATAACCAATAGTGATATTTTGTTCAGCCGATTCCCAGTAACCCAGGCAGCCAAACTCCTACTTAGTTATTTGTGCCTTATGTTTCCTAGTTATTCCAGCAATGGCTTTGCAAATGGGTTAGCCTATCCAGGTCCTGAATGCTGAAAAGATATAAACTGAAGCCTTTAAAGACACAACTGCTTGGCATACATTCATTAAATCAATTGGATTCTTCTGGCGTTGCATCTGAATATAATTTTCAAATGGTAGAAATCCTATTTATTGCAGTACACTTTGCCACTGCAGAACACTCAAAGGGAACAGAATGCACAACAAAGGAGAGATTGTTTGGGTTCCATGTTGATGCGACATATTAAATCAAGGAATTGTGCTGTGTTATTTCAAACCTGGGGCAGTCTCCCATGGACTAGAGCTTTGAATGCTTTCTTATTATTATAAAATCTATGTTTATTGGATTGCAGCAACAAGCTTTGAATGCTTGAAGTATCGATCAGTTTTCATCTTGGCTTGAAGACATTATGTGAACCTTAGAGACTGAAGGAGAAAAGCAAGGTGACCACAAGCAGGGCAGATAAGATTAACTGCAGTATATTATCTCTGAACTAGAATCCATGGGCAACTGATAAGATTAGGTGGCTGATGACTTGTTGAACACCAGGGCCATGTTGACTACTCATCATGCACCTTCTTTGTGTTTTGAATGCTGGTCTAAATGCAGTAGGACTTTCCGTGCAGAATCATAAGTGGGGTGCCTCACATCCTCTTCCTCTCATTTGCCTTTTATAGTCGTCCTTTTTTTTAGTCTTATCTTACTACTGAAAGACTAAATATTCAATAATCCCACAAATACTGCAATGACTGGGCTATAATTTAATTATTAGAAGCTTCTTTGGTTCCTGTCAGGGAACTGCCATCAGTGCCGGAGGGAGAGAGCAAAATCCAGAGGGATTCCAGAGAGCGTCCCGGGATTGGGAGAGGCAGCCCATCTTCTGGGGAAGAGAATCAGCGTAGCACCAGTGGAGAAGGGGGGCAGATGGGGGAAGCGGCGAGGCGGTCCCATGACTCCTTGCCGGGGACCAGCGGGGAGAGTAGAGGTCCTCCGCTGCCTACGCCCTCCTTGCGCAGAAGGCTTTCGCGCAGAGAGAGTAGGAGGAGACTAGGCGTTAAAGAGCTTCTTTGCTGGAAGAAGTTTAAGAAACGCCCACTGACGGATTCTGCCAGCGATTGAGACAGCCATGGGTGAATGGCTGTCCGGACAGAAAAGGTTCACTCAGGCAACCCAGCCAGGTGTTTGCACTGGCTTACGCACGAGCAACCCCTAGAACCACTACAGTTCCCAACAGGTTTCATTTTCACTGTATTTTATAGCTATCTCTAAAAACATTTTAAAGTTTTTGTTCTGCTTTTTGTTACAACAAAAATGAAAGAGAAAGGTTAGGGCCCATTGCAGCCTTTGCATTCCATTTGCTTTGGACTACAACGCCCATCAACCTCAGCCAGCATTATTGCAGTGTTTGTCAACATGGGGCCCTCCAGGTGTTGCTGGATTACCAACACTTATCACCCCCAGTCATGCTAGTTGAGGCTGATGGGAATTGTCCAAAATATCTGGAGGACATCAGGTTGCTGAAGTCTGGTCTGTTGTTCAAAAAAATCATAAAATCCATTCATTCAGTGTAGTGGTGCCAAGCCTCTGGAACTTCCTCCCCAACCAAGATTAGCTAGGTATCCTCCTTGCTAAACTTCAGGTGCATGGCTTTGTTCTAGCAGGCATTTTAAGCTAGTGTTTGTTGTCCCATTTTCTGTGTATTGGTTGGTTTGTGTTTTATGTAAGTGGTACATAAATGTCTTAAATAACTGATCTATAAATCTGACTCTCCACCAAATATATACAAATGGGGATTATGCATGTATACACACACTTTTGCAATTTGGCAGTTCTATTTTTTGACTAACACAGAGGGTATCAGATCTATGTAAATATGAAGTGTAAAATGAGAAGTATCCCATTCAATGTGGCTCCCCTGTCGTTTCCGTGTTACATTCTTTTCAAGTTGGGACAGGGAGGTCTAATCCAAGACGGAGTTAAGCATGCTCAAGCCCTTTGATTGCAATGGGTTTAAGCAAGCCTAACCCTCTGCTGGGTTTGGACCAGAATTTTTAATATGAAACTCTCAAATCCATTAGTTTGTTTAATATCTAGGTTAGATGCTGTTGAAATATCTCAAAACTGGAAATGAAATAGAACTTGCTTCCCCTTCCAATAAAAATTGGTATCATTTGTTGCAGAAAGGGGTGGGTGGGGTCAGAATTAATCTAGGTTACAAAAAAGAATAAACCTTCACAAATGATTTATGGGGAAATATTCATCCATTTTCTGGATTCTCATCTCCAAGATAAAGCTGATCATTCCTAGAAAGCTGTGCAGTTTCCCCAGCCCCTCTTTCCAATTGGAACTTCAGTATCTGGCTCCCAAATATCAGGCACAGCAGATATTTTCAAAATAGCTTGAGACATTTGTGGCTTCAGCAGATTCAGTGTACTTTAAAAGCTGGCAGGTTTCTTTGTACTTCATGTTTCCTGGAGATAAAATTATCATGCCTCTATTCACTGGGATAAAGGCTCTCTCTACTGCTTTCATTTAAAGACATCTTCAGGTACAGAAATGTGCTTTTTAAACAACAACAACAACAACAATTCGACCACCAGTATTTTTAGATCAGCTTTAGTGGAGAACAGGACAGCAAAATGCAGTGCAAAACAAAGGGCTATTCACCCTTTTTCAGTTCTCCTGGGCCACACATGGAGTCATTAGAAGAGCTCTGCTGGATCACACCAATGGCAAGTATCCTCTTTCTAATCCAGCCTCCTCTTTCCTACAGCAGCCAACCAGATGCCTCTGGAAACCCCAGAAGCATGGCATGAGGGCAATAGCCCTCACCTACAGTCATTCCTCAGCAACTGGTATTATCTGATTCAGGCCTGCTAAATCTGGACCTGGAGGTAGCATATAGCCATCAGGACCAGCAGACATTAATAGTATTATCCTTTGTGAATTTTTAATATTCGCCCAGCTTGACCTGAAAATGCCCAATATTTTTTAAATATATTGCAGGGGTCCTGTTAGAGCAGAAAGGACATTCTTCCCCAATTTGTCTTCTGGAAAAGTTGATAGGGATTATTTTCTAAATATTCTGAAGGTTGGTTCCATGGGTGGCTATTAGAGAGAGAGAGCTTTCCCTGTGGTGAACACAAGCTGTGGATAACTCCTCCCAAAGGATGGTTTTGGAAACCTGGTTGAAGTTCTTCTTCTCATGAGTTTATAATAGTGTTTAGATGCTTTTATGCTTTTGGCTTGGAGAAAGCTTCAACTCCTGGGTCTGGTTGGTTTTCTTATGTGGCATGGGGAGGTTCCACCTTATCTTTTGTGGCAGCAAAACTTCTTGGACCAGCCTAGATGAGAGTAGAAGAAAAATGGGAAGCCTTTTGCCCATCAGTGCCTTAAGTTCTGGCTTCCTTTTTCCACAGAACCATAGACAGCATTGGTAGGAGGAATTACTCAAGAGAACTTTTCTTTTCTCTCTGGTTTCTGCCCTCCCCCCCCCCAATGACGGCAATGGTTTGTCTACCCTACACCAGAATTGGAAGGGTTTAGCCACAATTTTAAACTAATCTCAGTTTTAAAATCCCTTTGCATCCCCACTATTAATGGCTAATGCTCCATGATTTGTAAGGAGATTGCTTTATAGAAATATATCAAAAACATCACTGTACATGTTCCAAGACTGATGACCCTTGTAGTAAGAGCCTTAATAGCCCTGCGATAATATAATGGGGCAGGATTAAAGATAAAATCTTGAGAAGAGAAACAAGATACATTTTTCGCCCCGAAAGATGTATGAGGAAAAAAATACAGACCTGTTTTAACGTACTGCCATTTCTGTACAACTCACTGTAGCAGTGCCAGTGACACATTATTATAGCTTTTGTACATGCCTCTGGAAGGAAGACAAGAGATGCTGGTGGGATTAAGGCCATTGCTTTAACAGTCTTACATGTCTGCATTGGGCCAGGACAGACACAGTAAGCTCAAGCAGAGAGAAATATAAGGAAACTCAGCCAGAACCTTTCCCAGCCAACATTCCTCTTGGGTGGGTTGGCTGTTTATGACTTGTGTTACAAAAATGCATGCCTTTCCTGTCTTCCATCAATGCAATGTACAGTTCCTATTTCAAAAGCAAAAAAATAAAATAAAAATGGGTTCAGTTATCCGCAAAGGACACAATCTGATAAATCTTAGCTGCAGCCAGATACCTTTGAAATGGAAGTACAAACATACTGGCACAGGGCAGGGAACTCATCACACACTTTATAGTGAGGTCATATGAGTCCATGCAGGGTCCTGGATAATGGGCTGCAGTTGGATGTGGGAAACCTGAGTTTAAACTCCTGGTTTAACCTTGGATTTGTTAGGTGCTCTTAGGCAATTCCCTGTATCTCAACTATCACTTTATAAACTGCAGATAAGAGCCACCTTTCTCATAGCATTGTTGAGTTTGGCATATCCTAAGGGTTGCTTGTCCAACACAAAACCTGGTACAGATATCTGCACTGTGAATTGAAAATCAAAGATACAAGAAGAGCCCATTTGGATCAGGCCAAGTACCCATCTAGTCCTGCACTCTGTTCTCTCAGTGGCCAACCAGATGCCCACAACAAGCAGGACAAGGACCCAATAGCATTCTCCCTTTACAGCAGGTGTGGAGAACCTTTGCTCTTCCAGATGTTCCTGAACTGCAGCTTCCACCATCCGTGGCCATTGGCTGGGGCTGATGGGAGCTGTAATTTTTCAACGTCTGGAGAGCAACAGTTTTCCATGCCTGCTTTAGGCCTTCGGCTCGTGGAGAAAATTATGGGACTGTCTTTCCATATCCCTCTGTCCTCTTCTCCCTAGCAAAATAATATATTTGAAAAAATGAATATAAAACTTCAGTCTGCACCTTTATATAAAGACCCAGAAGTGTGTATCTTTTAAAATACCTGCCATTTTTCATTAAGGTCTCATATGTTATATAAAATTGCTTCTGGATTACATTTCCACTGTCAGAGGCGGTATTTCTCTGAATACCAGTTGCTGGTAAAATGGCAGGTGGGGAAAGTACTGGCGTACTCTGGTTCTGCTTTGTGGGCTTCCCACGGGTATCTGCTTGGCCACTGTGAGAACAGAGTCCTCCTGTCCCCTCACCCCGTCCTTGGAATGGAGTGGGGAACTACACAAGCCGGGAGCTTCCATTGGTCCCAATGGAAGGAGAAACCCTTATTTGAATAAGCCTCCGAAAGGGGGAGAAACAAAACAGGGAATGGCACTCCCTTCCAATCTGTTGCCCGGCGAATGCAAGCCTAGGAGCACTGGTGGACGAAGGTGGGACCGGGGGGCAGGGCGGTCAGCCCCAGGTGACATCCTGGGGGGTGACATCACCACTGCCCCCACCCCTGGGACGCTTACCTCGCACCCCCCCCAATGTGCACCACGCCCCATGTGGGCAGCGTGCCATGCTGTTTGGGACACGTGCCAGCCATGCCCCTGGATGTACGCCACTCCCAGTGCTGGAGCAAGTAGCCCCGCCGCTGCCTAAGAGAACTTTGGATTTGATTCTCCCTCCCCTCACTGAGTAGAATTGTTCTGCCTGGCACAGAAGTGAGTTTGGGGTACAACACTCCCCCATTTCTTAAACGTGTATGTGAGAAACAACAGCTCTTTGATTCCCAACCGCCTGTCTACTTTCCTTCCACAAGTAGACAGGGGATGTTGAAATATCCCCAGAGCAGTTTTACCAATATTCCTGACGGATTTCTTTTTATTAGGCTTCCTCAGCTAGTTTTTCCCACACTGCATCTTAAACAACATCAACATGCACACACTCGGTTAGAGCATCTTTTTCCTCCTGCAGTTTATAAGCAGCATGGGTAGGAGACATACTTAAGCAGCACATGGGAGATAAAGGAACTGGATTCCCCAGCTTGCTTCTCTGTGGTGATTAGTTCTCATAAACACCAAGTCAGCCATCACTTACTCACATATAATTGTTACATTTTTCATATGCGGAACCCTCCACCACAGGTGGTACCTAATTATTATTATTTAATTAAAAACAAACCTAGCAGCGACATACAAAATATTTTATTTGCTTTTTTCTTTTTTACTATTTATTAAAATGTGTGCCCCACTTTTCAAAATAAGACGAGTGTGCTGGATCAGGCCAATCACCCATCTAGTACAGTATCCTGTTCTTGCAGTGGCCAACCATATGCCCACAGGAATCCTGAAAGCAAGATTTGAGAGTAGCAGCACTCTATCCACTTGTGATCCCAAGTGACTGGCATTCAGTCAGAGGCGTGCTGTCTCCAGCGGTGGAAGGGGAACATGGCAATCTTCAAAGTGGTCCACAACACTTTTGAATTAATGTGACAAACTTCTATATTGGAACAGCACATTTGATTATGGGGAATTCTAGTTCATCAGTACCACCTGGTCACCAAAAACCTGGAAGTAGATGTGTCTCTTTCAGGCCATTATAAATGTTAGAAAGGTGTTACCAAATATTGGAGAACATGCTGAGAACAGTAGGATGTTGTTCCAAAGGGGAGGAGGTTGTAACCCTCAGATCCCCTTGCCCATTCAGAGCCAGGGTTTTTCCCCCAACAGGAATTTGGGGGAACTCAGTTCCGGCACCTTTTGGGTGGGTGCCATTGCCATTCTATGAGAACAAGGGAGGCGTTCATGGTGAGTTCTGGCACCTCTTTTTCTAGAAAAATAGCACTGTTCAGAATTTTTTTCCTATGGAGCTAAAAGAAAGAAAATGTGAAAGTTCTGGCTCTGTGACTCCCTCTACAAGTTGTATGACTTGTATTATTCCTGAACAAGAAAATGCCAAATTATTTGCAAGGATGGCAATGTGTATTATGTTCTCAGGAGCACTCTGAAGGTGACGCAAGCCGTTGCTTCTGGATATGTAGTCACATAGGGCCACTTAGATAGATAGGGCAGATAGATAGAAGGCTAGTCCCTTCTCAGGGAAGAAGTGGCTTAGGGTAAAGGAGCCAGGCCAGAACTGGAGGCCCTATAACAGGAATGGAGAACTTTTAGCCCTCCAGATGTTGCTGAACTACAACTCCCATCAGCCCCAGGAAGCACTTGGTGATGGGATTGTCTTTCAGGAACATTGGTTGGCTAAAGGATTCCCACATATGTTTTATAGGATGAGGTATTTCCTGATTGGCCCTTTATGTCACCAAGCTGGTAGTTGCAGTACTGCCCTCTGGTCTGGTGGTACTGAAGTACCACAGAGAACAGACTGTCACCTCCCTCCTTTCACAATCATGGTGATGCAGAAAGTACAGCAACTACATCAGTTTGCCAGAATCCCAGATCTCTGGTATTCAAAGGGATCCACTGTTTCCTTGAAAGCTTGCCTCATGTTGTTTTCTACCTCCTTTTGTAAGTGGAAAACAACAACAACAACAAGACCCCACATCCCACAAGGATTAGAGCCCTTGTATTCTCATGGGAGGTTGTATTTATCACTTTTGATGGACATCGCCGATCACTAGGAAGGTACACTTGCCACTGGCATGATAATGAGAGGCTTTTGTAGCCTAACAAAAGTCAGTACCTTTCAATTTACTCCAGTCGCGTACAGCTCATGGCTTTTGATGTCTGTAAGCCACAGTAGACCAACCTTTAATCTCTACACATGTAGCTTTAGCAGCAGTTCTTAGGGGAACATAAATTGAAAGAGGAGGAATGCAACATGGAGGAGGGGGAAATATTCAGTTCGTGATTTACAGGGTCTCTAGAGCCCAAAAGCACTAAACAGGTTGTTTTACATGGAGAAACAGACCATGCAAGTGACTACCCCATTAAAGGGAGATTCAAGATAAGAATTACAACATGGGCAGAAACCTGGTTTCAGTGTAGTAAAATGATACCATCAGGATGTTACAGAATGAAAAGCAATCACTTTCAATTATTATTGCACATGTCAGCCCAGTAAACTAACTCAGCTGGTATTTTAAGTAGCAATTCACAAGCATCTGCAGGCTAAACTATTTTGTGCATGGACAGAAATTCAATTTGTATAGGCATTCTGAGAAAGGGGAATCTGTTTGCTTTTCAGGAGTAAATAAATGTTGGGGGCTAAGTATATTCTCAATAGGGATGAACAAATTTGTCCATTTTGGTTTCCTTACGTTTCTCTTCTTTTTTTCCCTTCTAATCTTAGGCTCATTTTCCCCCCAAATAAAGCAAGAAACTTGTCAGCACTTGAGTGTGCATTCCTCCTCCTAACACAACACTTTTTTGGTATGCAGTGTTGCCTAATATACATATTTTTGCAATCAATTTTCCCAAATATATTGCATTTGTGTGTGTTATTTTCAATTACGTAGTCATTTTTATGCATGCTTTCCCTCCATATGCCATTTTTTTGGTACACATTTCGGATGGGGTGCAAAATTTGGAGAAGTGTGAATTTTGAATGATAGCTGGTCTCAGTGCATGTGTTGTTTTTGGGAAATGCAAATTAGGTAGATTCACATTAAAATGAGAACTGAACTGAATTTCTTCCCCATGCATGTCTGCATGTGAACATCTTCCCCTTCAACACATGTGGAGGAATTAATTCCCTGAAACTAGACATAGGAATTTATTATAATTATATCTCAACCTTCCTCAGGAATTCTGGTTGGCATGGGCAATGTTATCCCATTTTTCCTAATAACAACATTGTAGTGTTGGGTAGGCCAAAAATTTAGTATCTGCTAGATCATGTGAACAGGACCATAGCCCAGTGGTAAAACATCTGCTTTGTTTGCCAAAGGTTGCAGGTTCAATCCCCGGTGTCTTCAGGTATGGCTGAAAAAATACTTCTGTCTAAGACCCTAGAGAGCCTTAGCCAGTCAGTGTGTGCAGTACTGAGTTAGATGATCCAATATTATGACTCATTATAAGGGCACTTCCTATACCAGGAAGTGCCATACTTGATGTCTGAAGGAGCATCTCCACCTCCATCGTTCTGCCCGGACACTGAGGTCCAGTGCCGAGGGCCTTCTGGTGGTTCCCTCGCTGCGAGAAGCCAAGTTACAGGGAACCAGGCAGAGGGCCTTCTCGGTAGTGGCACGTGCCCTGTGGAACGCCCTCCCACCAGATGTCAAAGAGAAAAATAACTACAAAACTTTTAGAAGACATCTGAAGGCAGCCCTGTTTAGGGAAACTTGTAATGTTTAATAGGTTATTGTATTTTAGTGTTTTGTTGGAAGCCACCCAGAGTGCCTGGGAAACCCAGCCAGATGGGCGGGGTATAAATTTATTATTATTATTATTATTATTATTATTATTATTATTATTATATGCCCCACTTGTTTGCTGGTCAACAAAGGATGAAGGAGAGTTCGGTGTACCCAACTCCAAATTTTCCCAATCCTTTCTGAAACTAACGTCTGAATATTAAATTTCGATGTTATAATTTAACATCTGGAGATATTTAATTTGAGCATGTCATATATTACTTTGAAATCTGACAGCTTTTGATAGCAGAGATGAGATCATATTTGGTGTTTGCCAGCTGTTGGATCTCTGACAGCATTTGACAGTGGACAGCTATGGCATTTGACATTTGATACAATATCAAACAGTATGCAATTAATGCATGATAGTATTTGAGAGCTGACTTCCGATATTTCGCCCTGTGAATATTTGCTCTTCTATAAATATTTGATTCGCTACGTGCTTGCTCTCAGTGTCTTAAACCACATTTTAAAACAGTCAATATCAGAGGGCAGTATGTGCTTTCTCAAAACAAAGGTGCCAGAGTTGAAGCTTTCTTGAAAAACACTCTTGTTGACTTCAAGTCCTGACTCCTAAATCTCAGGTGCATGAAGGTGGCTGCACTGTGGCAGAAATGTACACTGAATATGCCTGGGGGTCACACTCTTTATTATTGAAGCAGATACTCCATGACCGAGCAGGTGGCTTTCAAGACAGGCTAGAATTCAGTGCTAGTCTTACTCAGAGTAGCCCCATTGACGTTAGTGGAGATGACTAAGATTGATTCATAAATTTCAATGGGTGTATTCTAAGTGGGATTCAGTTGCATTCTGCCCAGGTTTGGAAGATGCCCCCTTAGACTTAAGATCTTAGACTCAAAAAAAATCATGAAGTGTTCTGTATAGTTGCATATTTCAAATATAAACTGATCTGAAAGTTCTTGGTCATTTATTTAACACATCAGAAAATGAAGTGACTTTACTCCTCACTTATCACGTGTGCTGGCTCTGTTGGGGCGGGGTACACATAAAATCCAACATGCACGCAGACTGAGGTTTTGCTGTCCATCTCTGGGGCATAGCTGTCAACGTTTCCCTTTTTAAAAGGGAAATTCCCTTATTCTGAATAGGATTCCTCGCAAGAAAAGGGAAAAGTTGACAGATATGCTCCGGGGGTGGGGGTTGGTAACTGAGTGTGCAATTTTGGCCTACACACATTGAGCTCTATATGCATAGGGTGCATTTACAGGAGTCATCCCTGCAGGGGGAGCTAGCTGTGTACCAGATGAATGAGATGACTAGTACATGCAGGCATCTGGGTATGGATTCCTGGTGATTTTGTGGACCACCATGTACAGAAGGCATTCATTTGCATCACCTAACCCTATTCCACGTCCTACATTTAGTAGTGATACAACATTATCAGGACTCTATCAGGAAACGCAGGGTAATAAAAGCAATTAATTTATTGAGAAACAGCCACCAGACTGTTATGAGATATGAGATATTTATTGAGAAACAGCCACCAGGAGTTATGAGATATCAGAATCCACCTAGGGTTTTATTCAGGTTATTCTAAAACTGCACCCCAGACAATCCGAGTGATTAAACAAGAACAAAACTTGACTACATAACAGTCCATGGCTTGTTGGAAGCAAAATAAACCAAGCTCAGAATTGCACCTAAGCTGCTAAGCTGAGCCGTGGCTTGGATTTAGGAATCTGGCAGCTTCAGGACCAGGAGGTGGGGGGAACAGTCACAATTTTTGCCCTGGGTACCTACACATTTGCTCATTCTCACTAAGTCGTAAGTTGACTTAGCATTACATGCAAACCAGGCCAATGAATAAAACATACAATCAACAAATTACCAAAAAGCAATTATAATAGAATTGGAAAATAGTAATTTATTTACGTTAATGACACATCTCTAGGAAATTACCCTGCAGGGAGCCCAGATTGCTGCCTTGCCAAATTCTTGATATTGCACCTGAAGTCAGTCAAAAATCCAAATAATTACTTCAACAGAAAATGACTAAAGAAACAGAGATATGGGATGCCTTGTCTTTAAAGTATGTCTGCCAATAGGTTGTCCCAAAATGGACAGTTTGGGAGATGCTGTCACAGAATCCATTTCCAAACAGTTAACAAGTTTTGCCAGTGAGAGTCGATACTTCACCCACAATGCTGATTTGTATATGTAGCAGTGTATTAAAAAGCTAACACTAATGACACAAACTTATGCCTGTGAATGCTCTGAATGCTCCTTAGCATGTTTAATATACTAAGAGTGAAATGTCTTGATGTAAGAACAGAATATGACAGTTGATTGGTACTGAGACAGTAGGAGAACTGCCTTATGGCTGGATGACATATGAGGCGATAAGGAGAGACATTGACTTGGATAAAACAAGGACAGTTTGAAACAGAATGGGCCTACTGTGATTAGGCTGGTGGACTTGAAATTCATTATAAAGCAGAATCAGTTATGTGAGAGCTGGGAGACCTTTTTGTGTGTGTGTGTGCAAACATTCTCATCACTTTAGCTGTCTTGATTTCTTGCCATTCATCACTGTCTCCCTGTCCATTTTCATAAAGGATTTCTTGCTCTTTCTTGACACCTTACACTCCTCGCAACTTACTGTAATCTTGTAGAGGACAAATTTGTTCTAAGGACGAGTGAATGGTAAAAGCAAGCTGTGTTTGCCGTTTTCACCTCTTTGACTTAAACAACGAGACTAATGCCTTTAAAGCTTATCGTATAAAGGTATCATAGCCTATTTCTCGCTGAGGTGGTAAAGCCATGTCTGGGCTTGGATAACTCATCCATCCCCCACCAAATTTCCTGCACATAGAAAGCTAGCATTTCAAGAAGAAGGACTTGTCTAGCTTTCTCTTTAACATGCTCATTTTCTGTGTGCTGCTCCCTTCTCCAAAGCATAATAATCAAAGAGCTTACCTGTATGTCCTCTTTTGTTCTGTTTAGAGTGCTATGGCTCTGACACAAGTAGGGATGGGTGAATTTATCAGTTTTTATCAGTTTACCATTTTGCTAGTCTTAAATTCAGTACTCTATATCACTTTGTGTTAAAGAAAAGTCCTCATGAAAATTCTTAAGCATTTGTGTGCAATTCCCCCCCATATACATGTGTGTGAATGTAATTCTTTGTAATATACCCATTTTTGCAAAGCAATTTCCCCTAAAATAAGACATTTCTGTATTTTATTTTTTTTATATCTGCATTTTAAGGTACACTTTACCAAAGTATATGCATTTTGTAAACATTGCTTGGTTGGGGAACTACATTGCAAAATCTGTAGATGTGTGACTGTTGAAGGATGGCTGGGTTGTTTCAAAAGTGATAATTTGGTAGGTTCATCTTTAATCGCAAGCTGTATTGAATTTCTTCTCCAACCTAAGATGCAGTTTGCCACCTCAATGAGAACTAAGCATTACTTTTGACATGTCTTCTTAACAGACACGCTAAATAGACACCATGATGTTGTCCTGTAAAAAAACGAATAGGGTGAATGTTAGCAACTATTTCCATGAACAACTGAGAGGGAGGTGAAGAGAATCTCTCTATCCAAGTTATAACAGGTGATGTGATGGCTTCTCTTGCAATTTTAACACGGCACACAAATATTGGGCAGGGTGGGGTTTGCTTTAAATCAGGCATGGGGCACCTGCAACTCTGCATATGTTGTTGGAGCCCCAGCTAGCATGGTCAATGGCCAAAGAGGAAGGAAATTGTAATCCAGTAACATGTGGAGGATCACAACTTCCCCCACCCTGATTTAAACTGATTTCTGTGTGGAGAAAGCTTACAACACCACTGCCCATTCCACAAACCATATTGCACCAGCGTTTTGCCATCTGTGAGGGCTTTCAGTTTGTTTCTGGGTCCAATTCAAAGTGCTGGTATTAACCTTAAAAGTTCTAAATGTCTCTAGCCAGTGGCCACTTGCCAGCTTCTTCTCATGTATACTTAGGTGCACTGTAGGATCATTTTCTGAGGCCCTTCTACGGCTGCCTCTGCCAAATGTGGAAAGGACCTTTTCAGTGGTGGTGCACCTTTGTGGAATTCCCTCCCCAGAGAGGCTTGCCTGATTCCTCCATTGCGATCTTTTGGATGCTAGGACCACCACCCCAGCTTTCAAAGCTAAGAGTATTCCAGTGCTTTTTAAAGGCTTTGCACTGACGTAATTTCCTTGTGTTTTGGATTTGTGCTTTTGTTGGTTTTGTTGTGTTTAGACTTCATGTTTCTACTGCTAATTGTCCATTAGAATAGCTCAGCTGATAGAGCGTGAGACTGATGGAGAAGCATGCCCAGGGAAGCATGTGGTCCATAATGACCTTGAGAGGGTGTTTCAGCACAGTAGTTCCTTGTGTACTTGGGATCTCTGATGTGCTACTGGAGTTTGCTGCTTCCAAGCACAGCCCCATTCATGTATACCTATCCTTTGCATGCACAGATGTGCTCACTCTGTTGAAATTAATAGGATAGCTCATGCTTATAAGACCTAATTAAGCTGTTCATGGGGCTCTGGTTTAGGATGTGTGCATAAGAGAGAAGGGGGGGTGGAGAAAAAACACATTGGCTTTAAAAACTCAATTTGGTAATGAGCGGAGTCTGTTTGAATTAACTGTTTCTGAAACACTCAATTAAGTGAATGCAAGTAGTATCGCTTTCTGTACATGCAATTACATTTGACAGTTTCACAGAAATTGCATTATTTTATTTAGGTAGAGAATTGTGTTAGAAACACTTCAGTTACATTCTTAGGAATTTTAAAAGAATGCAATGAGCGAATAAGGAATTCATCTAAGGACATTTCTTGAATAATGAATTTTATTGTAATTGCCCACTGTTTCATTCTTGATTTGCAAGCTGCATGACTGTTTGGCTTCAAACATGCAAATTCAATGTTATCTTGTTCCAGTAAACAGATTGCTGTGATGATATACAGTAGTAGTTAAGCTATCTGCTTTGTTTACCAATTTCATTGCATGCTTCATTGCCTCTCTCTTGCAGCATCTCCCAGCATATGATGGAGGAGGCTCAGATATGCAGCCTATAGCAGTTAGAAGTACTCTGTTGGCCTGGATCCAAAGAGCTCCATGCCTGGGCCTTCTGGCACTTCCATTTTGTGCTTCTAACTGGAGCCACTCCTATTGCTTTGGTTACATAAGAACATAGGGAGCTGCTGAGTCAGACCATTGGTCCATCAAGCTCAATATTGTCTACAGTGGCTTTCAGGCAGGGGACATTCTAAGCCCTACCTGGAGATGGAACTCTGGGACCTCCGGCATGCAAGGTGGATTCCCTTCCATTGAGCTTTTCAGGGTATTCTACAGGCTTCTGCATAAAGTGAGTGATGGTGACAGTCTCAAGTTACAATTTGAATCCTTCCCATTATTTATAAAGGTATTTAGATGACGTATTAAGTGGCATGTTGGCCCCTTTTATAAATCCACTGGGAGCTATTGCAATTTTCTTATCGGTGGCCCCATCTAAATCCACCTCATTGTCTCACATTCAAAGATGCCATGGCAAAGGGCGGCATCCGGTGCCCTCGTTCAGTTGGTGCAAGGGTTTATGCTTGCGCAAGCGAACTTCCTTTCCCTGTGCATATCCCACGCTTTCCTCACATTGGCTTCAAAGTATCTGGGGGACCCATCAGAACAGATTTAAGGGTGCGTGGGCAGAAGAGAGGGGCAGAATGCTCCATCGTTGAAGCAGAAATTCTTGAGCGGGTGGCACATTCATGTAGAACTATAGGTAACTCCCCATTTGTGTGAGGGTTGCGTTCCGGATCATTGCCCGCATCAGTGCTCACGTATAGGCCTGTTCCATCCCTGACCCCATTCCACCCCCTTGGGGGGAGTGAGAATGTGCTTTAAGTGTATGGTATATATGTACCCTAGGGGTGTTTTAGAGGTTCATTTTTGTGAAGATGAAGTTTTGTTCCCTACCTCACCCCCCCACCCAACTATATCTTCTTGTTCAGATATTAGGCATATGTGGTCATTTCCAATTTTTGATAAATAAATAAAAATGGCTGGTTAATTTGAAGTTTTTATGTAATTTCCTAAATCTGTCTCTCTTACAAATTGCGGCCAGTTTTTGCAATCCTGATTGCTACAGCTGGGGTGCAGGGGAGGGGGGTTATTTTTTATTGAATCTATGTTACATGGTGCCAAAGGATGTGTTGTGAGGGAAGGGTTGCCTAGTAGCAGTTTCTGAAAACGCTGATTATTTTGTTTGCTCATTTATTTTAATTTGGTTGGTAATCGCTTTGAATTGGGTGCACACTGAGAGTTGCTCTTGCAGCCTCCAGGAAGACATTTATCTCTCTGTCAGCAAGTAGTTTAGTGAGGAGCCTGCTTTCAGACCAGAAGACCAAAGCGCATGGTGACCTCTCAGCCAGTGCCTAGTTCCCAGCTTCCAAAATGGCTTGCTGTCATAGAAGTATAGAGTTGGAAGGGGCCATGAGGACCATCTAGTCTAACCCCCTGCGGTACAGAAATCTCTCATCCAATGTGGGGATCGAAACCCATGACCCTGATATTGAGAGTCTTATGCTCTACTGACTGGGCAGTCGACAGCAAAATAAATTAAAATAAAATTTCCGATTTTGGGTCTCGGTCTAGATAACTTTAAAGGGCAGAGGGCACCTCTTGGGCTAGATTTGATTCATGGACCTCCAGCTGTTGTTCCCAAATCAGTGTAATGTAGCATTTATAAATATACTCCATCTTAGACAATGTCTCTCACAGGCCTAGCTTTAGGTGTGAGGGGGCCTGGCAAAATGCTTTCTATGGGTCCCCTCAAGCACCACCACCATCATGCTCTGTGACAGGTACATGTGACTATTCTAATTATCTAATTATTCTAATAATGGCCCAATGTAACATCCTTCCAGGGCACACTGTGGGGAGTTTAAAATGGTGGCAGTCCAGCTGCCCACCACTCCATTCTGAGTCTCAGAGATAGGTATAAGAGCCCAGAAAAGGCATCTGCCTAGGTAGGCTTTGCCTGGTGCTTAGGCCCTGACTGTTTCTTAAGGAGACCAGGTGCTGAAATGGGGACTTGTTGCTTGAAGAACAAAAACCCTTTGTATCCGTGAAGCTGCCTCCTCCTCGTCTTCCTGTAACATGGCAACGGTGTTGCTGAGGGATGCTTTGCGGCTCACAGGCATAATGTGAATTCTCCCTCCTGCAGAGCCAATAGCAATTACAGTTGCTCTTTGTATTGAAAAGGACATTCAATATGGTAACTGCACTGCTCTCCGAATGTCCTTTGGCGATTGACCTTTGAGATGTGGTGTCCATAAATTGGTTAGGATCCTGCTGGGATTTTAAGAGGATTTGTCATTTTGTAATCAATGGAAGCAAGCACTTTCACCCGGTATGATAGGATGAGCTTTTTATCAGTCTAATCCCAACATTACCTTTAAAACAAAAACAAACAAAAAAATCTGATTTTGTGTGTTTAAGAAATATTAATGTCAGTTTTGCCTTCCGCACTGAAACTGAGAACAGGTTGGTAGGTAGGTATATAGATTGATAAAGACTATGTGGGTTGTGACAACATCCTAGACTGCATAATGCAAGTTCTTTGATTGATGTTCACTTTTGGTGAGCTGTGTTCTTCACTTTAAAGGCTGCACATACCCACTGCATTTTATACCATAGAAGTAAATGGTCACCATTCACTATTTTGTTGCCTGTTAATTACTCATTTGTACTCAAAGTAGGGGTTGGTAACGTAGAAAAAGTTTTTTTTTTAAAAAAATTGTCTATGTGTGCATACTTTTTAAAAACAACAACTCCTTGACAGGAATCTAAAGCACAGGGCAGCAGAAGTCCACAGGAATTGAGAGAAGTGGGTAGCCCCAAGTCCATGTTGTTCTTAAGGGAACAGTGCACAGTTAATGCATCATGCCTGAATGCAACATAAATATCTCTTGGAGATACTGTTGATGTTGGAATAAAATTTATTCACAGCACCTCCAAAGCAGAAAGTAAAGGTCATGGTATTTATGAGATTGGTTGGCCCAATAAATGTTGGTGCCTGAGGAGGCATAATGGGGAAGGCTGCCACTGCCATGACACTTGCCACCTAACATAGTTGCCTCCCTTTGTCCCATGGTAGGACTGGCCCTGTTCCTGAGGTAAAAGTAAAACCTGCTCCAGCCATTGGGTTATCCAGTCCCTATAGGCAGGGTCCTACAGAAATGTTATTTATTTATTTTCTTTCAGTTATAAGCTACTTTTCCTTTGTTCCTAGGCATGTGGTTCTTAGGCAGTCTCTCATCCAGGCACTGACCAGACCCAGATCAGCTTAGCTTCAGCAAAGTGATAGCTTCATGTGCCTCCAGTGAAAGATACTGTCTCGCATAGGATTTTCTCTGCACTACATTCCACAAGCCCTCTCTCTACTTCTCCTATTTATGTATGCCATATCTTTTTATAGTACCCTTCCTACAAATCCCAAGACAACAGCAAAACACAACTTACGCTTCAGGTTACATGCGCTTCAGGTTACAGACTCCGCTAACCCAGGAATATTACTTCGGGTTAAAAACTTTGCTTCAGGATAAGAACAGAAATCGTGCAGCGGCGGCGCAGCGGCAGCAGGAGGCCCCATTAGCTAAAGTGGTGCTTCAGGTTAAGAACAGTTTCAGGTTAAGAACGGACCTCCGGAACGAATTAAGTACTTAACCCGAGGTACCACTGTACATTAAAACAACATGATAAATAAAAGCATTATAACAAAAAAATAGACAGACTTTTTATATTATTACCAACAGTTTGTTCAAGAGGGAGCTGCAATAAAATGTTGTCCTCCTGTCTAAAAGAAGTGCTGCTGATCAAGGATTAATTCCCTCCAGGCTTGGCTTTCCGTCCTCCCACCCTGCTGTGTTCTTTTTCTTCTTCCTTTTCCAACTGTTATGCTGTTATGCATTGCTAGTCCTAATTGGGCTGCTGTTGTTTTTTAATTCTCATCATCTCCTCCTCCTCCTCCAGTATCTCACATTCATCTTTGGATATACGCCTCTTCAGGTTCTTTCCAGCGTTCTCTGTTCTTTGCTGTCTGCATCCATATAAGCCCTGCTGTTAATTTTAGATCATCCACCTACCAAGTTTGTCCCCTTAGGTTTAAAAAAAATATTTTTGCACTACCTTTAAACCTTGGGGTGGCCCCATTTTGGCTACAATCCGAGTGGCACTCACTGCCTGAGCTTGTGATTGAAAAACAAACAAACCATGTTTGTAGCATTGTAGAGTAGATTGTTCATTAATTGGTTGCAGTGGATGGAGGAGAACTCTGATTCAGGTTTCATTTAAAGGCAAACCTACCTGCTCTGCACTTTCTAAAACAATATGCAAACTCAAATGGCTTGAAACGTCATCCTTGAATCTTCATACTTCTCCAGATGTTGCAGAGCATTTATGCAGCCGCTTTATGTATATAAATGCATATAGCAGAGTGATGCATGCTTATATTGGTGAAAATGCATTATATGGGGGAAATGGCCTGGCAAAAATGTCTATATTAGGCAAAACTGAATACAAAATGTGTCTATTAGGAGAAATTCACACTAAAATGTGGATGATGTTTCATTAGGATATTTTTCACACACACACACACACACACACACACACACACATATCCCCCAAAACTCACAAACCCAGATTCCCCCATTCCTAGCTGTAGCTGACCTGGGTGTTCAGGTTCTGGTTGCCTGGTCTTTTGCCTAGCAATTTTTCTGGTCAAAACTTCTCATAGCCTGAAAATTTCAAAATAAAAAAATCCTTCCAGTAGCACCTTTAAGACCAACTAAGTTAGTTCTTGGTATGAGCTTTCGTGTGCAAGCACACTTCTTCAGATACACTGAAGTAAGCATGGACCAATGGTACCAAATAGTATGGGAAACAGCCCTACTAGAAAAATTAACTAATAAACTGAAACTGACACGGGGACAAACAGAAGAAGACGCCTTCACCCCGGTATGGCTCCCATTTATCACATACACAGCCCAACGGGACAATGACAATAATCCACCAACAGCATACAAATCAATATGGCTAACCTGATCCAAAACACCCACCCACCTCACTCACACACGAAAACAAAGATCACCACAGCCAATCACAAGCAAACGATCACACCCTAGGCCAACCCCAACCTCTCTCACCACCAAAGGAACACAAGTGAACAACACAAGCAACGCTGACACCAAACTCTACATACATTAAACATAATAGAAACACCGCCACCCGACCCCACCCCCATCCATCTTCCCTCTCTCCACCCCCCTTTCTTTTTTCTTTCTTTTTTCTTCTCCCCCTAATGCCTCAACAAATGAAACGGATTTGTAAAAATGTTACATGAAAAAAAACAAAAAACGAGGCACTACACTTCTGTAAAACAAGAAAATCCTTAATAAAATATTTAAAAAAAAAAAAAAGAGGAGGGAAATCTTTACCTACACCATGGTATTATGAGCTGCATAATCTAACTCTTCTTGGGCAATGTAATTACAACTGTGACATGTTCCAAACAAAATCCTCTTGTCATGGCATCCTCTTTGCACCCTCTACCCCCCCCTTTTAGTAAAAGAACCAACAAAATCACAGGAAGACCAATGACCTATGGAATCTTTGTGGTGGTTTTGACACCTGTGGCAGCTGTCTCCTTTGCCTTCAGGAAGTCATATATATCAGAACAGTATAAATAGCTGTAGGGGGAGATGCAGCCCGAACTACAAAAGACTAGTTGAGCCAGGGAACAGAGCAGTTTCCAGAAATAGCTAATCCCTTGTCGCGAAAGTAATGTGCGAGGCAGAGGACATATACTTCATCTGGAGAAAGAGAGTGAGCCGTAAATGCAGAGATTAGTTGGAACAGCTCTATCTAGGACAAAAATTACCACAATCTGTAACAATGAAAACATGGACAAAACGGACAGGGTGTTATATATAATTTTGTAACAGAGCACAGTAGCAACTTGATCATGACCAATGCAGCTGACTTGTAGAGCACAAAGGAAGCACTAAGGATCGGGGGAGGGGGGGAATGGTGATAAGAATGTAAGATAATGAACAGTACCCATGTTTAAGTAAAACCAAGGGTTAAGGACAAAGGAGCCAGTCAGATTATCTGTCTACAGAGCAATGGTCAAATGCCTTGAGAGTGTTGAAAGAAAAGTGTTGTGTCAAGAGCCCTGGAGTTGGAAATGTGCTTTGGTTTGCAGACATTGATGCAGGAGGTGGAAATGAAAGAATCGGAGGGAGTTACGGGAACCTAAGTTGGAGGAGCAGGGAATTCTCCCTTTCCACACTAACTTCAGCTGCTTTGGAAGGAGGAGAAGGGACAATGGCTCTCTTCTCCAATCTTCTGCAGAGTGGAGAGCCTCGGTGGAGGGTGGAGAGAGTTTTGTTCAGCCAATGGGGCCAGGGAGGCTGACTGGCAGTGGCAGGGAGGTAGGTAGCAATGACTGAATAGGAGGGTGTGGCCTTGTTGCCTAGAATGAGGGTCTACCTTTGTGGATAGAAAGGTGGACCACCCACCTGGTCAGAGGTTTGCAGCTGCAGTCTTGACATTCCCAAGAGAGTATTGCAAATGAGCACGCCACACTTCATATTTAAAAGCTGATGGGAGAGGTGGGGAAACTTGTTGGGACGTCTTCATGGCTTCCATCTAGTTCTCAACTTCTTGCCCTGCTCTTGAACTCCTGAACATTGAGTCTGCTGCCATGACTGTACTATTACTTGCCTGAATAAAGATCACTTCCTTACTTACAAGTAGGAGCCTCTGTCTGCATGTGTTGGGTGGGAGACAGGACAGGTTGCTCTTCTCCGCCTGCAGTAATGGCTACCAGAGACTTTTGACCTCTTTGATATTTTTTTCCCTGATAGAAGACGACAGCTGTAAACTGAACAGTTAAAAAACAATCACAATGTTAAGGCACGGCTAGACTGACATCCTTCATTGTAGGGCAAAGAGAGTAAGACGGCAGTAAATGCTGGGATTTTAAAAATCGTGTACGGCAGCTAGTTGGCTCTCCTTCCTGTGACCTGCCAGTCATTGCACGGAACTGGCTGGGGATTTGGAGCATTTGGCAACAAATGAATGGGGAAATTGGCTGGATTCCTTCCTCAAAAAGTGACAGCTGTTCTTAAGCAGCCCCACAGGTTAGACATGCCACTAAATCTGGAACTCCACCACGATTTTCCATGTCATAGGCAATTAGCAGTTTATTAAAATATCACTGACCACCCCCATTTGAACTTTCTGGAGGTTCCCATAGCTTCTTCCGAGACTACTTATTTCCCTGACAGCATATGTACCTGATCATGCATTTGTATTCCATATACTTGTTGCTTTGCCATCAGTGCACATCACGCCTTACATTGTAACCAAATTCATTTTGTGTGTGTGTGTGTGAATTGCTATTCACAACTCTTCCAAATGCATGTGCCTTCATTTCTTCACATACTGTTTATGACCATCTCACCTTTCTGCCATGCATTCTTGCCACTGGAGCAGAGGCAACCCGAGACCTTCTAGTGATATCTTTTGGCCCCTGGGTGCCAAGGCACCAGACCAGCCACTAGTGAACAAAATCACAAGGAGGAGCATCAGCCTTGATGATGCAACGTAACCCATGAATGATGGTCATTACCGAAGCAGTGTGAACGAGCAGCTGGGGTTGGTCCAGGAGAGCATGCTCTTAAACTCCATTTGTTACTGAGCCAGAACACAGGAAACCTCACAGAAGCTGCTACACCTTCCCAGACTATTTCAACATATGGGCATGTTCTGGCTATGTGTACATACACACAGACTCAATGGAAACATACCCAGAACCATCAGCAGCTGGAAAATGTTAAAACTCAGAGTCTCCAGTGAGCACTGTTGATTATAAGATCATGAACCACAGAATTATCAAGGAGGGGTGTGTCATGGTGCATAAGACAATCTGCTGATAGCTGAAGGTTGATTGTCTGAGTTACAACAATGAGCATTGCTTCAAAAAGACACCCTCAACATACCATATGATATATTAGCATATCCTTCAACACCTTTCCATGACAGCAGCATAGGAAACTAACTTCTACTATTTGTCTGTTTTGACAGTGGTTCTCTAAGGTCTTAGACAGATTTTTCACATCACCTATTATCTGATCCTTTTACCTGGAGATGCTGCGAGGGATTAAACATGGAACCTTCTGCATGAATGTATATACTGAGCTATGGGTCTTCCATGATCCGCTTCAACATAAATACTAATGCAAATGTTACTAGGCAATGAGTTCTTTGTTGCCAAACTAGACTGGCCTTATGCCCCCAAAAGATAGGGGAATATTCCTAAGCTGTTTTTTCCACTAAGAAATAGATCAAGATGTGGGCAAGTTGGTTAATAGGCATCTCTTTGAATTAGCTTAATGGAATGAACTTTAGCTGTTTGCTAGTTAGAGCCAGTGGTTGCAACAATGCAAATATATGTGGGAAGAAGGAAGTGACTGGTTTACAAGATGTTGTGCTCACAAAAACAGTCAACTTTGTATTGGACAACCTTGCTGTGATCCCCGCCCCCCTGTATTGTTCCTAGTGGAAACAAAATAGTCGGACTTTCTCCCAGGAGAAACATTGCAGGCTTCCCCAAACATATACTGTTATTTCCCTCACGCTCTGAACTTTTTGATGGGAGTCCTCATTCCTGAAATGGCGAATTGCTTTAACTATCCAACTTATGAACTGAAACCATTATGTAGAAAGGTTCTGTGTGTCTGTTTCTGGAATTCTATGAATCCCCCATTTTATGTTATTTTGTCATGTTAGGTGAAAAGGGGTTTGTGGTTGTGTGTGTCTTGTGGGAAGACAGAGGACAACATAAAAAAAATCCTTCCAGTAGCACCTTTAAGACCAACTAAGTTAGTTCTTGGTATGAGCTTTCGTGTGCAAGCACACTTCTTCAGATACACTGAAACAGAAGTTGCCAGATCCTTCTATATAGTGAGAAGGTGGGGAGGGGTATTACTCAGAAGGGTGGTGGGAATGGGAGATTGGCAGATAGCTGGGATGAGCCTGCTGACGACTCTTAACGACTGTAATGGGTCTTACAGGAAAAGGCAAGGGGTGAGAAGGTGAGAAATGGCTTAGTCATGTATAATGGGATAAGAATCCAATGTCTTTGTTCAAACCAGGTTTCTCCATGGTTTTAAGTTTGGTAATGAGTTGCAATTCAGCAGCTTCTCTTTCCAGTCTATTTCTGAAATTCCTTTGTAGTAAAACAGCTACTTTGTATGGCATCAAATGCCAACAGTGTCCTTCAGCTCTCTATATTGGACAAACAGGCCAAACCTTACGCCAAAGAATGAATGGACATAAATCTGACATCAAGAATCACAAAACAGAGAAACCAGTAGGAGAACACTTTAATCTCCCAGGACATTCTATACAAGATCTCAAAGTAGCTGTTTTACTACAAAGGAATTTCAGAAATAGACTGGAAAGAGAAGCTGCTGAATTGCAACTCATTACCAAACTTAAAACCATGGAGAAACCTGGTTTGAACAAAGACATTGGATTCTTATCCCATTATACATGACTAAGCCATTTCTCACCTTCTCACCCCTTGCCTTTTCCTGTAAGACCCATTACAGTCGTTAAGAGTCGTCAGCAGGCTCATCCCAGCTATCTGCCAATCTCCCATTCCCACCACCCTTCTGAGTAATACCCCTCCCCACCTTCTCACTATATAGAAGGATCTGGCAACTTCTGTTTCAGTGTATCTGAAGAAGTGTGCTTGCACACGAAAGCTCATACCAAGAACTAACTTAGTTGGTCTTAAAGGTGCTACTGGAAGGATTTTTTTTATTTTGACTATGGCAGACCAACACGGCTACCTATCTGTAAGAGGACAACATGTTTGTAGACACAGACTTAGCAGCCTGACTTCAAATCCCACTTAGCTTTAGACTTCCTGACAGGCCTTGGGCAAATTACTCTCCCAGGCTCAGTTCCACATGTGTTCAATTGAAACTTCAAGCATATTGCTTTGAGGGTACATTGGAGAGGCGTGTAAAGGACCTTGCGTCTCATATACCACGAATAACAGTTGAGTAACTTTGTGCCCATTGCCTTTGATTCCGACTGATCTTTAACTTTGGTTCTCTCCTGCCTGTTCTTTTGAACTTTCTCTTCCTCCCTTAGGTAGTCGCTGCAAAATATTTGTGGGAAGCCTTTTACACAGCACCACATAACTCAGCTTGAGTGCCCTGGCTATACACAAACCATCTGCAAAAACAGACTGTAAAATGTACACCGAAAATAATGACCCAAGCAAGCAAAGAGACACTACACTCATAAATAAAAGACGAATTCAGACACCCTCCAAAGATATATTGCAGGGTTTCCTGGTGAACTGAACATCTGCAGGTGTCTCTTGGATTAACTGCCATTCTTTTCAACATGGCATGGTTAGTGACTGCTGTTTATTCTGTTGGCCAGGTATATCGCACAGGCATCCAGCTAAAAAGAAAAGAAAGATTGTTTTCTTTCTTTCTTTTTACTGTTTGCATCAGGGAGGTGAATGATCAGGCAGTATTTCTGCCTGAGGTGTTGGCACTTCTGTTACACCATAACACAAGCACCATAGAAATGGAGCCTATGAAAGGGTCTTGCAACAAGAGTTATCGTTGCTGATCCTTCCTGTGTTGGGTGGATTGCTGGTTAACAGCCCAGGGTGGAGGGTTAATGCTTCATCACTAATTGTTAGGCTACTACTGGCTGAGGATCCCTCTTTGCTTTTGAATTAGATACCCCTGACAGCTTGGAGAAGGTGAAGTCATGGAAGAAGGGAATTGAACATTTTTAGCTGGAGTTAGAGGGAAGCATGGGGTGCAGCCTAGAGAATTGCATCTTGGGACCTGCCTTATCAGAGTGCCTGTTTGGTTATAGCAGAGTTGGGGAACCTCAGGGTCCTGGGAGTTGAATGCAGCTCCCAGGCCCCTTCCTAAGTTGGTGGTGGCCAAACTTGGCCCTCCAGCTGTTTTGGGACTACAGTTCCCATCATCCCTGACCAGTGGTCCTGTTAGCTAGGGATGATGGGAGTTGTAGTCCAAAAACAGCTGGAGGGCCCAATTTGGCCACCACTGTGATTATCTCCACTTCAGGCCACACCCCATCCTGTAGGATAATACCTATTGCCCATTAGGATAAAGATTGGGCATTGGGGATGTAAGAATATTTGACCTTCTTATGGATGGAATGTGGTCTACTGTACAGAGGTCCACCCATTGTTCCCTTGCTCCACCCACCGCTTGTTCCATCCGTTATTATTATTTTGACTCCGGTCCCATTCACTTTTGCCTTTGTCTCTAGCTGGTATAGAGCCCATATAGAATGGGGGGGGGGATTCTCCCACCCCCGCTTACAGTATTGCACAGTTGCATTAAGTCTCTAGTGCCCCCAAAGCTGGCAGTGCTGCTGTCCCTAGAACCCAACTCAGTGGGGAGTAGGGTATCCAAGTTTTTAAAAAATGGACAAGGGCTTCTGCATCCTTGATAGTAGGAGAGGGCAGCACTCCTGCACCTTTAATAGTTAGAAAAAGAAGGGATTTCAGTAGGTATGGCTTGTTATGAAGGTGGTGGTGGTGGTGGTGAGGATTCCCCCCACCCCAAGCACCTGAGATGCCTTGGGCCACCCCTGCAACTGCTTGCCACAAATGCCCTGCTTCAGTGCTAAAACAACACAGGAAGCGCCTATGTCCTACATGAGCCCTTTGACTGAAATTGTAGAACTTTTGCCCTCTTTTATGTAGAACGGTGTGCTCCTCAGAACTACTTCTTTTTATTTGTTTGACCTTCCTAATGAGAACAAGTTGATACAGCTATGGTTAATGAGCCAATTATTCTTTTTCTTCAGAATAGCATCCATGAAAGCATTCCACCACCACCCCTCAAGTTTAGGGTGGGAATCAATTAAAACCTATCCTATTATTTATATTTTATTACTGTTTGCATTTGGTAAGCCTTCCTCAATGAGATAATTAATTGGTCAAGAATAAAACTGCCCCTGAAGCCCATAGAGATTCCTGAACAGGCAATTCCACCTTTGCAGTTAATTTCACAAACTTAATTTCCTGAGGATGACTAGACCTGGCTTGTTGCTCTCGTTGCAACAGAAGGGAGCAAAATCTAATGAAATTACATTCTGCAGTGGATTCAAAGTTAAACCTAATATAACCAATGACTCCGAGCTATTATCTCCAGTACCGGAGGCAGCAGCTCAGGGTGGGACATCTCCTTTGCACGCAGAAGGTCCTATCTTTGGTCCATGGGATCTCCAGGAGGACTAAGAGAGGCTCCTGTCTTGCCTTTTGAATATCTATTTGCCAAACAACTATTAAAGGCACGGGAGCACAATTCATGACCAAGGGTCGTAATGCTAATGGTATCTGACAATAGCATTGGGGAGTTTTAAAATAAATACTGTATTAGAATAAAAATAGGTGAAGCTTGTTCTTTTATCAAAATATGTTCTATGTTGCCACCAGGGTTTTTTGTGTTTATATTTTTTACAAATGTGAAGGCTTTTTAGTTACCCTGTAGAATATTTAAAAAGGCCACTTAAAGCCAAACTCAGTGTTACACTGTGAGTGGAGCTGATGTTAACAACATTGCAATAGTGTATGTGTTTAATGATGAAAGCTGGAAGTTTGAGAGGAGAAACAATAGCAGTTGGGGCATGCAGGTGTGTTGTTTAACCCTTTCTTCTCTGACCACCCCCCCTTTCAGAATCATGCTTTCACCTGCTTTCCAGTCCTTGAAAAACCGGCGGTACAAATTAAAAGCAACCAACAGAAATGGAACAGAGTCCACAGGGCCACTCATCGGCCATAGGAAGTTTCTTCTGGACAAGGTAGGATGCTGCATCTTCTTTGGAAAGCCCCAGAGACAAGGACTGCTCCAACTCACAATATCAGCAAGGTGGAGCAATTGCTCATTGGCACAGGTGTTTCCAATTCAGATGCTGAGAGCATGTGGAGCAGTGATCACAGTGCATAAGTTTCAGGCTACATCCACACAGTGTATTCAAAGCACTATTATAATAGCACTTTAACAATTATGGCATCCTCCCAAAAAAACCAGGAACCCTAATTTGTTAAGGGTGTTGAAAGTTGTTAAGAGACCCCCTATTCCCCTCACATACTTACAATTAGCAGAGGGGGTTTAACAATCAATCCCTCTTCCTAGGGAACTCTGTGAATTGTAGCTCTGTATCTCAACAACTCCCAGCACCCTTAACAAGCTACACTTCCCAGGATTCTTTGGGGTATGAGTGTGTGTAATATTTATGGTGCAGGTGTGGCCTAAGCAGTGGTTGGGCTTGTATGGGGAGAAGCTGAACTCAGCTGCTAATGTACACTGACCTAGTCCATGTGACACAAGGACTTTTGAATGGACTGCGAGTGCTCTGCTGATTTCATTGCCTCAAGTAATGTTTCCTCTGGCCACCTCTGTGCTATAAGGTGGATGGATAGTCCTTAGTCGGCCTCTAGTGGGCCTCATAATAGGGCTTCTCTAACAGGGCTAGTAAAGAGGTGTGGTTGCTTCTGGCAGCAGGTTCTTGAGAGTGAGCAACAATTGTAAATTAATAAAAGAAAAGAGTGAGCAGCAACTGCAGCAAGATGTTGGAATACAGAGCTACATGTGTCACATTGCGTGCCTGAAGTAGCCTATGTCCTCAGGTGTGGTAGTGGATGCTGTTTCCCCCTCCACCCTCTGGTGTCGAAGCAAGATTCAGTCAGCTTCTATGCGTGGAATGGGAGATGCCACCTTGTCCCTTACCTCAGACTGTGAAATGTCATGGGTTGGCTCTGGACTCGGGCTTTGGGGTAAGTAGTTGGTATGAAACTTTAGGCAGCTACACTTACTGCACCTTCCTGCTGTGTTCCTAGTTTATAAGTGCATAGAAGAAAGCCCTCAGGCACCTTGTGAATCTAAGTTTCATTTTAGGTTTGTTTTGGGTTTGCTGTTTTGACATTGTGAGTAATCTGTGTTTGCATGTAAAAGCACTCCACGTTGCTTGATGCTGGAGACCTTTGGAGCTCTTGCTTTTCTCCAAGTTCACTAAAAATGCACGAAAATGGATTTTATTTTTTTTAAGGATTGCTATGCCAGATGTAGTGCTTTTGTAGCCAGCCTAACAGCTTGGATGGAAGTGCATTATCTTCCACCGCCAAACGCAAGAGGCAAACATTGTGGAGCAATTTTCAGTCTCTTCTGGAAGTGATGTGAAGGCAATCCTTTTAGGGTTTTATTCCCCAGTGCTTGCAATGAACAATTGAAGCTGCACTATTACTTGAATCCTCTGTGAAATTGGAGAAGCAAATTAGCTGTGAAAAATGCAAGAATTTCCGAAATACGGGGGACTAATGTGACAACTGAGTATTATGGAATAATTGAATTAGTTCTGTGGTACGGATTTTAAATAAGGGTAACAGAATAGAGCAGGGCTTTTGTTCCCAAATGAAAGAATGGATTTAACATTCTGGGGCTCAAGAGCCGCAGTTCAGAGTAAGAGAAAGTAAGTGTCAGAGGGCTTTTTGCCACCTAAGTGTGAATATTTGTCAAAGCTAAAGGCTTGCAGTAAAATACTCTGGTATAAATTAGAGAAGTCTTTTGAGGTGGTTCTAATTTATTTATGGATGCACCACACAGGCTGTTTATTATCAGCTCTGTTTCCCAAATGCTTGTTGTTTTTAATGAATGCAAACGAGAGCCAAGATTACACAGTCTCCTTTTTGACTCCCGTCCTAGCCCCAAACTGTGTACTCGCTGGATGTAATGTATGAAAAGCTCTCTTTTCCCATCTTGCCCATTAGGGATGGGAAGGTCAACCTATTTCTGTTCTCTGGGTCAGTTCTTTGTGTGCTCAGTGATCCTAGTTTCTCCATTTTAAACATGTGTGCGCACACACAAAAAATTCGCATATCAATTGAACCAATTTTGTGTGACCCCCCAAAAAACACACCATCCAACTGTGTTCCTAATTTTGATCATGAGATGGCAAATTTTCTGTGTGCATGGTTCCTCCTCTCGTTTCCTTTCTTTAATGGAGGAACGTTCAGTTACATGAGCTGTCATTGGTAGTTTTTAGTGATGCAGTTGAGCAACAAGTTTATGCCGTCGTCTTCTCTTTGTGAGAGCTATGCCTAACAGTACAATTCTAGAAAAAAATAATCTGGGAGGTTTTTAGCTCCCCCCTGCCCACTTTGCCAAAAAAAACCCCTAAAATGAAACTTCTTTTATGACAAAGAATTTATGACTCTATATGTGCCTATCAGACAAAATGAGTTATCAAAGGAAGTATGCCAAGCATGAAATCCATATCCCACTATTCTGTGATTTGCTGTTGACACAGTGGTTCAGCTCTCCTGACCACAGAGGCTACCTCCTTCACTTCAGTGAAAGAAGCTTGTGCTTTCCTTTGTAATCACAGAATGAATCCTCCCATTTACTGAGGCGAATGGGATATCTAAAGGATTTAGGGAAGCGTACATGGGAGTCTCTGGATGGCTATATCTTTTTCCTACCCCCTCTTTCCATATTTGTATGGCTGAGAAGTTGCTGGATTATTCCTATTGTTTGAGATTGTCCAGCTGAGCCAACTTCAGTCCTTCTCCAAATAGCTCAGGCTGCAGCAGTCTTAACTATACTATTTACTCAGAAGTAAATCCTATTGAATTAAGTGGAGCTTACTCCCACGTAGCTGGGGTTAGGTCTGCAGTTTTAGTGTGACTCATGTGGTGCAGTTATACTACCCGCCAATCTGTGATTTTAAGATTACCTAGCACTCCATCATGGATAAGCAAAGAAGTCACATCAAGGTTACTGATTAAGCCTGCCTAGAAGAGGGGGAAATCTAGTAGCAATTTCCATCCAAGATAACCATCTTCCTCTGCCCCAGGAGGCACCTACCATCTCCCTAGCACCCCCATGGCTCTAATTGACTAGAAATGGTCAAATTCTAACTTGGGTCCCAAACTCTTAAAAATGGGCTGTAGCCATGCAGTTCTTTGTCCCTTATGAGCCTCTCAACATGCAACTGATACCTGAACCTGCCTTCACCAGAGGTGACCTTGGAGAGTAAGTTTGCTTGGATTAAGTGTAGGGTTAGGGTTTGTCCAACCAATATTCTGCTAGTGTTTTATTTCAGTTTTGAGCTGCATACTTACTATTCCCTCATATTTTGCCTACATATATTCCTTTTGAATGAACCACTTAATTGGATTTCTGGGCTGTCCACATTGTCAAAGGGCCTGGGAGAAGAACAGGGTGATGACAGGGTGAAGCTGCCAAGCTGGAGACTTGGCATTCATCTGGATCTTCCCCTACTCCCAAGGAGACCACCATAAGGCAGTGGGAATCCTGCACCCTTGTCTCTAGGGTAGGTGGTTGCAGCAGAGATAAAGAACTAGGACAGGTTCCCCAAAGATATTAACTTGCTGCGTTGTCTTTTTCTGTAATGATAAAACTACCAAGGTTTGTCCTGTCCTAAATATTGTGAATCCCTGGTTCTTTTATTGTTACTACCGTGACTATCACATTTTGCCATTGAAACTTTCAGCCCAGTTTCTGTATTCTTTCCCTTTCTTCCCTTGAGTGAAGAACTGCACATTTTACAAACGTGACTTATCGCTCCTTTTGGACTCCTTCGTTCAAAACAAGAATAATGTTTTCCTGCTGTGCAACTGTTCAAGCATAAGGGTACTTAGCTCAACAGGGAGCCATTTGCAGCCCAAGAACCTTCCACACAGAGCTGTTTCAGATGTACTGCTGTTGTGCAGGAACAGGATGTGAACATTCCATGTGCTTCCTGTTCCACCACAATGTTGTTGCATGTATCAAGGCCTGCAGCAGATGCTGAAGGTGCTTTCATGTTCGGGAGATGCAAATGCTATATTTCAGACATGACGTTCTGGAACAGGAAGCATGAGGATCTTGATATCAGTCACAGTTAAACTTCTATTTTTAAAATTTCATGACCGGAAAAGCCATTAAGTACCTATCTTTCTTCTAGTGCAGTTTCCAGATCTGAAATAGAAAGTCTTCCAGTTTGGATCCAGTTTGAATTCAAATAAAGAGCCACATTAAGGATGCTGATGTTAGAATAAGATTTTTTTTAATGATACCCATCTTCATAATTTCATCACATCTCTAGCTGCAACCCTTGCAACAGCTTGGGGACTTTGTACCTACTGGAGTTAATCTCACTGAGTACCCACTATGGACTATATTTGAAAACTGTTTATTTATTTTTGACTATTTTAAATGTATTTTTTCCTGATATACCAGCGTTTTCACCTTCCCACCATTGAGCTGATGGGATTTCTTCCCCTAAACTCCCTCCCAAACCACCCTACAATCGACAATCTTTTCCATGTTATCTTTTGTTAATGTATAGTATGTCTTTGAATCAGACTCATATAGCACACCCAAAACCTCCAAAGGTGTGAGAACCCTAGCAGTTTCTTCAAAAATTTCTTTGTTAGAAATAAAATAATAGATAGGATGGATATTAAACCATTTGACTTGAATGTTGGCTAGTAAGTCTCCCAGTTGTTCTTTCATAAGTGGATATAAAAGTCCCTAAACTGGTATAGTTATTCACCTCCCTTACCAGTCCTTTATTCATCTGCACTGTTGAAGGAGGGATAATTTAATATAGGCATCAAGGGGAACCTACTTGGGATTCATTTAAATTGTCATGCTTTCTGCCTTATCTTCTGTTGTTTATGTATGAACACAACACAAGATTAATTGTTAATTGTAAATTGTGTGTTTTCTTGATGAGGTCTGGGAGCCCGCTCAGAGTACAAACTAAGCTTCATCAGCCAGGCAACACCTCCGCTGGCCTCCTGGGTCACAGCTATTTCTCTTAAAGGGGGCTTGTGTACAGTATTTAGTTGATAATGTATACATTACACTTTCCATACCATAAATGTGCACCTTGTGAATGCAACACAAACTATTGCAGACGTATGAGAGCTTGTTGGAAGGCTGCACCAGCAGAGGGATGTCCTTTGATTCTGACAGTTCCATCTCCACCCAAAGTTGGTCTTGCCACTGAATTTATTGGTGCAACTGAACCCTGTCAAGTAGACCCCTCTTGGACCAGATTTGTACATTGCTTGCAGGCAAATACCGTATTTTTTGCTCTGTAAGACTCACTTTTTCCCTCCTAAAAAGTAAGGGGAAATGTGTGTGCGTCTTATGGAGCGAATGCAGGCTACGCAGCTATCCCAGAAGCCAGAACAGCAAGAGGGATTGCTGCTTTCGCTGCGCAGCGATCCCTCTTGTTGTTCTGACTTCTGAAATTCAGAATATTTTTTTTTTCTTGTTTTCCTCCTCCAAAAACTAGGTGCGTCTTAAGGTCTGGTGCGTCTTATAGAGCGAAAAAAGTATTTACTACCACTCAAGTAGCAAGTAGCAAAATTTGTTCTGCCAAACAACCTACAGGGGTGCGTGAGAGGTGCTTTCCCCCTCCCATATTTTTAACACTTAACATAGCTTACTGCGGAAGGGCAATGCAGGATTTATATCTGAAGGAGAAGAAGCATCATTTTTTGTCTGTTTCTCCTTGTATGCCTGTTTGCTGAGTATGTTAAATTGATGGTTTGCAGTATTTAAATTGTGGTGGCCCGTGGCTTTAAACAATAAAGTTTTATTCTGTTCTAACTGGTGCAATGGAAAAGCTTCATAATATATTTTCCGTTTTGGAATTCCTTACTCGCATTGTATAATAAATCACATCCAAGTCTTTTATTCTCATATTCTGAAAAAAATAGTTATTAATGGAAGGCCTGCCATTTCCCAAGCAGTTTTCCTGGAATTAAAACGTGAAGCACCTGAAACATAAACAATAGTCAGGGGAGACAATGTTTGTTGCTGCTGTTCTGTCTAACTGGGAGAACTTTAAGCTCCTTTGGCTTTTACTTACTTTCCTAACGCTTTTGGCCACTGGGCATAGGCTTACAGCAGGTGTGGCCGATGGAGAACTTTGGGCTCTCAAATTTCCCTGACTCCCTGTGTAACACTAAAATCTCTCCCCCACCGGCCTCTCACGCTCTGTTCAACAGCATTATTGTGGTGCTCTCTGCAGTGTAGTTCCCAGCGCAACTGCTCTGGTCGTGCCACCCCGAAACTGCCTCTGATGTGGCTAACCTTTTTTTGACCTGAGGGCAGCATTATGAATTGGTTCCTTCTCCAAGGGCCAAATGCCCCTGTTCTGTGCCACATCCAACTAGAAGCATCATGGAGTGCTTGGGAGGGGTGTGAGGATGGCTTTGCTGCTGTTCTTTCTTTCTTTGCCAGTTTGGAATATGTACTCTTTTTTGCATTGTTGTTTCTCATTCTGTGTGCTTCCTAGAATCATAGAATCATAGAATCATAGAAGAATCATAGAAGAATCATAGAATCATAGAGTTGGAAGAGACCACAAGGGCCATCGAGTCCAACCCCCTGCCGAGCAGGAAAAACCATCAGAGCACTCCTGACATATGGTTGTCAAGCCTCTGCTTAAAGACCTCCAAAGAAGGAGACTCCACCACACTCCTTGGCAGCAAATTCCACTGTCGAACAGCTCTTACTGTCAGGAAGTTCTTCCTAATGTTTAGGTGGAATCTTCTTTCTTGTAGTTTGGATCCATTGCTCCGTGTCCGCTTCTCTGGAGCAGCAGAAAACAACCTTTCTCCCTCCTCTATGTGACATCCTTTTATATATTTGAACATGGCTATCATATCACCCCTTAACCTCCTCTTCTCCAGGCTAAACATGCCCAGCTCTCTTAGCCGTTCCTCATAAGGCATCGTTTCCGGGCCTTTGACCATTTTGGTTGCCCTCCTCTGGACACGTTCCAGTTTGTCAATGTCCTTCTTGAACTGTGGTGCCCAGAACTGGACACATTACTCCAGATGAGGTCTGAACAGAGCAGAATACAGTGGCACTATTACTTCCCTTGATCTAGATGCTATACTCCTATTGATGCAGCCCAGAATTGCATTGGCTTTTTTAGCTGCCGCGTCACACTGTTGGCTCATGTCAAGTTTGTGGTCAACCAAGACTCCTAGATCCTTTTCACATGTACTGCTCTCAAGCCAGGTGTCCCCCATCTTGTATTTGTGCCTCTCATTTTTTTTGCCCAAGTGCAATACTTTACATTTCTCCCTGTTAAAATTCATCTTGTTTGTTTTGGCCCAGTTCTCTAATCTGTCAAGGTCGTTTTGAAGTGTGATCCTGTCCTCTGGGGTGTTAGCCACCCCTCCCAGTTTGGTGTCATCTGCAAATTTGATCAGGATGCCCTTGAGTCCATCATCCAAGTCGTTGATAAAGATGTTGAATAAGACCGGCCCCAAGACAGAACCCTGTGGCACCCCACTAGTCACTCTTCTCCAGGATGAAGAGGAACCATTGATGAGCACCCTTTGGGTTCGGTCAGTCAGCCAGTTACAAATCCACTGAGTGGTAGCATAGTCAAGACCGCATTTTACCAGCTTCTTTACAAGAATATCATGGGGCACCTTGTCAAATGCCTTGCTGAAATCCTTGGCAGGGTTAGGGTGTGCACGGTTCAGGGGTGCTATTGGGGAGGGGGCAGGCTAAGGGGATATTGGTGCACTTGCGGTGCTGCCGCCACCACATGTGTTTATTTATGGTGCCACTGGTGGGGCCTACATTTGGGTGCCGTGGTGGAAAGGTGTGGCTGTGCCTGCTGGGGGAGCTATATGTGGATTGGGTACTTTGGTGATAGTGCTATGGGTGGTATGGGAATGTCTGCATTCCTTCCACTGTGATTGTTTCCCTTTTCCCTGCACTACGCCATCTCAACCATCCACACAGGGTTTAGGATAGGCCAGAATGGGTCCAGTGCATCTATCCCATGGGTAGGCAAACTAAGGCCCGGGGCCCGGATCCGGCCCAATCACCTTCTAAATCTGGCCCGCAGATGGTCTGGGAATCAGCGTGTTTTTACATGAGTAGAATGTGTCCTTTTATTTAAAATGCATCTCTGGGTGCTTTGTGGGGCCTGCCTGGTGTTTTTACATGAGTAGAATGTGTGCTTTTATTTAAAATGAATTTCTGGGTTATTTGTGGGGCATAGGAATTTGTTCATCCCCCCCCCCAAATATATTCCAGCCCCCTACAAGGTCTGAGGGACAGTGGTATGGCCCCCTGCTGAAAAAGTTTGCTGACCCTTGATCTATCCTATGGTCGATATGCTCGCTCATAATTGTTCTGCTCATCAGCAGAATTAGGGATTAGTATCAGAATATGTTTTGTGCTTAGGTTGTTGAGAGTATCCAATCTAATGGACACCCGAACTTCAGTGCAGTTGTAGGTCCACTAGTGTATTAATCTACCTAGAATTTTATCTTCCCGAGCTATTAGGGCTGGTTATACACCACTTTAAAGCAACTGCATTGTTCTTGGACTGCTCCCCCCCCCCCCACCATTGAAGGACACCCCCCCCCTGCACACTTAATAAATATAAAGTGTGTCTGTGCTGGGCGGGGGAGTTCACTTTCTAAATACTATTTAACTTCTTTATCTAATTGTTTTGACACAAACAGGATGTAAATGGCTTTCTCTTTCTAAAAACTCTAAACAATTTCAGTTTTTACATCAAATTAAAGTAGCTTTGAAAGGAAATAATGCATCTACAGATGGTGCTGAATTGCATAAAATTAATTACTACATGTGCAAGTTCTCAGTAATTAATTCCATTGAGGCTTGTAAAATCCATTGCAAGCACAATTAGATGTTTTTAGCCTTCCTTTTGTACCTGAACATTTTACTATCTTATGGCAGACCATGTTGCAATGACAAGGAAAAATTCTGTACTGTTGCCCAGGGAAGGAGGACCTCATTTTCTACTTCCGTGAATCTGAAACAAATGGCCACATCCTGAAAATTAATTTCGATTAAAAAGCAGCAGAAGCCCAGTGCCTTTTCTTTCTGAGTTCAACAATAACATTTCAAACAGGGGTAGCCAACACAACAACATTATTTGCACCCCACCCATCTGACTGGGTTGCCCCAGCTACTCCAGCATATTGTCCTCCAGTTGTTTGGGACTACAACTCCCATCCTCCTTTCACCCTTGGCCATTCTCATTGAGGCTACCATTGCATTACAGGTTTGTAAGGAGGGTGTAAGGGACGTGTGTGGCGCTGTGGGTTAAACCACAGAGCCTAAGGCTTGCCGATCAGAAGGTCGGCAGTTCGAATCCCCACGATGGGGTGAGCTCCTGTTGCTTGGTCCCTGCTCCTGCCAACCTAGCAGTTCGAAAGCACGTCAAAGTGCAAGTAGATAAATAGGTACCGCTCCGGCGGGAAGGTAAACGGCGTTTCCGTGCGCTGCTCTGGTTAGCCAGAAGCGGCTTAGTCATGCTGGCCACAGCTGTACGCCAGCTCCCTCGGCCAATAATGTGAGATGAGTCTACGACTGGACCTAATGGTCAGGGGTCCCTTTACCTTTACCTTTAAAGAGGGTGTTGTGATTTGGGACCTCCAGGTCACATTTCAGTGGTGGTGGTGGAAGAGGGACACACACACCAGATTCACAACAAGATGTTCTTTAAGCAAGATTTGATTGCAAAGGATAAGAAATAGGTAACACTTGCAGTTACTATTTTATAACTCATATGAAGGACCAGTCAAATAGTCTCTTGTGTGAAAAGAAAGGCACCTTTAACTAGTACATAAACCTAGATATGGTCCAGCTAGATTATATGTTAAATGAGCAGTGTGCAGCACTAAGCATGGGAAGCCTGTTGTATTTCATTTTGACTGGGGAGGGGAGTGCCAATGGGAGTCACACAACCACCCACCCATCTGAAAACTAATCTCCCCTTGGTATGAGAAATGTTTGTTGTGGCTGTAGAGGGAAGGGTTACACCCATTGAAAAACGGCCCCCTACCCTTAGTATGGCATTTAAAAAAACTGTGGATGAGGGAATGGGCCAGAGCTCAGGGACTGAGTATCTGCTTTGCATGCAGGTTCAATCCCCGGCATCTCCAGATAGGGCTGGGAACATATTCCCTGTCTGAAATCATGGAGAGCCACTGTCAGCCAGTTTAGGCAAAACTGAGCTACATGGTCTGACTTGGTATCTAGCGAAACCTTCTCAGCTTTTCTACTCCATGCCTTCCTTGAGGGGTTGTGCCTGACTGGAATGCATTCTTGAGCTGTGATCATGGTTCTTGCTTGCCTGGATGGAGGTGTGTGTGTGTTTAGAAACCTCTGACTTATCTTTGGCTAGAACATAGCCTGCTGTGTAAAAGGAAGAGTCACACACATTCTTCCATTCACTTTCGCCTCTGGCCACACCCTCCCCTGGCAATGCAGTCCTCAGAAACTTGCCTATAATGGGAAACAGCCCTCTCCTGCTGAAAAACGTCCCCTGCCCATACCCTAAATGATGCCAAAGCTGTGATTAAACCCCAACTGAGCAGTGATTGTGCTAACTTCCACTAAGATAAAGGTATGAACTTTTAAGCTTCGCAGCACCTTTCTCCAGGATGAACAGAAGGGCAAAAAGTGCTTCATGAGGGAAGAAATAATTTATATCCTCTCAGGAGGTGAGTTTGGGAGTATTGTTAGGCCATGTTCCAGTAGTGGTTGGCAGTGCAGTGAGTGGAACTCATCTGACCACCTGCCACCAGCTTTGCTGTGGCTTAATGGGAGAGGAAAGGTGGCAGTGAGATTGGTATGGTGTTGAGACACTAATGGGAGAGCCAGACTGGATAAGCCAGTGTGTTTTCACTGACCTTGCCCCCCAGCGACACCCTTGATGAGAGGTTGGGTAAGTGCCTTTGCCCTAATAGCTGCTACTGGCTTGGTCAAAGCAAGCTTGGACACCCAAGGGTTGGTCTTGTGGTAGGAAAAACACTCTTGTGAGCCTTCACAGCAAGCACTCTGCAAATCAAAGATACAGTGACACCTCAGGTTACATATGCTTCAGGTTACATATGCTTCAGGTTACAGACTCCGCTAACCCAGAAATAGTGCTTCAGGTTAAGAACTTTGCTTCAGGATGAGAACAGAAATTGGGCTTCGGTGGTGCGGCAGCAGCAGGAGGCCCCATTAGCTAAAGTGGTGCTTCAGGTTAAGAACAGTTTCAGGTTAAGTACGGACCTCCGGAACGAATTAAGTACTTAACCTGAGGTACCACTGTATCTTATAGGTACAAAGAGGTGAAGCATCCAGTTTTAAAGATTTGTTTTGTATTAATTCTGATACGAACTGACCTGATCTGGACTAGCCCAGCTAATGTGTGGACTGGGATGCATGTCTCCGTCATTGAATGATAGAACTCGTTAGAAGGGACTCCGAAGGTCACCTAGTCCAATCCCCTGCTATGCATGAATTTCGGCTAAAGCAGTCATGAGAGATGGCTATCCAGCATCTGCTTTAAAAACCGCCAGTAATGGAGAGTCCACCACCTCTGGAGGGAGTTTGCTACAGTGCGGATCAGCTCTTAACTGTCATAAACAGGCATAGGCAAACTCGGCCCTCCAGATGTTTTTGGCCTACAACTCCCATGATCCCTAGCTAGCAGGACCAATGTTCAGGGATGATGGGAACTGTAGTCCCAAAACATCTGGAGGGCCGAGTCTGCCTGTGCCTGGTCATAAAGTTTTTCCTGATGTTTAGCTGGAATCTCCTTTCTTGCAAGGTTTTCTGCATCGCTGAATTCTGTGATGCAGTTCTCAGCTCAAAAACCATTGGAATGTATTGATTAATTCATATTTTGAGAGGAAATATGTATTGAAATGCAGGTTTTCATGAAAAAAAAGTTTCAAAAAGAGATTTCAATCAAATTTTTCATGCATCTTTTAATTTAAAAAATTCAGATTAATGTAGAAATGGGACGGAATAGGGTTATGAATGAACACATTCAAAGGTGACATGGACTGGAAACTAATTGGTCTGTCCATACCAACCTATCAGAGCTGGAGCTTGCTTTTGCTGCCAGTCATGCTTTCTCCTGAATCCCTTCTTCAATGTATGCAGCTTGTGTGCGGGAAGAGTTGTCCTGTGCTTGATGATTGAATTGGCAATGCAGGAGAGAAAATGGCTCTGGGGAAGAGAGATATAACAAGGTACTGATAACTAGGCTGCCAAAAAGAAAGAAAAAAAGAGTGAATGAGAGTCTGGAGGGGAGAAGAAGGCTGAAGAAGTAATAGGGAGCTGTGGCGCATGTGTGAAAGAGAGGAGGGGAAGAATAAAGACTAATGAACACTAATATTTCAGGCATTAGGTATGACAGGTGTGCATTTGCTCTTATTTTTCTGCATGGATAAAAGTGGGGGGGGGGGCAAATCAGCACATGAGAAATAGAGACAGACAGACAGACAGACAGACTGCTTTCTGTTTATATCCGCAACTGGAAAATGCAAGTCCTCATTGGAGAATTTATTACCATTTTAATAGCTGCAAGTGGACAGGTTAATGGATTTCAAGAAAACTGTAGCATGTGCACCTGGCAAATGCATATTTCTAGGTGCTGTGTGAATCGTTCGTGCAGGTGTGTGTGCCCCAGAGAACTGGCATTGGCTGTGTGGATCAGTGTCATGTTGCCTGTGAAATAGGACAAAATCCTAAGGGAGGAATTCAGTGCTGTGCTTTTATAATAGTTCCGCCAGTGCAACCCAATTGTGTGAAAGGGGCGGGGAAAGCCCCATTTTGCTATTTGGGATCTGTTGCATTGCCTCCCTCTAGTGCAATGGTTTTGTTGAATCCAGCCCTATTTACGTATTTTTCGCACCATAGGACGCAGTTTTTCCGTCTTAAAAACTAAGGGTGAAAGTCTGTGTATCCTATGGAGCGAATGCAGGGGGAGAGGCAGGCAGGAAAAGCCCCCAAGAGCCACACGCAAGCTTCGTGCAGCTCTTGCGGGCTTTTCCCCAGGAGGGAGAAGGGACTGACGCGGTCAGTCAGTCCCTTCTCCCTCCTCTAGACAAGCCTTGCGCAATCTTTCCAGCCGCGGGAGGCTGAGCAAGGCTAAAGAGGAAGCCCGGGTAGCGAGCGCGATCCATCCCCTCGCTGCCCGGGCTTCCTCTTTAGCTTTGCGCGCCTCTCCAGCCGCGGGAGGCTGAGCAAGGCTAAAGAGGAAGCCCGGGCAGCGAGCGCGATCCATCCCCTCGCTGCCCGGGCTTCCTCCTTAGCCTTTCGCCTCTCCAGTCGCGGAGGCTGCGCAAGGCTAAAGAAGCCAACTTTTAAAAAATCTCTCTATCTCTCTTTTTCTTTTTTCGTCCTTTCTCCACCCCCTTCTTTTCCTCTGGATCAGTGTTTTTATCTAGATTAACGTTTTAGTTTGGGGGGGGGGGAATATTATAAAAAAGGAAACTTTGCAGCTTTTATTTTAGTATACAATAAAAACAGATTAAACAAAACACAAAAGAAGGAAATAGCACAGAAGAAGAAGAGAAAAGGGAAAGCCATTTACCAGAGGTAGATCTTAACCCTTGCCTCACCTGGGAGCTTCTCTGGGCAGGAATTCCCTCGGCTTAAGTGGGGTGGGGGGAGGGTGGCAGGTAGGGGGGTATCTACCTAGACACTGAAGCCACATGTCTCTCCAATGAAAATTGGGAGTGGGCATTGTGTGAAGTGGCTGTGGATCTCCTGCCGCAGATGTGTAGGACTGTATAGAGTTGGGAGGGCCACCCGAGGGTCATCTAGCCTAGCCCCCTCACAATGTAGGAATTACAGCTAAAGAACGCCAGGCAGATGGTCCCCCAACTGCTGCTTAAAAGCCTCTTGTGGTGGAGACCCCCAACACCTTCCAAGGTCATAGAATTGCAGGGTTGGAAGGGAACCCCAGGAGTCATCTAGTCCAGCCCCGGTGGACAGCGGGCACGATACATCCCGTTGCACAAGGCTAAAGATGCTGCTTAAGGCTAAAGAGGAAGCCAAGGCAGTGAGCGGGATGGATCGCGCTCGCTACCTTTTCTTCTTTAGCTGCGCTGGAGGTTTAGCTCCTGGCTGGAGAGGTTGAGCGGCTATGGATCCCGCTCGCTGTCTTGGCTTCTTTGCTCTTTGGGGCTGGGGGGGGGAACCCAGGCTTCCCTCACAGCCCCGAGAAGCTCTGGGAGAAGCAGACAGGCTGCACGCAGCCTGTCCCTTGCTCTTTGGGCTGGGGGGGGGGGGAATAATATTTTTTCCCTTGATTTCCTCCTCTAAAAACTAGGTGCGTCCTGTGGTCCGGTGCGTCCAATAGAGCGAAAAATACGGTATCTTCCTTCTCTGTTGCTTAGCAGAATTTGCAAAGACTTGAGGATCCTTTCTTTTTTAAATGCCTTTGGCACCCCTTTGAGATAATACAGTATGCACATGCCAGACTTTCAAATACTTAGGTTGTATGAAGCTGCAGTCCCATTTGCTTAAGCCCAGAGATTTGCATGCACTGTACATCCAATTGCATGTACAGCAAGATGAGGGTGGGAGGAAGGTCTGATTTTTCAAGACAAAGTGTTGATGCTAGTAATTGGCGCAGACCTTTACCCACACGTTCTGATTACAGCCCTGCAAACACTTCTCCTAGTCACTTTTCTGTAGGGTAACCAGCATCATATAACCAGCATCCTTGAGTCTACTTAGTGCATGAAGGGGTTAAAACCATAGAGTAAGTTGTCCTGCCAGGCTTAGCCTATGTCACTTCCCCTCACCTTGGGAGGAAATGGGTAACTAAATATTTGCTACCTCACTCTACATGTGAATTCAGTATGTAAGGAGCTCTGAGCTGGTCACTCCAGCCAACCACATGACTTTAGCTAGCCTCTTTTGCTTCAGACCAGAATAGTCTGAAACTAGCATCTTCCTATACCAATAGTTTACAAACTTATACCTGATTGCTATATGGAAAATCATATGAATTTGACCTTTGAAGAGTTTTGTAAGTAAAACAATTTTATGACTTGCCAAATGTGTGGTTTATCTCTCTGCTAGGGAGAGAACTTATACCATACTGGAGAGAACTTTTAAATGGGTACTTTTGGGGGGTTCACTGGAAGGGCACATTTTAAAGGTTTTACTGCCTATATTTCCACACTTTCCTTTGCTGTGATATAAAATGTCTGCTGGGGTTCTCTTCCCAAAGGGTACTTGCCCCAAACGTGGGTCTCGACTTCCAGGATTCTAGCATGTTCTTCATGCTGGGCTGACTTCTGGCCACTGTGCACTCATCTCATCCTTGTCACTGCTGCTGCCCATTTGCTTGCCCTGTGCCCTCTGGGCCTAGTCTGCACCACCTCCAGAGGCAGAGGGCAAGGAGACAGATAATGTTGTTTACTTCCATAGCTGGTCACTCACATGGCAAGGATGGGTAAACAGACAGCAACTGGAAGGAGAAAGGGCTGGGGATCTCTGGTGTGGTTGGCAATGGGTCCCTTATTGCGGCATTGGCCTCACCCCATGCCTAACAATTAGGGATGGACAAATCTGTCCATTTTTTGTTCCTCTTGGTGTCTCGTTTTTCCAATCTTAAATTTAGTTCTCCACATCAGTTTGCTTTTTGTGACTCCTCATGAGATTCCATCAGAATTTTAGTGCATATTTCTCTTAATATGTGCATTTTGCAAGCAATTTCTCTAATGTAATGTGTTTTTGAATGTTTGTATGTGCATTTTTTGCCCATTTCTCCTTAATATATGCATTTGTATACATCTCCTCTTCTTCTTCTTCTTCTTCTTCCTCCTCCTCCTCCTCCTCCTCCTCCTCCTCCTCTTCTTCTTCTTTTTCTTATTCTTCAAGAACTGAATCACAAAATTTGGGGAACTGTGAATTTGAAAAGTTGGCTGGGTTTCAGTTTACATATTTTTTTGGGAAGTACAAACCAGACCAAATTTATTCCCTCAATGATGCCAGTCCCTGTTGCTGATCTTGATCGGAGTTCAGCTGGGGATAGACTGGCATCATTAGAGAGGCTACATGGGGGAATAAACCAATGATGTGACTTACATTTGCTTGTAATAATTTATTTCCCAGTGTACACATGATTGGGGGATTCCTGGGTTTAAGCAGATGGGTCTGCTACTATCTCCTGTAGCCTGAGATCGATTTAGACCTTAGAGAATTGTGTGTCTCCTTTGCCCATCGTTGATATGTTAAAGAAGCTATTTTACAAGAAAAATAAAAACATTTAAAAGAAACTGAAAACTGAGCAACAATTATTATAAGGCCATATTGCGGGGGGGGGGGGGGTAAGTTCTGGTATGGATGACAGAATTTATTGTATATCATAACATTTGAGATCAGTGCATGGCTTAAGAATAAATAGCAATTTTGGGAGGGGAAACACTAATCCGAACAATTGCTCTTATTTAACAGATTGAAAAAGATTCCAGGCTTCAATCCAGCTTTCTGTCCTTTTCATATTTTATGCTAACAAGCTAAGAGAGGGCCTGGTTTTCCATTTGGCATGCTTAGCAAGTATAGTAAGAAGCAATCTCCTATATTAGGCTTCCTTTAATCTGGTGCCCCCCCCCCCCAATATTTGGGACTGTAATTCCCATCACCCTTGACCATTGGTGCTGTTGGCTGGGGTTGACAGGAATTGTAATTCAAAACATCTGGTGGGTACCATGTTTGGGAATGCTGTCTTTCTATCAAGGAATTTGTCTCTTCATCACTTCGAATTTCCAGGGCAAATATCACCAAGAGATGGTGGGCACTGTCACCACGTGTATGGTGTGCCATACACATGGTGAAGCAGATTAGCTTCAGGGTCCATAGTTGGCCACCCTACAAAGCAAAATGCCTTCTTCCCTCAGCAGCTGGCTCGATCAGTATCCGGATTTCACCCATTGAATTGCATGACTCCATACAGTTCTGTAGGAAAAAATAAAGGGTTGTGGGTGGGTGACAGGAAAGAGACGAATACCCAGAGGATTAGAGCCAATTTGGCTCCCATCCCCAGCATTATCTCCCAAGTGTAGTCTTTATTTTGTTCCATAAACCTCTGTTACTATGAGAAATGTCAGATCAGGCTCGGGCCATGGGCAGCTATTCCATTTAGACATGGAGGATGTCTTCTCCAGCACAGAGCCTGCCAGATGTTGTAGGACACCACCTACCACCAGCTCCCGCCAGCATGGCCAGAAGTAAGTGATGCAACATCTGGAAGGTACCAGGTTGTAAAGGCTGAACTGGAAGAGGAAAGAGGGACTTCTGCAATTAGAAAGTACCACCCTGTTGACCATGCAAAGGTTCCTGAGAGTTGAGCGGGCTGATGTTGCATACCTCTGGTTTGCCACTGTGAAAATAGGATGCTGGACTAGATGGGCCATTGGCCTGATCCAGCACACTCTTCCTGTGTTTCTTATATTTTGGGAGAGGGGGGAAGAGAAGTGACCAGGAAGGTACCCTGCTATAAACATTTATTTTTAATGTTGTTTGAATCAACCCAGAAGCATTTGAGGGGGAAATTAATGAAACCGTCAGTTTCCTCATGCACAGTGACCTTTGACTAGCATTCTCATTTGGGAAGTAACCAGAAGAAGAAAATAGCATTTTCTGCACTTCACATTCTCTAAATTCCAGACTCGTGGATGGCCTTGCTGTGTTCACAGAGGTGAGGGGTGCTTGTGCGTATTTTCTGTAACCTTTCATACCAGACAGCCACTGGATAAATGCCAAGGAAAGCCTGATCTGATTTCTAATCAGTGGACAGGCTGGTTCATGAACTCAGTGAGCGAAAAAGAGAAAGCAATTTTTTACTTCTGTAATCCCAAAGTTGCGCTTGTAACAATGGACAGAATAGTGATTCAGGGCTGGGATTTTCCCCCGTGCACAACAAAATACAGTGCCTGCCTGAAATCACATATTTGTTTTTAACCCTTTCGGATTGAAACACCTTCTGGCAAACACTTATTAGAATGAAGGATAGAAAGCAGCTTGTACAACTGCTTAGCATTTTGCTAAATATAGCCGAGCTGTGAAACTGTTTAAAGGACCCACCTTAATTTTGATGATTGTAAGTTTTTTTTAAACTGTTCTTAATATTGTGTTTTAATGTTGTAACTCGCCCTGGGACATCAGGGTGAAGGGACTGTAATAATAATAATTAATAATAAACTTGCTGAAACTTTAAACTAATTTACATTTGCCATGTTTGGGATGCAGAATAACTTAGGAAAACACCATTGGTTCTTCATCTATTGCATGTTATTTGCCAGTACGTTCTACTTGATGCCCTTTGGAAGGGGCTTTATTTGGGGAAACGGTTCCAACACAATACAACTGCTACATTACTTCTGGAATTTCTGATGTTTACTATTAAAAGCTGACATGGGCTAGAACTAGAGTACCTGCAGGAATGGCTTCTCCTATAGCAGTCTGCCTGTGAGCTGCGTGAACTGATTCAGCGATCAGCTCCCCACCTTGTTTTTGGAGAGTATACTTATGTATATTTATGATTATGTAATTAGGAAGGGCCATAGCGCAGTAGCAGGACACCTACCTGCCTTGCATGCAGAAAGTTGCTGGCTGGGAAAGATCCCTGGCCAGTTAATGTAGACAATAGTGTCCTAAGTGGCCACATTAGTAGAATGGGGGGTGCATGTTAACCTGACCTGCAAGGTTGCATGAATTCTAGAAGCACCTTGCATGAATTATGGTTATAATTTATTGAATTTATATACCATCCTTAATCTGCAGATCACAATATAAAAACCACAAAATACATAGTAAAAATAAGAGCAACAGCAAACCAATTGTCTATCCATGGAGGCTCCTGATGTGATTGAGAATCAGGGTTCTTAATCGCTCAGGGAGCATCTATGGCCAAATAAGGGCCTCAACTGCAGAAGAGTACCTTCCCATGAGGAGTTGTGTGGCTAAAGGTGCATTTCACTCTACCTGTGTTGTCCCTTCTGGGGATACTGCCTGAAGAGAACAATTGTAAATGGTTCTCATCATTTCTGTTGAAGCTCAGTATGAAGTTTATGGCTCACATAAATAAATAACCAAAGCAGAGCTAGGGACACAGTTGGGGGAGGGCAGAAAGGGTGTGTGTGTGTAGTCTTTCTCTACTGTCTTTCAAACTTTAGGTGACAGAGTGTTGCACTAGGACCAGGGAGACCAAATCCTTGCCATAATGCTCATTGGGTGACCTTGGGCCAGTTGTCACCTCTCAGTTTACTGTACAGTGGTACCTCGGGTTACATACGCTTCAGGTTACATACGCTTCAGGTTACAGACTCCGCTAACCCAGAAATAGTGCTTCAGGTTAAGCACTTTGCTTCAGGATGAGAACAGAAATTGTGCTTTGGTGGCACGGCGGCAGTGGGAGGCCCTATTAGCTAAAGTGGTGCTTCAGGTTAAGAACAGTTTCAGGTTAAGTACGGACCTCCAGAATGAATTAAGTACTTAACCACTGTACTTCCCACAGTTGTTGTGATGATAAAATGGGGACAATATGTCTATGCCAGCTTGAGCAACTTTGAGGAAAAGTGGGAAAAAATGTGGAGGTGATTATTCTCCAGTAGTATGTGTATATCTCTCACTGGTTCTACACACTTACCACAAGCAAGCACAGCATCCGTCCTCTTTCTTTGTTTTATACATGCTTTCTTGGACTTCAGGTTTTTTTCTAAACTGTGACCCATCAGTGGCTTTGTTAAGTGTGGAATTCAGAACCAACACCCACCCCCTCCACATAAAAACCTATGGGATAAAGTGGGGAAAGTGAGAACTCAGCACACAGGCATCTGATAGGGGCTGGCAGCAAGCTGTGACGTGCACTACAGAAGCCTGAGCCAGCCATTCCCTTTCTTCATGTCTTCAGAAATGCCTCTGAGACCATGTATGATGCAGCAGTTGCAATGGAGAAAGTGGGGTGAAGGGTGAAGCAGCAGTCAGGGGACCCACATGCTTAAAAAACACAAAAAACCCACATCCATTTGTGTAGATAGCTCTGCTCAAGTGACCCACCTGAGGTCAGGCTTCAACCAAGTAGTGTTTGCAAAGGCAAACATGAATGAAGGCTACATTAATATGTATCAATGCACCAATGTCTTCAAATTTCAACCACATTTTCTTTATGTAGACAAAAGGAACTTTTATTTTGTCTGCCTGCAGGGGGAGATTGCACCGTCTAGCGGCTGCTGTTAATGCACTGCCATCAATGCTTTAGGGAGTTCCACGAACAAAAAAGGCAGATGCCTGCCCCAAGGAGTTTACAGTCTAAATTATATATAATGCATTATAGATATAATTACTCACCCAGTACTACTACTACGTTGACAGGCCCACTCAGTCTTCTAGCACCCCCAGTAGGACTATTAATAAGCTCTTGATGCAAAGCTTTCAGAAATACCCAGTCAATCATAACAACAGCATGATTAAAGATTCTTCACAATAATAAACTAATCTTCAAGGGTTTTTATTTTAATACTCCAAAGAGCTTTTGGATAGGATAAATCACAACTTAAGGAAGAGTGAGTAAGACCTGCAAAGTTCAGGATGGGGCATTGAAATTTCTGGGGGAAACAGCTCATTGTGCTTGTGACCTTGAGACATGTCATCTATGCTTGCTTTGCATAGGTTGTTGTCCAAGAGTTAAAGATGCCAATAAGTCCTCCTTATCTTGCTGACATACTTGATTTGCTTAGTTAATGCCCAAATCATGCTTTGGGATCTCCTGTTTGGAAAGTGGTGATGGAAGCACAAATGCCTTTCTGATGTTATCGGTCTAATCTGTTTTTTGTTTTTTTTACTAGGATCGCACAGATGCAGCTAGGAGATAGATGCCTATACCTGCCTGTGTAATAAGGACTCTGCTCTCGGGGGAGCAAGTTAGCATTCTTTTCTGAGAGGGCTGATCTGCTCCGTAGATTAGATAATCAAACACACCGAGACACATTATGCTGACAAGGTGCTTCAAAGGAGAATCTTGACTGGGGGAAAAATACAGCTACCTTTTGGTCATCCTGGCACAGGGAAGGGCTAAATAAAATTGAGGATTAAAGTTAATGGCATTTCAAGAAGAATAGCAAGGCAAAAATAAATCCATTCTGATCTTACATACACATGTGTAAAGCCAGAATAACTCCCATGAAAACAAGAGGATTAGGTATGGAAGAACCCTTCGCTGCCAGAGCCACATGTGTCTTACAGATGATATTACTCTTATTTCTTCTCCAGTATCCAGAGGATTTGGATCAGAACCTTATAATGCAGGTGAGTTCACACTTCAATAATCAAGTCCTTAAATACAGTATGCAGCAGTAATGATATATTTCCCCCCTCACTGCCCTGGAGTTGCGTTTCTTGAAGGTGAACATTCTGAGTTACTGAATTTTCAGGCGTGACAATATACTGTTTGTAATTAAGTGAGGCAGGACCAGAAAACAGTGAGCTGTGTGAATGTCTTTTTTTTCTCTTGACACAACGGTCCTGATCTTTTTCTCTGATGTTGTTATTATTACATATACTTCCCACATTTTTTTCCAGAGGACCTCGAGTTGGTGTGCATGGTTCTTCCCCCCTCCCCATTTTATCATCACAACAACCATTTGAGGTAGGCTTGGCTGAGAGACAGTGATGGGCCCAAAGTCCACCTAGTGAGCTTCAGGGCCGAGTGGGGATTTGAACCCTGGTCTCCCAAACCACACCAACCTGTCCGTCCAGCTTGCATTTCCAAGGGGAACACACTGGCAAGGCAGACACCTGCACCCTGTGGGATTGAGCCACCCTGGGCACCTTGGGTGGAAGTGCAGGATATAGATCAAATAAATAACTCTCCATTCATCAGCTGATGAGTGGAGGGTTCAATCCTGCTGTATTCTGCTTCCCCAAAGCTGAACCCTCTCCCGCCCCCGGTCAGTTTTGCAGGTGGGCGGGACTGCCATCTTACCTGTCACATGATGTCGTCATGATGTCAGGTGATTGGCAGAGTTGCACAACTATGTTGAAACTAAGTATCGGTATGAAAACCAGGCCAGACAGGCCATGTCAAAGAGAGGCAGAGTAGCCCTGCCACAGGACTAGTGTCCTGTTGTGCTGTCTTCTCTAAACATTTCAGTTTCCTTCCAGCAGGGGGAACTAGAAAATAAGATTCGGCAACGAGCCCTTTTACGACCTATTTCTAACTTTGTGACCCCAAAGACCAACATTGCGCCTGATTTTCTTAATGCACCCACTACACATTTCCCTAATACGGCTGTGAAAGTGATGTACCATAGCAGCAACATCTTCTCTTTGCAGAGTGAGCTTTTCAAATTACTGTAGCATATTCCCAGCAGGAAGTATCTATTGTGGCGACTGACAGATTCCTGACAGCGGTCCTGATTCTGGAAGCTGTTAGAAAAAGTTCCCCACTCTGTGTGGTGAGTCTTGCAGACAAGCAGCTAGCTGGGTTGAGGCAGCTGACACAGGGAGGCATATGAAGCAGCCATTAGTATTAGATGCTCAGTGTGCATTATGAAACACTGGGGATATATACTCATGACCTTGTTCCCCACCCCTGTTTTTCCTTGAGGGCCTCCCACAAGCCAAAATTACATCCAGAAGGACCGAAGAATGCAAGTTAAGGAGGAAACTGACTGTCCATGTGTACTGAATAGTATTTTAGTATTCAGATTTGCAGTATTTTGGCGCATATATATATATATATATATATATGCATGCTGCCTATTTCAGAATATGGTAGCGCAATTTATTTATTTGGCGCTTGGCCTATCATTACGATCATAAGGCTAAACGACTGAGTAGGTTAGAAATTCCAGCCTAGGGATGCTTCCATAATTCTCACCAACTTCTCCCGGGTATTTCAGAGCTTCAAATTACTTGGCCGCCTTTTTGCAAATTACCCTTTCTTGTTTCTGAAGTATAACTAATTCATTAGGGGTTCTTTGCTGCCCCCCATGCCCTGCCTTCTTTATCAGCAGTGTACATGCATTCATTGATAGAGCAGTATCCCCCAAATGCAATCTTGATGTCAACATACATGTGATTGCATCAATATACTTGCTTATGTTACATTTTTGCATTCATGTCATGGTACCAAAAAAAGGTAGCTGTGACTGTACATTAATCAGGATTCTTTTGTATGGTGGTTTATCCATGTGCACCATTGAAACAGAAAGCTGGCAGATACTAGGAGGTGGGGATTAATGGCAAGGTATTGGGAGGACAGAGTTGCATGTTTTGTCCAGCCTACAGTATGCCCCCTAAGCTGGCCTAAGGTCCCATGGAGGATGCTATCCTATTACCAGTGTTTGAGTAAAATTCAGGCACCCACCAGTCCAGTTGGCTTTTATACCTGGAAGAGGAGGAGGGTACCATCTTGCCCTTTGCCACAGGCAGGACAAATCCTTAGGTTGGCCCTGGTTAAACATCACACAAGAGAAACCTTGATGCAGTCATCTAGATTATCACAATCATATTCTGTCCCCTCCCCCAAATATTTTAATCAGTGTATAAATGTTCATCGGTAAAAACATGTAAATGAAAAAATGAATATGAAACTTGCAACCAGCATGCTCCAATTCCTGAATTTAATTTTTTTAAGTATCCTAGTAAACCAGAATTCAGGAGGGGTAGGATTGCAAGGCAGAGTGAATCAGAGAAACAATATGGGTGGGGAACCTGTGGCTTTCAACTCCCATTGTTTGGAGGCCCACTGGTCCCCCATCTTTGCATTGTGGGATGGAATGTCCTAAAACATCAGCAGGTATTAAAGTGTGCTGAGAACATGCTGTTTTACTAACAATGAAATGCTATTAATAGTTTCAGCGCACCTTAGAGGGCATATTTTCTATTGTTTTGGGTTTGGGAGATGGGTGTGTGTGTGTGTGTGTGTGTGTGTGTGTGTGTGTGTTACTGGTGCTTGTCTACAATTCTGTACACACATACCTGGGAGTGGGTCCCTTTCTGCTCAGCTGGGCTTCCCTTTGAGTAGAGATGCAGAGACTTGTTCTGCAAAGCCAAGTGAATTCTATGGGGCTCACTTTGGAGTAGAACTGTGGGAGCAGGCAACACTATTTCATTTTGGGGTGGGGGAACACATTTCAATGAAGTCGTTGGAAATGCAGTTTTGTCATTTAATAAAATTTACATAATGAGATGTAGGAATATCACGTGGATATTTTATGTTGATCTTTTTTTTTTCTTTTTTTGGGAGGTGGGGGTGTCTTTTTCTAGATTCTCCTACTAGGCTTAAACCAATTATAGTTTGCCCAAAGAATCCATTCTCCCTTCCCGTATTCTGGCTGTCACTTCCTCCCAGGAGAAGCCCTAATTAGACAGTATGGCTCCCCCTCCCCCCCACCGACTTGGATCATTAAATAAACTGTTGACTGTATGGGGAAAAAAGACTTGCAACACTAGAGAAAACTGGCATTAAAACAAATGCCCAGGGCAAAATGCTGTTGGTCTTTAAGACTAATTTCCCCCCATTTTCAGGGACTGTGGGGAATCTTTCCACAGAAAAAGCAAATAATAGCAGCAGGCCCAAATCAGGATGGGAGGGAGAATCATAAAAGCATAAAATTGTAGAGTTAGAAGGGACCCCAAGGGTCATGTAGTCAAACTCCCTCCAGTGCAGGAATCTCAACTAAAGAAGCAACACAGCATAATGAAAGGAGTGTGTGTGTGTGTGTGTGTGTGTGTGTGTTTGAAGGGGAGGAGAGTCAATAGTTATTCTGCAGGAAATAGACAAACTCATCCCCCGTGGAATGTGGGGTGGTGACTTTTAACACACACACTTAAAAAAAAAGGCAGTTCTTTTATGGGTTCTTTTTGAATTGGAGCAGTAGAAAGTTAATTAGCAGGCAGAGATGATCCGCCCCCAGCATACTCTACCTTCCTGAGGCAAACTGAAGGAAGATTTTGTGGCTACTCCCCAATATTTTGAGATGATTTTGAGTGGGGTACCCAGTGCTATTGGGGTGCCAGAACTCACCATGAACACCTCCCTTGGTCTCTTATACAGTGGTACCTCGGGTTAAGTACTTAATTCGTTCCGGAGGTCCGTTCTTAACCTGAAACTGTTCTTAACCTGAAGCACCACTTTAGCTAATGGGGCCTCCTGCCACTGCACCACCACCGCACGATTTCTGTTCTCATCCTGCAGCAAAGTTCTTAACCTGAAGCACTATTTCTGGGTTAGCGGAGTCTGTAACCTGAGGTACCACTGTAATGGCAATGGTTCCAGGATTGACTTCTAGCAAGTTCTGGTTGGAAAAAAGCCCTGCGGGTACCAAGTATCTCCTTCCCTAGCAGCTACAACTGAAATCCCATGTCCCTGAAGTGATAGAACAGCTAAGGCTGTGTACGGTACCTTACATTTAAAGCACTTTAAAAGTACATGACTTCCCCCAAAGAATCCTGGGAACAGTAGTTTGTCCAGGGTGCTAGCAATCAGTCGCTGACGGTGAAACTACAGTTCCCAGGATTCTTTGGGGGATATCATGTACTTTAGTGTGTACGCATCGTAGTCTGAAGACGCTGTTGTCATGGCCAGAAGCAGACTTGGCCTTTCAGCGCTGTGTAGACGAGCACATTCATCATTGTAACACTCACTCAGTACTTCATGTCACATTTTTGAGCATTGAAAGCGCTTCCCATACATTATCTCAGTCATTTTACAACTGTGAAAGATAGCCGGGTATTACTGTTCCACACAGTGTAAGGATGTACATTTTGAATTGGGGGCTTACCAACCTGAGTTTTGCACATGCGCATCAGAATCCTACGTAGGTTTATGCAGAGGTCAGCCCAAATGATTTCAATGGATCTCACCCACCCACTGTTTACTTAATTTAAAGTTGTTGGTGTGTTGTTTTTTTTAAAAAGGAAAAGAACAGAGGCCTGCTGGATCAGGCATACACAGTAGGGCTTTTCCCTCCCTCTCCCCATGCCCCTAAAGGTGACTCTGGTGGTGGTGGTGGTGGTGGTCAGGAGAACCTCATAACAGCACATGGAAGCGGGGGTATTCTGTCTGGCAAGCTGAAATGTTTGCCATAGCGCAACCTTGAATTGCACTCCATATGTTATACATATCTTAGATTCCCTGTTTTACTGGTGTTTTTTAGGCCCTCCCCAGAAGTTCTTTTTATTGCACGTTCATGTTGATTTGTGCTTATGGTGGCATCAGGGTGGTCCCACCTTCAATACTGTTTGCACCTGGAAAAGTTTTGGGGTGGATATACAGCTTCGTTCCAGTTTTATTTTTGTCCCTCTAGTGTTGCTCTGTATAGCACCTCTCTAGATGGCAATAATGTACTCATGCTGGGGAAGCATCACAGAGCTAATAAAGTGGAATGATGTGTGGATGGCTCAGTATAAATCCATGACTAATGCACTTTTATTGTGTCAATGACACCCACAAAAACACACACACCAGTCTGGAGGGGCCCTGATGAATGGAATGAAAATAACATTTCCAGTTACCTACAAGGAGTCTTGCTTGCATCGGTGGTGAGATCTGAGACACAGGCAATTTATTTTATTCGTTTCGCTAAATAATTTATTTGCTCCACAAATATGATGAGATGCCTTAACTTGTGTGCAGGTTGTACATAAAAGACCACAGAATCTTCTGCCTACCCCTTCTTCAGACATGTTTCTAGTTATTATTCTAAATGGAAATTTCAGAGGGCAAAGAACATAAATTGGCAATAGCATCTGAAAGAAGCATGAACTTTTTTTTTTAAGTGGTAGCAGTCACAACTCTATCACACATTGTGAAAATAGAATCCCAGGACAGCGGCATTCAGTGTGAAATGCTGTTCAGAATCTCATCACTTCTGAATTTTTTTTAAAAAAAAGAAAGGAAAGGAAAAGGAAGTCACATTGGAAGAGTCTTGACAATTCAAGGGAGGATTGAATCTGGGATCGTTTCCCTCAATGAAATTATCATTAAAATAGCCTGGGGAAATGCATCTGTCAAAGTGACAGCTTACATATGGCTGGTGAGTTATGAAATTCTTGCCGGTTTCATAGACCTCCATGTTGATATTCCAATAAGCAAAGGCCAAGTATAACAACACACAGCAGCTCATTTGCTAAAAAAAGAATTAAGAAGTGATGCTGGGAAAGACACTACATGTTTTGGAATTACAGTGCTGTGTTTGAAAATGGGATGAATACATACCCTTTGTTTATGTGTGTTAGAATTTTCTGCAGCCATCTTAGTTTGGAGTTCCTCATTCATATTTTCTGAGTTATTAATCATGATTACACACTAAACAAAATTGGTTGGTTTGTTTCAGCCTGGCATCTATGTTTGAAGCTAGCCCAAGGGACAGTATGGCTGTTTGGGGGCACCTTGGGGCAAGGAAGAGGCGAATCTTGACTGCAATCCCTACAAATACAGGAACACATCATATAATGTTTCTCCTCTGGAGATTCAATGTTTGTTGGGTTGGGGCAGCCAAAGAGAGATATTTGAGGGCTATGTCACCCTATCATAATACTGTTACTGTTCTTAACTATTTTCTATGAGTTTTGGCTATGTCATCCTGTTGTTTCCTGTCCTGTAGAACTCTATATTTTCCTATACGTGTCTGGTTTCTCTAGGTTTTTTTAGGCTATCTAAAACGTTTCCCGTGGAGCATGGAATTGCTTAGGATTGTTGTTGTTAAAGCCCAGCAGTAGAGGGTTAAGAGAGAGAGAGTAAGTTTGGTTTTTTTGTGTTTTAAAAAAGCTTACATTGCTTTAATAAAAAACCAAAACCAAAGCTAGAGCTCATCAGAAGCAGAAGCAGTGTTCTAGAAAGTCTCACATTGTAATGCTTAGCAGAGTCGTGTAGGGCCTAGATTGGAAACCACTGCAGTGTGCGCACACCCAACCACCCACATTGCCCTTGGATAAAAAAGGGTTTGTAGTCATGGTGCTAGGGAGACGCCAAATTCACATATATGTGGAACAGAATATGTATAGTTACTTTCTTTCCAATGTGAGTAGCCAGAGGATGAGTGATTAAATTTGAGCGAGACGCACAGGGTGAGGAGAGAAAGGAGGTTCCAGTGCACCGGTAGTGGGAGTCCTTGCACTGGTTTCCACTAGCGTGCTAGTTTAGTTGAATCCAAGTCTCCGTACTTAACTACAAATCCATTAAAATCTTTAGGTATGGTTAACCATGATATGTACTATTACTGCCAGTCGTGTGACTGGACAGTAAGGAGAGGCGCAACATGTGTGTTTGAATGCAGACTGCCATGATATTCAACATTGCTTCACACAGAAACTTTGAAAAGAATCATGGCTTTTCCAGATAAATAAATTTTAGCAGAATAAGTGCTAAATTGCTCCTGCTCAATCATTCAAGGAGATCCAGCTGTTTACCCCATGAAACTTTTTTTTTTTAACCACAAGGACATCCCAGCACTTAAATGAAAAAATAAATCTACGTCTGGGGAAATGTGGTTCTTTTTGCTAATGTATCTTTTGCTCTTGCAGATGCAAAATAGAACAGTGTTCCATGGATATCACTTGCACCTATTCAATGTGTCAGTGATAGCCATGGTGATGACTGAATCTCTGCTTTGAGCTCCAGACTTTATAAACAAGGTTTAATTTATGCCCCCCCTTTTAACATATTTTTTTTAAAAAAAGAGATAGACAGGACAGTTCCTTAGTATAGTATAGTATAAGCACGCTAATCCCTTCCCAGAGCCAGTGTGGTGTAGCGGTTAAGAGCGGTAGTCTCGTAATCTGGGGAACCGGGTTCGCATCTCCGCTCCTCCACATGCAGCTGCTGGGTGACCTTGGGCCAGTCACACTTCTTTGAAGTCTCTCAGCCCCACTCACCTCACAGAGTGTTTGTTGTGGGGGAGGAAGGAAAAGGAGAATGTTAGCCACTTTGAGACTCCTTAAAGGGAGTGAAAGGCGGGATATCAAATCCAAACTACTACTCCACTTCTTCTTCTTCTTCTTCTTCTTCTTCTTCTTCTTCTTCTTCTTCCCAAAAAACTCCCCCTCCCCAAACTAAACAGAACAAGTATTGAATACCAGAAAGGTTACCCCTTTCTGACAATAAGACTTAGTTCTTTCAAGGATGGTTGCTTCTCCTATCTCCTATTATTCCCTTGCAGCAAGGCTATCTTCCCAGGAACAAGGCTGCTCTCCATGCACTATGGCAGCGAGGTTTGTTCTGTGGCCCTTCACAGAGTTTGCTGGACTACAGCTCCAAACATCCCTTAGCACTAGCTTAGGGCTGGTGGAAGTTGGTATCCAACAACATCTGGAGAGCCACATGTTTCCCACCCCTGCTATAAACTCACTGGTTCTTATTGCTCATTTACACGGTAAAGAAAAGATACCCATGTTTTAGAGATATAAATAGCAAAAGTGTACACACTGGGGTCTCCTGGAGGTGAGGGGGAAGGTTAAAAAAAAGTTAAGGTAAAAGTAAGGCGACATCGGGCTGAGTGATGTTTCCATCATAGGATTGCAAGACTTCTGCATGCTTTACCAATGCTCATGCTGTATGTTTCATCTATATTTTACCAAGGAGGAGTAAGAACTCTGCTGAACTCTCATTACGCGTGCAGTGATTTAGAAATCAGCCCCTGTGGCTGCATTTGATATTCAGTTGCTGAACTGTGGCACTCTGTTTCATTACTCATAGCAGGTTGGTTTGGAAATGTGTCCTATGAACCTATAAATTATGCAAATTTCACTGTAGATGTGTAGCAGCATGATGGGAGGGTGGGTGTGTTTTTCTTTTTAGCTTTTAATTTTTTAACAGAAAAAAATCATTTTTTAAAGGAAAGAAGTGCAAGAACAGGAGCCCCAATAAAAAACACGAACATCAAACAAACACACACAAATTGGTAAATCCAAGTCCATACCTATGCTTTCTTCTGCTTTAAAAAGCCTATTTTGTTGATCAACTTTTTAATTATACAAAACCAAGAAGTATGTAAAACAAAGCAGTGGTATGTACCTTGTTACAAGGAAATGGAGAATAATCACTTAATAGAACATTTACAGTCAGCAAATTGGTCTGTTAGGGTAGGGAACTCCCCTAAACTGTCCTGTACTCACAGATCCTCATCGCAGCTTATAGAATCAATGGTTCACCCACATAAGCAATAAAATTACAATTGGTGGGTAAAATTGCACGGTTGGGGAGATGGCAGTCTCACATTCTCCCTACATATAGATCTTGAATGAACTGAGCTTGGGGGATTGTGGTGGTTTATACATTGACTTGGGGTGTATGCGGTGCTAGGGCAGGGGTAGTACCTCTGGTGGGGGACACGCCGTGCTCCTTTATAGATATTTAGAAGTGGGCACACCCCTTTTCTCCCATTGTAATTCATGCGGAGCTTGCACCAAAAATTATTTTGAACAGGCCTGCATATTAGCATATCCATATTCACAGAAGAGAATAAAGACACATCACTGAACTGATGTTGGTCACTCTTGATGGCCTCAAAACAGTCTGGGAGTGTTTGCCATTTGTCAGTTAAGTACCAAGTCCTCATAGTCAGCACAGTGGTGGACTTTGGGCTCTCAAATTTCAGTGATGCCCTGTGCAGTGCTAAGATTTGGCACCCTCTACCTCTCATGTTCTGTTCTACAGCACTGATTTGGTGACCCCTGCAAAGCGGCACACGGTGCTACCCTACATTTATGCCACCCTAAAAATGCCTCTGGTCAGCAGCCTCTAAATTAAATGACATACCGCTAGATGTTGAGAGTCATAGAATCATAGAGTTGCAAGGGACCATGTGGATCATCTCCAACCCTCTGCAATGCAGGAATATGCATCTGTCCCCCGTATGGTGATTGAACCTGCAACTTTGGCGTTATCAGCACCAAGCTCTAACCAGCTGAGCTATCCAGGCTGACTTAAGAGAATCCACTCATTTTATATACAAATAATTTAACAGTTGCCCACTTAACTTTGTATCATATACACTTCAGCAGAATATCAAGGTACTTTAACATGCAGTGGAAATCCCTTCACTGCCTCTTGTCAGGCTTAGCCGTATATATTTCATTATACAATAATTTAGTGTACCAAATGCCTGTGTGTTGCCTTGCATATTAATCTGGTTATAAGTGCTATATTGAAGCTTAAATTAAGTTACTTTTGTCACAGTACTTTTAGCAGACCTGATGTGTTGCTATGGAGATTTCGGGTTTCTGCAGCATGACATCCTCTGGCAAATCAACTGAGCCAGCATCATTGGTTCTTTTGTATATTATTATCCAGAGCAACTTCACATCATTTGCAGGCTTATTCAACTGAGCAGTAATGCACAGACCTGAAGACTGACCTTATTTGTTCATTCCAAAATGAAGATGATAAAGGTCACCAGGGAAAATGATGAGCTCCCTTCTGGCTTGTTGTTTGTCGTAACAGCCAAATAAAGGGTGTCAGGAAGCAAAAGGGAAAGGAAAGTTAGAGCCTCTTGAAATTAATGCAACTAAACTGATTTAACTACATTGGACATTGACAAATTGGCCCCAATTCAGCTATAGGTGCTATAACAACTGGTGGCATCTCCAATGACATTTTAAAAGCATGCACTCAGGCAGCAAATAGGCCACAGATAGGGGTGTGCACCTAGATCAGGGTGACTTTTGCCAGATCAGGGAGACTGTGTTTAACTTTGCACAGTACTAAGGGACACTTTGCCTGACCAAAGTGTGCCCCAACAATATTTTGCCTTCGCATGACGCACACATAGCAATTGAGTGCACTATTCCTGGATCTCTCGTGCTTTTCCAGGCAGAATAGCATTACAATCTGAAAGCTGGAGGAATACAAATGTAATATCCTTGCACCAGAAATGTAACCTTTGAGAGAACTGGGAAAGGGCTCAGTAATGAACAAGAAGCGGTGCTCATTTATTGAACACATGCACACACAGAGACCTGATTGTGCAGAAAGGGCTTGCCCTAGGCATGACCTATATTGTGAGCAACCATCAAAGCATGACAGGAACTGGTCCCTGTTTTCAAAGAAGCACTTGTGTTGTTCAACATGCTGAGTTTGTTTTGCAGGTATTGGTTATAAGGAAAACACTGGGGTGGAATCCAAAGTTATGGAAGCAGGCATCTATTTATTCAATGGATTTTCCCCCATCTCTTTCTCACTGCAGCTTCCTGTTCTCTGTGAAAGCCTGTATTGCTGATCAGAAGGTCGGCGGTTCGAATCCCCGTGATGGGGTGAGCTCCCGTTGCTCTGTCCCTGCTCCTGCCAACCTAGCAGTTCGAAAGCACGTCAAAGTGCAAGTAGATAAATAGGTACCGCTCTGGCAGGAAGGTAAATGGCGTTTCCGTGTGCTGCTCTGGTTCACCAGAAGCGGCTTAGTCATGCTGGCCATGCTGTACGCCGGCTCCCTCGGCCAATAAAGCAAGATGAGCGCCGCAACCCCAGAGTTGGTCACGACTGGACCTAATGGTCAGGGGTCCCTTTACCTTTACCTTAGTATGCCTCCATTAAGGGGAGGACCACAGCTTAGTGTTTTAGCACCAGATTAGCATGCAGAAGACTCCTGGTTCAATCCTTAGCACCTCTAGGTTGGGCAGGGAAATATTTTTGTTTGAAATCCAAGAGGAGTTGCTGCCAGTCAGTGTAGGTCATACTGAAATAGATAGACCAATGGCCTGATATCTTCCTCTTTTTCTATTTGCTTTGCTCACTAGGACTGAGGTTTTTCAATCACCTCTTGACCAAGGTAAAGCACATTTAGTCATACATATGAAGACCAACTTCTGGGCAGTAATCCTATGCACAGGCTATTTAAATCCCACTGAAGGGATTTAAGCACTCTGAATGCAGACTTGGAGACTAAAGGTTGTGGCCCAAATCCTGAGTAATTCATATCCAAAGACATCTGAAATCAGTGGGACAAGTTAGTGACCACTGTCAAGCCCTTTTGGTTTCATTAACCTGTAGGTCACATTACTAAATTTATCATGGCTTCGGTCTATGTCATCAACTTTAAATAATAATAATAAAACGTTGCTTTTCTTACTCAAACTGGCAATGCAAAGCCACCAATGAAAGTATGAATGAAGAAGGAAATGGATAATGCCGGTTTACTGTTAAATTTCCCATTAATACTTCCACGTACAGATGGGAGAGAAATTTGGTTTGGTCCACACTTCCTGGAACAAAAATGCAACTCTCCTTCAAAATTCATGCTTCTTGAGATTTTATGATGCAGTTCACCAACCCCAAAAATGCATACATTAGGGGTAAATGTTACTGAAAAGAGCATATAAAAATGCATTTTATAAGAAAAAAATACGTTTTACAAACTTGCAAACTGATATGGAAATGTGGAAAAATTGTGAAACTGAGAGAAACCAACACTGGCAGATGCATCCATTCCTAGCTTCATTCCTTAACATTTAGTAGGGTATAAAACAGGGATAGCCAACATTTCTCTCTCCAGATGTTTTTGGACTACAATTCCCATTTCCCAAGACTGCTGGCCATGCTGGCAGGGGCTAATGGGAGTTGTAGTCCAACAACATCTGGGGGGGGCACCATGTTGGGTATCTCTGATGTTTTAAGATCACAGACCCAATGAAAACAATCTCAATTTCGGTGGACTTTTTCAGGCAGGGATCTTTGAAAACTGGAACTATCCTCCAGCGACAATCCAATGGACTCTGAGGAAGGACCAATTTATATAGACTCTTGTAAATCTCTGCACAAGCACATTAACACTAGTTAATATTCCTGCCTTCGGATGGTACTGTTGTTCAGTGAACTCAGATGTTAATTCAATCAACTTTATGTTAAGCTGTCACATAAGTCTAGCAAGTGTTTGATAATAACTCTTGTCTTACAGCGTCTATGATGATATGCCTGGTATAATTGTGCTATCAGTTTCTGACTGTTTGGCCCAGTGAGCATTGAAGTCAATGGGAGTTTTCCCCCAGGGTTCAGGATTACTCTTTGCTACCATAGGCAGCCTTCTGAAATTCTTTCTCAAAGGTGTGTTCCCCCCCCCCATTTTTGTTTTAAAGATCACTAGTACAAATGGTGGGTAGATTAAGTTCTACTGATTTGTAGGCAGTGCATAATTTCGCTGAAGAAGGTGGCTAGCAGAAGCATTCCCAGGCCTGCTAAGTTAAATCCACCTTCGAATTCAGATTCAAATCCATGAGTTACGTTTTAGAAGTGCCGTCTTTGTCTGCTGTGATAGGGGAGGTTGAATTGCCTATGAGTGCATTACCCTTTTTGAGTATGCAAGCAACATTTTCTTGTTCATAAGAAGAATGAAGTAAACCCGATTAGATTTGTTCTCCATCTGGAATCAGGAAATTAACTTTGGAAATGATTTAAATCTCTTGCACAGGAAGGGACTTTTCCAACTCCCTAGTTCAGTTTGACAGGCACTTCTGCCTCGAATGGATATTGCAAGGTGAAAGGGATGAAACTAAAACAAATGCAGTGGGTGTTCGTCTCAGTCCTTTGAATGGGCTCACTGACTGTTCTTCAAGTGTGGGAGCCAAATCCAGCTGTCTAGGTCTCTTTTTGGCCCATAAAACTCTTCCTGAGCTATACATCTCATCAGCCCTGCTTTGCACACATTTTGTTTGGCTGGAAAATTTCTGCAAACTCTGATGCCTTTTACTTTTCTAGATGTAGGACAGAAGAGGTGTTTTTTGTATGTAGCAAAACAAAACAAATTTGGCTTCTATAGTGTCAGTTTTCCAGGTTACCCAATATGCCTTTTGGCAATTCCTCCCCCAGGTCTAGCTTGTAATGCATGAACTAGGAAATCATGGGTATGATCTGGAGCAACTTCCAGAGCTATGCTGGGTTTCCCTTCCCATTCTGATTAACCTGAGCATGGAAATCGCTGCAGACCCTAGTTAAGATCACCAGTTTTCACACTTTGCTTGCCTAGGTCAAGCCAGGACAGCTTGCAGAGGTGAAAAAATATATTGTGTGAACCAGCCCTTGGATATTGCAAAACTAGCTGCTGCGTTCATATTTTGTGAAAGCATAGAGAACAGAGCAGCTGCAGGGAAAAAGTGATGATAGGATACAGTGTAATTCTGGTTGACTTTGGGCTTGGAATATTTAGACCGCTGTTGGTAGCTGCTCCCTTTGGGTTCTTTGTTTATCAAGGTGGTTGAATTTATATGCACTGGCAGGGCATTGCTGGGCTACAGAAGAAGAGACATGCAGAACACCAGGCATGGCTAGAAAATATGCAAAGGGGATTGTCATACTTTATCCTGTTAAAGTTGTGTCTTTCCCTAGAAGGATGACTTGTGCTACCTTTCCCCTACAGAAGGTATTTAGGGCATGTTCTTTTCAAAGGAAAGGTGCAGAGGGAAGGGAAAGATTTAACATTTCAGTAGAACGAAGGCTGACCTCTTGCTCTCTGAGTCACGCAGTGGGAGGGTTGGCTTCAGGAAGACTTTTGCTAAAGGGAACTGCCAGGCTGATGTGCCAGGGGACACCCCCTCTCACATATTCCTGTAAAGGGAGGAGGCTGACTTTGACTTGGCCTGGGGCAGGGGGAAAGGAAAAAGGGATTGCTATTCACAATACTTTTTGACCACTGTGGAAGGTTCACAATACTTCCTTGCTGGTGCCCACTCCAGGCAATGGCAGCTCCCCCACTGGGCCACTCTAAGGTGAGAGATGGGATGGGAGTATTAGATAATCCAGTAGATGTGGGGCAATGAACCTTTTAATGCTTCAGAGATGTATCTTGCATGGTTGTGCTTCACTGTGGGTTGTATAGGTGGTTTATGTATGAGTGTTTGGTTAGTTAACGTAGATAATGTTTGAGGTAGTGAATTATTGTAGTGGTTGTGCAGAATGGTTGGCAAGTGAGACAACCTATGTGGTTGTATGAATAACATGTTCTACGTTGCTTAAAAAAGTTTACATTATACTGCCTTGTTGTGATGTGTATTTTGATATCGTTTATATATTTGTTTTATTTTTTATGTAAATATTTGGTATGGTTTTTAATTGTACTTATTATGCTTATATATATTAGAAACTGCTTTGAGATCTTTGGATAGCAAGCAGTGTATAAATGGAAATAATAATAAAACAATTGTGTAAGGGTTACTAAAGAAGAGAAAAAGGATTATACATCTACTTGAGATGCCTTGAAGGGCCCTTCATTATATACTTTTTTTCTCCACAGGCGCGAAATCCCCCGCAATATCCCAAAGGAGTTCTTTAGGGTCAAAACCTATTCAAGCCTCAACAATTTTTTTATTCAAAAGTCTATTCTTGGAGTTGTTATATAAGTTTCTTTATGCAAGAGAGGGAAATATTCCGCTGCTCCTGTCCCCCCCCCCCAACAATTGCAATCACCTCTTCAGTTTAAATGAATAATAAATGCCCTAATATGATTACACTAAAATTTCCAAGAGTCAGAAAACTCCTAATGAAATAATGGGATTTGAGAGCCCTTTTATTTATTATAACTAAAAGGGAAGGGAAAAAGGGAACAACTAAATCTGACATTTGAACTAATGTCATTTAGCATAGCAGAGAAAAGCACAGAAAGCTCTAGTTTTGGAAAACTGATTTCACCTTCTATACTTATAAATTGAAAAGTTGTAATAACTGTATTGTCATAATTGTACCATTTTATTAGTGACTAACACACAGGTCTAGTGTGTGTTTAGACTGCATTGTCCTTCCCCTACCAGTTTGCCTCCAGATGTTGTTGGGCCCCAGTTCCCTTCAGCCCCAGCCAGTATGGGCAATGCTTTGGGATGATGGGAGTCAGAGTCCGAAACATCTGGAGGGCATGGGGTTTACATGGACTTGCTCTGATTTTCATAGAGATCTCAGTAAGATTTAGGGCAGTTTTAACGCTAGTACACAAAACAATGTATTTGCAGATGGGAATTGGAGAGCATAACTCTTCCTAATCTGTGCATACAAACAGACTTTTGCATTCAGATTATGCTTTGCAATACTCCCCAGTACAGAAATAAGAGTGTTGAGTAAAGTAACCCAGGTTCCACTGCACCCACCCCCCACTAAAGTCATGATTCAAACCATGGTTGGCTCAGATATGGTCAAACTTTGGTGGTGTACAGAATGACTGATTCCCATAATTCATTTTCCCTCTCCAACACACAGCCACCATAGCTCTGGCCTCTAGTTGGCAGGGAAGAACTTCACATTCAAAATGTCAGGACAATTGTCTGCTGAGTGCAGAGATACCTGAAATGGGGCCAAAGTTATCTAGCACTGTAGTAATGCAATCCAAATACTAGTGCTGTGCCAAAATGTATCCTTCAATTTCTTGAAAGCTGTTTTCACCAGCAAAATACATTTCTGGTTGTTGTTTGCCTCATTTGTGGAGCACTTCAGAATTTCTGTAGGATTCTGGTAGATATAGGACTGAGCTTGCTTTATTGTTGCCAGCTGGCCATGGGTGGCATGCATTTTTCTTCCCCAAACATTTATCCAGCAGCCTCCCTGGCTGCCTGTGCTTCCTGATCTGAAGAGGTCCCATAGAAGGAGCGACCTCACAATGTCTTCCTTATGGAAAGCTCTTTCTCTCTTAAATTAATAAAAAAAACCTGTCATATTGTAGGCAGCCCCCCTGCACTTACAGGAAAGCCCAGCCTAGAATACCATGGGGTTTTAATGAAGCATGGGCACCTGGGAAGGCTGCAGGGTGCAAATATAAGGATGTTTTATAGAAGGAAAGAAATGACACAAACACTGGCATTTTTCGCTTTTGTTGGATGCAATTCCTTTTTGTTAATTGATAGAGGATGCTGGGGGGGGGGGGAATGGTGGAGATATCTCTAGTAGTTAGTAGTCAGTAAAAATCCCTGTTCATGCCAGAAAATCCAGGAAGTGATAAATGCAGTCCTCAAGCAAGAAGAGTTGGTACTTGCAGCCGGAGTAACAGGAGTACCTCTATTTTCCTTTTTCAGTATCACATATTATTTAAAGCCAAGATAGCATAAGAGTAGGCCTACTGCACAGCCCTATTGCACACTTCCCTGACGGGAAGCCCCATTGAGCACAGAGGGACTACATCCAAGAGCAAGATTGCACCGACCGATTGGAGGAACCTATGTTCATTCTCTTTTGAGCCATGAAGCTCTGGGAGCCTTTGAACCAACTGCTATCTTCTCACTAACTCATGTCACATACAGGATTGTTAAAAGGAAGAACTAGGATAACCCCAGCCTTGAGCTCCTTGAAGAAAGAGTGAGATGCAAATGGGATAAATGAATAGATTTCGGATACGGAGTGGAAATGGGAAGTGTTCTGGTGCATCTGTTAGTTCTGCAGCGTTCCCTCTTTGAACTTTTCTGTTACTGTGACAATTAAACCATGTTATTGCTCCACTTACATATGACTGAGAATGCAGCTGTGTAGCAGTAAAATCTTATTCCTTCCAGAAGGCGGTTGCCAAAGAACAAATTAGATTATTCAGTACATTTCCAATTTTAAAAGGACAACTCCAGCAACATCTGCTACTACATTTCATTCAAAGTGCAGATGCAATGAAGATCTTCCGAAATTTGTTTTGGGTTACTCATCAGAGATGTGATGATCTCCCCTCATGACATCAAGTTGAAAACCCAGGGCCTTTCTGCAGTTAGCATTTGTAGTGGTAGAGTTTCTGAGGGTTTTCTTTCTCTTGTTTGAAGCTTTCGGCATGCTGCCACAGGACAGCAAAAATTTTCCAGCTGGTATTCCAGAAAAAATGTACTCAAACCCCCAACTTTTCTTCTGCTGCAAATATCCAACTTTTGTGAAAGATCTGGAAAGGATCTTTGATCCTTTCCATTTGTGTGGCATGTGCGCAAACATCGTCCCATTTTCTGTGTGGAGGAAGTATGGTTGATAGGTGTGGTTAGGGAGGCAATTATTTCACACCATTTCCCTCTGACCAGTGTGAGTAGCCAGTTTGTGAGCTCAGTTCAGAGGAGAGATGCAGTACAGAAAGACAATGGTGCTGACTCAAAGTACTTCATGTGACAGCAGTCATTACCTGCAAACAAACTTCCGTCACAATAGCCAGGTTTGTCATAGCTCAGGCAGACTCGTAGTTCCTCTTTTGATTTCCTATTCACCCACATGATTAGAATTCTGAAGAAGAAAAAAGCTGCAAAAGAGCGATCTCTCTGCACATGCTCATAACTCTGGCATTTATTGGTTGGAGAGACATGTGAATAAGAGGTGTGACTAACAGCCACAGAATGTTCCTCAATTTGGGCACAACCCACCAATAGTGTGGAAATGAAAACCCTGCACTCACTTCCTAATAACATGTGACCAAAGGTGGAGAGCCAGGCATAGGTAACCTCCAGCCCTCCAGATGTTTGGGACTACAATTCCCATCATCCCTAGCTAACAGGACCAGTGGCCAGGGTGATGGAAATTGTAGTCCCAAACATCTGGAGGGCTGGAGTTTGCCTATGCCTGGTGGAGATAATCAGCTTCAAATTCACCCTTAAAAAGATTGGCAGAAGACACCTACCCCCCCTTCAGAACTTCATGTTCAGATTGTGTGCCTCTACATACTTTTAACCCTTGTCTGTCCCGGCAAATGGTTTTCGTCTTCATTTTTAGGAAGCTGCCACCTGTACTTGAGGGAAGAGGAGGAAGGGCAGCAACTCTGGAGACGGTGGCTGACTGAAAACAGCATCTTGAAATTCTCCATTGTATTTGTGGGTGATGGAATGGATCAAATATTTTCCAGCATGGGATGAAATTCTCCAAGTTTCATGGAGGAGGGGGCTCAGCCCACCACCATGGTTCCTTACTTTTCCACCAGGTTTGTTTTATGCTCTTGCTGCTCCTGCAAAACTCCTGAGTTGGCAGCCTGGTTGCTGATTTATATCCTCTGCTAGAAATGGCTCACCTAGTTGGATGGAGCCACAATACGGGTCTCCCAGCATCAGGGGTGCTGCCGCTTACAGGGAGAGTGAGGGATGAGTTACGGGGGAAGGTTGGTGTAGTACGGGCACACTACTGGAAGAACCTGATTGGTTCCCCTGATGTAACCCACAACCACACACCTGCCTTGACCCTCTCCCCCTTAGTAAGTGGAATCATTAAGTGTACTTAAGTGGAGTCTGCATTGCATGTGGTCATACTGCAGCTTCTAATAGAGCCTGTTGTTCCCTAAAACAGCACCGAGGAAAGCATATTGATGATTCCCTCCTAATGAAACAGAATAAAATGCTGGAAGCCAATTCCAACCTGCTACTCCTCCCAGTACTCACACTTGAGCTGTTATTCCAAAAGTTGCTTCACCTAAGCAAAATAATAATAATTAAAAAGCCAAGATTATTCTTCAGGGGCATAATTGCTGCAGTTGCACAATATTCTGGAGCTTGCATTTCAGATGTAAGCATTATCACCATCTTTAGAAGAAACAAGGCAAAGTTTTGCTCACTGGTGAGCTAGGAAAAGTATGAATTTGTCAGTTACATTATCCTTCATGCTGCATCCCCAATGTAAAAGAAAACCATTAGCTGATCCCTGAAGTGCACATATCTATCTATTTGCTACATAGCTGTGTGTTTTGTAAACACATTCTGAATCTCTTAAAATAACCGTGATGCCAAAACACTAGCTGACTGCTTTGTGAAAACATGGGCCATTTCCTGCTGGAGCAGGAATTTAATTTGTTCTGAAATTCAATAAAGCTGAGGAGGGTGTAATGCTCCAGATTTGATATCAGGAAGGAGGACATTAGATAGATAAGAAAAAAAGGAGTAAAGATTTAACTGCATCACTTAAATGTTTATTTGCAAGTACACATAAGAGGAAGTTCATGTGTGTTTTGTGTTTACAGGAGAGGTGTTCACACATTACATTCAATGTGTGCATTGTGCAGTCTTTGTTTTCAGTAGTTGATCTATACAAATGAACAGGTGTACACTCTTCCGCACAAACACTTGTACATGTGTAGAGAGAAAGTGTGTACCCGAGTTCAGTGTAATGTGTGAAGACACCTGCATTCTAGTCCTATTCCTCTTGCTCTGGTGATTCTTTCCCATGTGATAAGGGCATTGCATATGCAAAACAAGCCATGTTGATTCTAGATGGAGTTGCACTCCCCCTGAAAGACCAGATGCATAGTCTGGGAGCGGTCCTTGATCCAGATTTGTATCTTTGAGACCCAAATGGCCTTAGTGGTGGTTGTTGGCATCTGTCTGTCTTGACCTTTGTGGTAAGGTTTGCCCATTTCCAGCTCTTGCTACTTCACCAGCTATGGTGGTTGCTGGACAATGAAAGCTTTGGCCACAGTTTTGCATGCGCTCTAGTAACCTCCTGTCTAGATTACTGTAACATGCTCTGTGTAGTGCATACCTTGAGGATGAACCAGTGGCCCATCTAGTCCATCATCCAATTCTCACAGTGGTCACCCAGATGCCTGTGGAAACCCGCCAAGCAGGAAAAGGCTATGTTCAGAGGTTTGTTTGTTTGTTTGTGTATGGATTGTTTTGTACTGCAGTATTGATTTTTATTGGTGTTGTCATTGAAATTGTTGATGCTTTTAATTGCATAGTAAGAATTATAATGATTTTTTTTTATACACACACACACACACACACACACTGCTTTGTGGGCACCTGTGATGAAAAGCAGTATATAAGAAAATAAATAAATAAACAAACTCAAAATTACTTGGGGCCGTTTCCAAAGTGAAACTGATGCATTCGGAACCTTCCATCAATCCATTTTGTATTTCTGAATTTAGTGCAGAGCACCACGCATAACACAATTTGTCACAGCTTTCCAATTCTTTCAGTTCTTTTGCATCTTTCCCCCCTCATTTACATTGATGATGTATACATGTGAGCACTGATAAAACACAGGGGGGGACCCAAAACATTCAGGAATTCTTTTTGATTGGTGTTTTATCAATGGACACATGCGCATCGGTAATGCAGCATGGATAAAAGATGCAAATAAAAGGAAGGCACAGAAAGTTGCGATAAACTCTGTATGCTCCCTTCCTAGACAACTGAAATTCTGCTAGTTAAGCCAAAACCCAGGAGGAGTGGAATGCAGAACAGGCCACCACTCAGAAGTCTCTGTCTCTTGTGCCAGACACCCTCAGAGATCTGTCTGGCGCATGAGCAGGGCCTCAGAGGCAGGTCTTAATGAATGTGTAGGAATTAGGTTAAACCCAGGCCTTTGAATTGACTGCGTGCTATGCACATATTACTTTTTGGCTGTTTTTAAAAGAGACAAATTGAAACCCACCGATTTTTATTGCTTTTTTTGGGGAAAAAAAATAAACACCAACACAACACTTTTGGATCAAATGTAAGTTTGCTACATATTGTACTGTAGAAGACCAGTGTCCCCCACTTTTTTGTCTCTCAAGAGGATGCACTGAAGGTCACTGCTATGCAAATGGTGGTTGGTACAAGAAGCTTTGATGATCAGACCACTAGTTTCAGGGCCCAGATATGAAAGAAAATAGCTTTTCCTTAGGCTTCCAAGTGTGAAAGCGTGGGAATGGACAAATTAAATAAGTTGCTAAGGGCACACTTTACAAGCCATGAAGGGGATCCAGCCTGTTTTCAATAGGAGCAATAATGTCAGATAAACTTGCCAGGGCACAAAATATGGGTCACATGGCATAAAGTTTTATTGTGGATGCAGACATTAAATAACCCTGTGCTCTTCTGAGTGTGCTGCCTTATCTATATTATGCATATTGTGGTGATAGGGTGTGTAGTGTGGGCTACCTTTGGCCACAGAATTATTTGAGAGTGACTTGCCTTTGCTCATTGCAGTAGCTTTCCCTCTCGCCCTTGGGTGTTTAACTTGATGTCTTTTAAAACCTGGATAATACCTATATGAATAAGGAGAGTGAATAGAGGCTATCATTTAACATCCCTCCCATCTCCATGGCTGCTTGAGGATTTTGTCAGGCCACAATAAGATACAAATCAAGCTATTTTACTAAGTGATATGCTAAATAAATATAATCTTCCCCTTGCTGAGGGTCACCACTCATGTACATCTTGGAATATCAAGAGCAGAAATGTTAGGTTATCATGTTTGCTACACTACACATCCTTTTGACTGACACCCAGAAGCAAGCCTCCTACTTTGTGTATGACTGAAGCAGTGTGCAAACTGATTTCTCCTGGCGGACACCTCTTCAGTGAAGGAATCACAGGAGTTAGTCACTTCAATATTGTGGGCCATTTGCACAACGACGTCAGCCTTCCCTGGAGTCTTTTTTCATGCTGGTCTGGGAAAGCCATTTACCTTTCTGATAAATGACATACCCATAGGATTGGTTTGTTATTTTGCTGTGATTACTGTGCGGCTTCTGCAGGTTTGTGAGCAGGGTATAAGACTGAGTTGGTAGGCAATGAGTGGGCAATGGCAGGTGCTCCACAGCTGGTTCCCAGCTGAACTGGCTGGCTGATGGCTGGGTGCTCCAAAGCCAGCAGCCAGCTGGACCAGCAACCATGGCTGGCTATTTTCTTTTGGGTGAGCAGGTAGTGGCTTCTTATTCTGCCACTTTCCCAGTTTGCTGCCTGATCCATGAGGCTCACCTTGCCTCAAGGTCAGGCTGGCTCTCTACAAGATCCCCTGAAATCATTAATATTCACTCTTCCTCCATCCGAATCTAATCAAAGCAGCACTATTATCACCTATCAATTTTATATGGACAGCTGTGAGATGTTGAGTGTCCTTTATAAGAAGTACATTTAAATTCCACCTAAAGCGTAGACTCCCCTCCTTTGATAAGCACGAACAAGGGAAACATTCCTTTTTTGTGCACCTGGAAATTGCTCTTATAGGAGCACTGTACATTTTGGTAATCAAAGGCTACAGCCGCCCTAGAACTCCTGAACTGAGTGGCTCTCCTTCCTTGAGTTTCTTCTGTGTGTCCTCCTTGAGTTTTGCCAGCAGACACTTCGTCTTTACTCTTGGTTTGGTGCCTGTTCTTACAGTGCTGAAAACTTGAACCACAGGCAGTCCCAGGTAAGAGTTTTGCTGGAAAACATGAAGCCTGACTTAGTTTGAACCCTGGTTCTGAGAGTCCCCCCCCCCGCACTTCCACTTCTAGTGAACTCCACCTGCTGATGCTTTTCTGCACTGAGGAAAGTTCCTCCTTTTCTTCCCTCCTTTTCGTATTCACCCCGATGTCCCCTATGTTCTCTCTCTGCATTCAACTAGAGTATAAGAAATGAATAATTTTGTCTTTCAACGGTGTTTAAATTCTCACTACAGTTCCTCCCCTTCTCAGAAGCCACACTATCATCACACAACCCATGTGGCTGGCAGCTAAAAACAAAAACAAAATGCAAAATATTTATTACTTAGCGAAAGACGAAAGTGTAGTAAATAGTAGAATATCAATGGATGGCAGCCATCACATTATTGCTCTTCTTCCCCCTGTGCACTATTGACAGCCTTTGTAGTTATTATTTTGCCATTTTGCTTATTTTCTCAGTACAGAGGTACCTCGGGTTAAGAACTTAATTCGTTCCGGACTTCCGGAGGCGGCGCGAAACGGCAATGGCGGTCCTCTTCGGTCTCTGAAGAGGGGCTCCGCAGAAAAGGGTCGTCCGCTGCGGCACAGCGGTGACCCATCAAGAAAAACCACGGGCAGAGTGAGCCCGTGGCCGTGGGACTCGGCGGGCACCAGGAGCGACCCCAAAAACGAAGAAGGAACCCCGTAAGGGGCTCCGGAAACGTGGAAGGGGGAGCGGTGCTGTGAGTTCATTGCTCTTTCTGCGGGAGCGAAGCCGCGCGGCTGCTGCTGATGAGCGCCGACCTTTCTTCTTGAAACATCAGGCTCTAAACTACCTACTCGTGAGTAAGGATCAAATATTTTGGGACTAAAAGCTTTAAATTTGGCTGAAAGCGGGAGACGTTAAACAGGAAGTCCGTCTTCCGGCAGTGCTTTAAAGATCAAAGGCAAAGATTTTAACAAGCGGGAAGCAGCTTTAAAAGATTAAAAATTTGGGACTATCGTGTTGACAGAATTGGCTTTTAAAAAGAAGGAGTAAAGACTTTTATTTTTAAGTGTTTTGGATTTTAAACGGGACTTTCCTCCCCTTTATGGATTACAAAGAATTAAGAACCAAATCTCGGACTGACAGGATAAAAAGAGAGCTGTCATTGCGGAAACTGTATTTAAAATAGAGACTGTTACAGTGGAGTGATACTGGCAAGATACAATTAAAGAAACTGTTATTTGCACCTTTTATCTGAGACTTTGTGACAGTTTGGGAAGTGCTCTGTAAGTTAAAAAAGTTTATGAAGGATTTTTGGTAAATTTGACTGTTTGGGGCTGCAGGGACTTTAATGGCGGATAAACTTCTTTCCTTTTTATGAACTACAGTAATACTCCCCCTAGTGGAGTTTTGGAATTACAAGTGCCTGGGAACAAATTTTATTTTGACTATCTGCTGCTTTGTTATTTACACTCTGGAACTACCCTTCCCATGGGACAATATATAATTTGACCTTGACTCATAGACAGGTGTGGAATGAGTGGCCAACCGAAAACAAGATCTGCTAAAACGAAAGCAAGACAAGCCCAACTTGTGCAAACAACTTTGACTACTCAGTCACGTAGATCATCTGTCCCAGCTGTTTTGGGAATACAAGAAAAAGAAACTGCACAGCCTGCACCAGAGGATATGGCGGAGGGAGGATCGGATACCTTCTTAAAACAAATGCTAGAACAATTTGCAATATTGAATAAGAAGGTAGATGACCAATCGGCAAAAATAGACCAAGCCACATCCTCTATTACTAAATTGTCTGACCAAGTAGCACAACATACACAAGTTATTGGGAATCTTAAGGAAGCAACTGTGGAAAATCGGAGACTGGCTGAAGCAGCCAATGAAAAAGCAGAACAAGCAAATCAAAAAGTTGAGGCTATAAAAGGGGAGGTAAGGCCACTACACAAGCACATTAGTGACCAACAGGCCTACCTGTCTATGGTGGAATTGAGAAACCGGGAAAATAATCTGAGAATAAGAGCTATTCCAGAGCTTGAACAGGAAGATTTAATTGGTTATCTGACAGCAGAATTTTCTAAGTTCTGGGGTATAGAAGAGGACAAAGATTTCAAGATCACAACTGCGTTTAGATTGGGAAGAGTCGTGAGGAGGGATAAGCCCAGAGACTGTTTGATTATTTTGAGATCCAAGCAGGAGAGAGATAAAATACTAGGCCTCCACTTTAAGAAATCACTTGATATCCAAGGTAAAAGAGCAGAATTTTATAGAGATATCCCTAAACAACTTTTGGATCTCAGAGCTACATATACAGACCTAGCAAGACTACTGAGAGGAAACGCGATTCCGTATAGGTGGGAGTTCCCCCAAGGTTTATCTTTTAATTTTAAAGGAAAGAAAATTAAGATCAAAACATCAGAAGATAACCAGAAGTTCCTGCACGACCACGGAGAAGACCTTCAGAAGGGAGCAGCAGCCTCTTGGCCACCGCCACTGCCTGGAATAACACCGATACCTACACCCTCGGGTCCAGAAGAAAAAGAAGACACCCCACTATAGGAACAACAGATTGATTCAGAATGTCTCTGCAGCTGTACAGTTGGAATATAAATGGCGGCAATTCCCCGGAAAAAAGACGAAAGATTTTTCATATTTTGAAAAAAGAACAATTGGATATTATTTGCTTGCAGGAAACGCATGTGACTAGACTCCACAGGAAGGTGCTAATTAACAAAAGACTAGGCCAAGAATTTATTTCATCAGATAGAGTTAAAAAAAGAGGAGTGGTAATCTACGCAAAGGAGAACTTGTCACCGAAACTTTTATTTAAAGATGAGCAAGGAAGAATTTTGGCAATTGAAATACAAACACAGGGAGAAAAATTTTTGATTTTAGGAATATATGCACCAAATGAGGGGAAATCGGAATTTTACAAGAAGCTGCACGAGATAATGCTGGACTATCTGGACTATACCAACATCATAATGATGGGTGATATGAATGGGGTGGTTTCTACTCACATGGATAAGTCACAAAATCAAAATTTAACTAAAGACGGCAGACTACCTAAAACTTTTTTTGAACTAACTGACAATATGGACCTGATTGATATATGGAGGACAAGGAATCCCCTGGGTAAAGAAGGAACATTCTTTTCTGAGGCCCACCTATCATGGACAAGAATCGACCAAATATGGACAACTAGAGGACTGGCACCTAAGATCAGAAAAGTGGAAATCTGTCCAAAGACTTGCTCCGACCATAATGCTTTGAAAGTGGAATTGAGACTTACTCCAACCGGTTCTTTCAGATGGAAAATGAATGACACCCTATTAAGAGATCAGGAGATTGTGAAGAAGGCCCAAAAAACTTTAAAGGACTATTTTGAAATTAATTTGAACACTTCGGTGGAAAAGAGAACAATCTGGGACGCAAGTAAAGCTGTAATGAGGGGGTTTCTGATTCAACAGAATACAATTAAGAAAAAACTTTGGAATGGAAAAAAAGACAAGATATTAGAGAAGATAAGAGAAGGAGAGAAAAAATTGAGATTAAAACCAAAATCAAAAGAGGTTTTAAGAGAAATCAAATTCCACCAAGCTCAATATGCGAAACTGATAAACCAAGAAGTGGAATGGAAAATTAAACAAATGAAACAAAGATCATTTGAATCGGCAAATAAATGTGGAAAACTGCTAGCATGGCAGTTGAAGAAGAGACAAAAACTGAACTTTGTCACTAATCTAGAGGTGGAAGGGAGAAACATTCAGAAACCAGAAGAAATTAGAAAGTGTTTCCAGAAATATTTCAAAAAACTTTATACACAAGGGCCTCAGGAAGTGTCTGAGATAGATAACTTTTTAAAAGCAAATGGTTTACCAAAACTATCTCAGGAGAAGAGGACAATCCTGAATTATAGAATAACACAACAGGAAATTGAGGGTGCCATCCAGAATATGCAACTAGGCAAATCTCCAGGCCCAGATGGCCTTACCTCCAAGTACTATAAGACATTAAAAGACTACTTGATACAACCGTTAATGGAGGTTTGTAACCAGATTATGGAGGGGAGGAGGGCACCGGAAACGTGGAAAGAAGCCTTCATCACATTGATACCTAAACTGGAAACTGAAAAGACTCAGCTTAAGAACTACCGTCCCATCTCACTCCTAAATGTGGATTACAAAATTTTTGCTGACATTTTGGCAAGTAGACTTAAAAAAATACTTAATGAAGTAATTCACAAGGACCAGGCAGGCTTTCTCCCAGGGAGACATTTGTTTGATAATACCAGGAACATTGTTGATATTTTGGAACTTTTACAAACTAATATCAATACGAAAGCTGTGTTAATTTTTATCGACGCGGAGAAGGCCTTTGATAACATTTCTTGGATGTTTATGAAGAGAAACCTGGAAGGGATGGGAGTGGGGCGGGGGTTTGAAAATGGAATAGAAGCAATCTATTCTGAGCAAAAAGCTAAACTGATAGTGAACAATGTGGTGACAGAGGAGTTCAAAATTGAAAAAGGGACACGACAAGGGTGCCCACTATCCCCTCTTTTATTTATTTCAGTCCTGGAGGTGTTACTGAACATGATTAGGGAGGACCGGTCGATACAAGGAGTACAGGTCGGAGCGAAACAATATAAACTGAAAGCTTTTGCAGATGATTTGGTTTTAACATTACAGGAGCCAGAATCTAGTACAAAAAGAGTATTAGAACTGATTTATGAGTTTGGTCGGGTGGCGGGATTTAAGTTGAATAAGCAAAAAACCAAGGTTTTGGGAAAAAACTTGACATCTTCAGAAATAGATGGGTTTCAGAAGGAAACAGAACTAAGTGTGGTAAAAAAAGTGAAATACCTAGGGGTCCACTTGTCAGCTAAAAATTTGAATTTATTTAAAGACAATTATGAAAAATGCTGTTTGGAAATCAAAAAAGATTTGGAAATCTGGTCAAGATTGAAACTTTCCTTGTTGGGCCGAATTGCAGCTATAAAGATGAATGTATTGCCGAAAATGTTATTTTTGTTTCAGACCCTACAGATTGTGGACAGAGTGGAATGTTTTGGAAAGTGGCAGAAGGATATATCCAAGTTTGTTTGGCAGGGCAAAAAGCCCCGGATAAAGTTTAAAATATTAACTGATTCGAAAGAAAGAGGGGGGTTTGCCCTGCCGGACCTGAGATTATATTATGAAGCTGCGGCCTTCTGCTGGATGAAAGATTGGTTATTACTTGAGAACACTGATGTCCTAGATCTGGAAGGGTTTGACAATGCTTTTGGTTGGCATGCATATTTGTGGTACGACAAGGCAAAGGTTCATAAAATGTTCAAAAATCATATTGTTAGAAAATCAATATTTATGGTCTGGATAAAATACAAGGACTTATTAGAAGGTAAGACTCCGAGGTGGCTTTCACCAGCAGAGGCCAAGGCCCGGAAAAAACCTAATATGGAGGTTGGTTGGCCGAAATATGGGGAAATTATAGAAAAAGTAGGAGAAACTTGGAGACTGCAGAGTTATGAAAAATTAAGGAATAAGGTGCAAAATTGGCTTCACTACGCTCAAATTCAAGAGGTTTTTAAGTTGGACAAAAAAATAGGTTTCCAGGTGGAAAAATCGAAACTAGAGACAGAATTGTTGGAACCAAAGACCAAGGTACTTTCGAGAATGTATAACTTGCTGCTTAAATGGAACACTCAGGATGAGACAGTCAAATCAGCCATGATAAAATGGGCTCAGGACATTGGGTACAACATTATGTTTGAGGACTGGGAAAGGTTATGGACCACTGGTATGAAATTCACGGCATGTAATGCCTTGAAAGAGAATATTATGAAAATGATATACAGGTGGTACATGACCCCAGTCAAGCTTGCTAAGATATATCACTTGTCTGATAATAAATGTTGGAAATGTAAGGAGGCTGAAGGGACATTCTTTCACCTCTGGTGGACTTGTCCAAAAGTGAAGGCCTTCTGGGAAATGATATATAATGAGTTAAAGAAGGTGTTTAAGTACACCTTTCCCAAGAAACCAGAGGCCTTTCTATTGGGCATTGTCGGCCAGAAGGTGTTAAAGAAGGATAGAACCTTTTTTATGTATGCAACTACAGCAGCAAGGATTCTCATCGCAAAATACTGGAAGACCCAAGATTTACCCACACTGGAAGAGTGGCAGACGCAATTGATGGACTACATGGAATTGGCCGAGATGACTGTCAGGATCCGAGATTTGGGAGAAGAAGCAATAGAGGAGGATTGGAAAAAATTTAAAGATTATTTACAAAAATTTTACAAGTTATATGAATGTTAAGAATTCGCATGATTAGGGAAATCCAGCTCCAGCAATAAGACTAAGGTATGGGAAACTAAGTTATATAAAGGAAAGGTCTAATGTTTAAAAGAATATTATATATGTTATTAGTGTAAATTGAAATTAAGTATTTTAAACGTAAACCACAAGTATTTGAAAGAACAAAAGAATGTACGAAATAAGGTTATAATTTGCTGAAAAATTTTATTGTAAAGAACGCACGGTGAGGGAGACGTGGGGAAGTCCGGTTGGTTATGAAAAAATGCTTTGAAAGGATGACTTTTTTCTTCTTCTTTTTTTTTTTTCCTGTTATTTCTTTGTATAACTGACTTTGTATTTCTATTTGGAAAAAAAGCAATAAAAAATATTTAAAAAAAAAAAAAGAACTTAATTCGTTCCGGAGGTTCATTCTTAACCTGAAACTGTTCTTAACCTGAAGCACCACTTTAGCTAATGGGACCTCCTGCTGCCGCTGCGCTGCCGTCAAACGATTTCTGTCCTCATCCTGAAGCAAAGTTCTTAACCTGAGGTACTATTTTTGGGTTAGCGGACTCTGTAACCTGAAGCGTCTGTAACCTGAAGCGTCTGTAACCCGAGGTACCACTGTAAAGCCTCATTTTTGGGAAAGCTCTAATCCAGGGGTCAGCAAGGTTTACCAGCCATGGGCCAGATCACGCCCACAGAGATCGTCCGTGGGCCAGATGGGTGCAGCGTGATGCTGGAAATCGCGTCTGCGCATGTCAACAGCGCCAGAAATCGCTTCTGCGCATGCCCAGACGCTGAAAATCACGCCTGCGCAGAAACAATTTTCGACGTCTGGACATTCACAGAGGCAATTTCCGGCACCCCTTGTCGAGTCCCTGTGCCGCGCTGCGCTGGTTTAGTGCAACGTGCGGGGGACTCACCGAGTGGGCGGCTCAGTTTGTGGGGGGCTCATGGGCAGGTAAAATGGTCTTCATAGGCCGCATACCCATGGACCGCACGTTGCCGACCCCTGCTCTAATCGCATCTTTGCTGTTGCCCCAAGTACCTTATAAAGACACTCGGCTACCTTGACTAAACACACTAAAGTTACTGACATTCAGGATTCATTCACATTTCTGCCTGTCCTGCCACTTCCTCCCAGAAACCCCGCCTCGCTCTTTACTTCTGAATCGGAGCAAATGTAAATCGGGTTTTGCTCTGATTCAATGGTAAAGAGCTGTCTTTCCTGGGCAAATTGGTGGGGCAAATGGAAAACCACTCGGAAGGCAAGCAGAAAACTGCTCAGACCTGTGCTTCCTAGATTACGAGACAAGTGGAAGTGTGAATGAGCCCTCTGTTCCTGTGTATTTGGAAAATGTGCTAGTTTCTGAGCCAGCTCCACTGGGTGGGCAGCAATCAGTCTTCTGGCAGAAGAGAGTCAAGATCACAATGGAAAATGGTCCCCTTAGGACATTTGAGCTAAACACATATTTCCCCTCTGGGTATTTTGTGTTCCAAAAGGGTTTTTTAGTCCCTTGTTTGCATACACATATAGAGACACTTGTCCTAATTAAGTGTGTAAAGAAAATAATTGCTTTAGATATTTCAGGGCTTAACTATAGCCTAGAACCAGGGTAGCCAGTGTGCCCTATAGATATTGTTGGACTACAACTCTCATTAGCCCCTGCCAGTATAGTCAATAGCCTGGCATGATGGGTGCTGCAGTATAACACCACTGGCACCCCTGGTATAGAAAAAAGGTTGTGGGGTGAAACCTTGTTAGGCGAGACTCAAATTAAGCAGTAGGTTTTCTTATAAAAGAAAATATGCAGCAGTCCCTTTTTTAAAAAAGAAAAGAAAAGAAATACATCATGTTTTGAATAGCGTTCTACATTCTTTTCCGCTGAACACGCTTGACATTTTTCACTGAAGTACTTTAATAACTTAGGGGATTACATATACTAGATGCAAAGCAGTTTCCTTTCCGGTATGTAAAAAGAAATTGCTTTGTTTAATGTTCAGGACAGCTCCAAATTATCAATCCCATCGGAAAAAATAGCCGGAATGACCTTTTTTGTGTTAACTTAATGAAAGTAGATTTGGATGGGGGGTTTTTTGAAACTGAGCATGGTAATAAAGTTTTACTGATCCATGGTAGAGAAGGGGAGAGAGAGAGAAAGAGAGAGAATCAGTTTGGAGGATATGGATTCTGCTGATCACAGCAGCCGCCATTTATTTAATATAGGCTCATGGCTAAGAGGAAACAGAATTGTAATACTCCTCTGGATTCCTTAAGGGGCTGTTGAGAATGCAATTTATATAACTTGCATAGCATACTATGCCAAGGAAGGGCAAAACTAGCTACAATGTTAAGTGAAGATTATTTCACTTCCATATGTTGGCTGATTTGTTACGAAAGCTTTTTTAAAAAAAGCTATTAAAAGCAGAAAGTTCTGAAGCAAATGATTTAGGGAGTGAAGGGAGGGGGTCCCCCCTTCATCTTTCAGGTCACAGGGGATTATTCCTCAGGAACATCTATATATCTCTAGTTATTATGAGGCATAAAAAAGTAACTACAATAAATACTGTTAGAATAAACTGTGGTTTGGGATTGTTGTTCTTTTTTGCAATCTCATCTTGAATAAATTCTTGAACACATTCAAAAGCAGGGCTTTGGACTTCTTAATGATGAATCTTTGTCCTCTCTTTCCAGTAAAAACTAAAAATGGTGCCCCTAGCATACATTACTTCCTGTGCCATGGGGGGGTATCCAAAACAAACACAGTGGTGCATCTAGTCTTCTGTTATTGGGCTATATTTGTACCTACCAACTGTGACAGACAGAGAATGGAGGAGCAGGGCAGCATTTCACATGATGAGCCCCTAGTTCCCCCTCCCACGCTCTACAGATTCCTTAGATTTGTTAAACAGTTCGGTGACAGGGCTAGATGTTGACATTTGTGTTCGGAGGATTTGCAGGAAAGTATGCAGCTCTTAGGAATATATTTGTGGTTTCAAAGGGCTTGTCTTGTCTGGCTAATAACTTTTGTAAGTGCCAGTGCAACAATAACAGCCATGCCTTTCATTCTCTTCTAGAAATGAGTGTGGAAGGGAAATTTGGTCAAGAGTACAACTGGGAAAACCTTCTTCCCCCTCAAACACCTTCATCTGCCACACAAACAGCTTCATTTCTAGGGACACTTCTGGCTCCCATTTCTAAAGCACCCCTTAATAGCAGCAAAATTACCAGCTGCTCTTTGCTGTTGCATGGAGAATTGTGTGGCTTCTGTGCAGTCAAGTTTTTTAAAAACCACCCTCAGCCACCTTGTAAGCATTTACGCTTGATTTAACACTGCCCATAATGTTTGAATCTTCTCTCCCAATCTCCCGCCCCTCCCCCCAAGCTCCAAATTTGAGCCAAAACTTTGATCCTGGCCCTTGTCAGGGCTAAGCTGTAGGCAGAAAGCTGAGGTAAGGAACAGAGTTACACCAGGACATCAGAGTCAAGGAACAAAGCCAGCACCGGAAAGCAAGTTAGGATGGAAGGTCCCTTCCAGCTCTTCTATTCTATGATTCTAATGACAAGCCAGAAGAGCAAGACGAGGGGGCAGTATCAAAGAGCAACAAAAGAATACAGGAATACAGAAAAGGTCAGAAAGACAATGTTATTCAGGTAAGGCACACCTAGAGCAGGAAGCCATCTTTACTTCTTCCTGCCTCAGAGGGTTCATTGGGAAGCCTTGGTAGATGAAGCCAGCCCAGGGCCTGAGGGTAATTCACTGCTCAGGTACACTATAACCTGAAATATGGTGGTATATCACACTGGGTAGCTGTGCACATACATTGGTACCTCAGGCATAGCTGTCAACGTTTCCCTTTTTTAAGAGAAATTCCCTTATTCCGAATAGGATTCCTCGGAAGAAAAGGGAAAAGTTGACAGCTATGACCTCAGGTTACAAACACCGGGTTACAAACACTTCGTTACAGACTCCGCTAACCCAGAAGTAGTACCTCGGGTTAAGAACTTTACCTCAGGATGAGAATAGAAATCGTGCGGCGGCGCAGCAGCAGCAGCAGCAGCAGCAGCAGCAGCAGCAGCAGCGGAAGGCCCCATTAGCTAAAGTTGGTACCTCAGTTTAAGAATGGTTTCAGGTTAAGAACGGACCTCTGGAACGAATTAAGTACGTAACCAGAGGTACCACTGTATTCAAAGACTCTAAATTAGAGTCCTGGTAGTGCCTGCAAAGGGACGCGGGTGGCGCTGTGGGTAAAAGCCTCAGCGCCTAGGGCTTGCCGATCAAAAGGTCGGCGGTTCGAATCCCCGCGGCAGGGTGCGCTCCCGTTGCTCGGTTGCGCCGTTGCGCCTGCCAACCTAGCAGTTCGAAAGCACGTCAAAGTGCAAGTAGATAAATAGGGACCGCTTACTGGTGGGAAGGTAAACGGCGTTTCCGTGTGCTGCGCTGGCTCGCCAGATGCAGCATTGTCACGCTGGCCATGTGACCCGGAAGTGTCTCCGGACAGCGCTGGCCCCCGGCCTATAGAGTGAGATGGGCGCACAACCCTAGAGTCTGTCAAGACTGGCCCGTAGGGGCAGGGGTACCTTTACCTTTACTTTAGTACCTGCAAACAGAGCTGTCTTCAGGTTGTTGGTCTGTGTGTGTGTGTTTTTTTTTAATATTTTGGCAATGTAGTAGTGGGCTCAGGGGCATACAAAAAAACTGTGCCAAGCGACCTCGAGGCCATTCCTCCCCTTGGTAATATAATGTGCTGGCTACGTTAGAGGTAACACATTCTGTTGTGTGCACAGTCTTGTGGCACAGGCCCAGCAAGTCAGTTTCTGTTTGAATTGACAGAATGCCTAGCTGCTCTGCATGCAAATGTTTGTTTTAACATTGTGCAAGGAACCCTCCCTCTTCAAAGGTACACTTGTTCAGTGACCACCTGTACTCCTAATCATGGTAGGCTGAGTCATTTGTTAGATAGTACTTTGTCATCTTTATGTGATCATTGCAACAGCCAACTTAATGTGATTGGTCATTGTTTGCTTGCTTAGACTTGAATGAATTTGTTCCCAAAAAATTCTGTTCATTTTTGTGTCTGAATATATTCACCAGGTGTGTTCCGCCTGCTCTGATCTTTGCTGAATATTCTCTAGATACTTGATACCTGTATTTGACACCCAGTGATGCTGGATTTCAGTATTTTATTTGCCAGGAGACAGTTTGCATAATTAATCAATGGTCTTCAGTACATGACAGTACTGATAGTACTGATAGCTGGAGAACTGGGCCTAAACAAACAAAATGAGTTTCAGTAGGGACAAATTGTAACACAGGAAGAACCAGTTGCACAAATCTAAGATGGGTGACACTTGGATAGCCAGTAGTACATGTGAAAGGGGTCTAGGAGTCTTAGTAGACCACAAGCTTCACATGAGCCAACAATGTGATATAGCAGCAGCAAAAAAGGAAAGGAAAGAAAAGCTAATACTATTCTAGGCTGCATCAACAGAAGCATAGTGTCCCGGTCAAGGGAGATAATAGCACAGCTCTAATTTGCCTTGGTCAGACCACACCTGGATGACTGTGTCCAGTTATGGTTGCCACAATTTAAGAAGGATATTGACAAGTTGGAATGTGTGCGGAGGAGGGCAACCAAGATGATCAAGGGTCTGGAAACCAAGCCTTAGAATAATATTTGAGGGAATTTTGTTGTTTAGCCTGCAAAAGAAGAGACTGAGGAGGGGATATGATAACTATCTTTAAATATCTAAGGGTCTGTAACATGGAAGATACATAGAGCAAGCTTGTTTTCTCCTGCATCAGAGGTGAGGATCCGAACCAATGGATTCAAGTTACAAGAAAGGAGGTTCCAAGTAAACACCAGGAAGAACTTTCTGATAGCAAGAGCTATTTGACAGTGGAACAGACTTTCTAGGGAGGTGGTGGACACTCTTTTCTTGAAATTTTTAAAGCAGAGGTTGGATGGCTATCTGTCATGGATGCTTTAGTTGAGATTTCTGCATTGCAGGGGTTGGACTAGATTACTCTTGGGTTCCCTTCCAACTCTACAATTCTATGTAAACTACATTAGTAGCACTAGCCTATACATATTTACTCAGGAGTAAATTACACTAAGTTTAATGTGGCTCACATCTATCTAAATTATACAATTGCAGCCTGAGCTCAAGGTGATTTATTTTTAAGTAGACCTGTATACAATTGCATTGTAAGGGGATTTTATTGACTTGTTAGCTTCCAAAGAGCCTCAGGCTTCCCCTAAAACTATTTGACAGTTACTTAGTATATAATATTTTACTATTTCTGTTGGTTGTCAAGCAATGTTATTTAATATTTAATAGTTCTGATAGTTATGCAATGGTAGTTTTTTACAATGATGTTTAACAGTATTTGATAGTCTGGAGCTTATCATTCCATATTTGAAGTGTGCCAAAATCAAACAACCAAGAGGTGGCAATAAGTCTAAACCATTTGAATCTTCATTTTGATTTTTTTTTTCTTTTCTAAAAATATTAGATTGAAAAGGTGAGTATTGAATCCAAAATATGAATGAAAGTGAGAAATTTTGAATATTTTCAGGTATTCATCTCCAATGAATATATTGGGATCTTAAATATTCAAAATTACCCATTACAGAAGGCAAGCAAAATAACTATAAAAGACAGGAACATCAATAACTTAGCACAAAATGCAGCTGCTATGATGTGCCCCCCCCCCCAAAGGGCTCAAAAGCTCAACAACTTTGGTGTCCAGATTTTCACTTTTTAAAATATGGCAACCCTAATCTATGGCCATGCAGATAGAGCTGGACTACAACTTCCATGATCCATGACCATTGGCCCTGCTGGCTGTGGCTGATGGAAGCTGTTCAACAACCTCTGAAGTCTACAATCCCTGCCTTATTTTCATAATCCCTCCATGTCTCACCACCATCTGAGGTTGGGTAGGAGGGGATAGGAGAAAGTGTCTTTTCAGTCATCGTGCCTCACATTAGGAATGTCCTTCTAAGAGAACCATCTCCAGTATCTTTTTTTAAAAAAATTGGATCATGCATTACAGCAAGTTGAACCACTGGTTCCCACTGTTTTATTATTCATGTGGTCTACGGAATGACTGATGACATTGCTGGGCTCTGTGCTTCATATTGTTTTGTTGCTGAATGTTGCTGTATTGTTTTGCTCTTTAAGCTGTACACTGCCCTGAGAGCTTGTGCTGAATGGCGGCTCATAAATTCTGGACCTAAATTAAATTAATAAAGAAGTGAAACCCTCTGGAAGACATATTGTCGAAGGAGCTGACAAAGTAAGCCACACTGAACTATAAGAGAAATAAAATAGGACAAACAAGTAGTAGATTCACTGTGTGATGCAAGAACATGGGGTCATGATGAAGGATACCACTGACAGATGAGTGAGATCTCAGAGGAAAACTCCGGGACAACGAAACCATATTATTTCAATAAAAACTGGGTACCATGGGAATACAGCCCCTGCGTTGTTTAATCATACACGGTGATATGGGCTTTGTGTTCATTTTAATAGATTCTTAAGCTCAGCATGGAAGCATTATTAACAAAAGAGCTTTGTTGTTAAATGTCCCCGAAACATGACATTTTACAGGATAGAATTTGTAAGCAAACATTTCACACAGTTCCATTTACAGAGAAGTTATAGCTCCCCAAACAGCCAACTTTATTGTTAAATCAAATGGAGCTTAGTACCCAGTCCTTGTAAATGTCTGGAGCAATGTTTTTATTTCAGGACATGTGTTTCGGTGTGTGGACATGGGGAGAAAAATTGACTAACAAGCCAAGAGATTCTTAGATTCTCAGTGGTCCATATGTAAAAAAAGAAGAAGTCAATATTTGTTACTTTTAACCAACTGACAAGCTCTACAGTCTTTCAGGATCAGTGGCAGATTTTCAATTGCTCTGTATATACTGAAGGTATTTGTAGCAAAGTTACTGTTTTCCTCACCTTAAGATCATGAAATGGTCTCCTAAGTCACCACCAGACGCAGATTTTTTTTCCTGGGAGGGATTCTGCTGCAAACTGGAAAATTAGGTTTGCAGGTTGGAAAGTGGCAGGGAAATGCACTAACAAGTGCAGAATAAATGACAAATTAATGGGAATAAGTTTAACTTCTGTGCAAACAAATCAGGATGGAAGATCCCCTGAATCTGATTGCTGCTCATTTTGATCAAAGCACTTCTAAAAGGTCATGAGGTCATATTAACTCCTCCTATTTTTAACAGCAACAGTAACAATGGAAAAATGCATACGGTAAGAAATGGAAGTCATAAGCATGTCACAGCAATTCCGTGCATGTCTACTGAGACACAAGCCCCACTGGTGCTTATTCCCAGTTAAGTGTGCATAGGATTGTAGTAAAGAAGCCAAATGGAGACAGCCATTTGTCTCAGGGCCTACTAAGGCATCGGGGATATCATAGTCCTACTAGGATCGTGCCTCTTCACCATGCAGGCGGTATTGGTGATTGGATCCCACAATCTAATGGTGTCACACATTTACATATATATTTGTGATTGTTCATATGCTCCTCATGAGTCAGTCTGTCTCAGAGGAATTTTGGACCTCCAGAGCAAAGCAGATCTCCCCTGAAGAGGACTGAAGCTAAGCACTCTGGTCCTGAAGCCACAGATCCATTTTGGAGGTTCACGGGGGCTGCCGTCAATGGTGCTACTCTAAAGGTGACTCTCAGGGCAGCTGTCAAACGAGGAAAAGAACAGCTGCACTCCCAAATGGTGAGTGAGTGATGGGAGGGGAATCCGGCCTCTAAGCAAGGATCCTGTTGACCCTTCTCCCCTGCCAGCTTTTTCCAGGGTTCAGCCTTTATTATTCACCTATGCAAATCTATGAAGACAACGTGTGTGTGTGTGTGTGTGTGTGTGTGTGTGTGTGTGTGTGTAACCACACCTGAAATCCTTCAGCCAAAGATCCTTGGGGCAATAGGGTCCTTGCTGGGTGGAGGGGGGTTTCCCCTCACTACTAGGATTGTGAGCAGCCTTTCTTTGATGGCTTCCCTGAAGCTTCATGAAACAAGTGATATCCCTGAATTGGTGCCAATCACACTTTCTAACTATAGGTCCCATGCCACACAGTTCTGGAGGATGCCCTGATCCTCAGGAGCTACTTTAGAGATACGTAAGCATATGTGTGCTAGGCTGTTGCATGAATAGAGTTCCATTCACACTTCTCTGGGTCCAATCGATCGTGCATTCTCCCATCCCTTCAAGCCTCCGCTGTTTAATCTAGGAGACAACTGGGGAGAGGTTCCCTTCTATGCGGCAACAGTAAAAGAAGGTGTGAGTGGTGGTCCTGCTTTTCTGAGTAGAGGGTTGATATTTCTCTTGTTCAGTTCCACACATAGCAGGTCAAATCTGGGAGATTTCATGTGACGGGCTCTGAATGAGAGTCATGGCAAGAATTGCGGCATTTTAGGGTCCATTCATAGCACTACTGTGTTCATTGCCAAAACATCTCTTTTATCTGTTGTGCAGGTACAGATATGGTCATGGTTCATAGGTTGTCTGAATTGTTCCTCTGGAGCAGCAGATCCCATTTTGCATGACGCATCCAAAACTGGTTGATAGCAGGTATGCACAGATGTGGCCCATGAATGATTTAGGCAACCCATATACCACCCGGCTTTTAAAAATGTGCAGGGGGTGGGTCAAGGAGAGCCAACACTACCTGGCCCGTGGAATTGTATGAAAGGATCTTACGAGGCAGGTCTGAAAGATTACAAAGTATACCTCCTTATTATGTTGTTGTTGTTGTAGTAGTAGTACTAATTTATTTCTGGAGATTTGTTGCTATGATTCAGTAAGTCCATGAAGGTGCAAATGCACAGCATGGCTTTTCAACTTCAGCCAACCTTCCTCCCATCCCAGGTGTCCCTGCCAGCTGCTTCTCTAGAACTAGCAACACAGGAAGCTGCATTATAATGAGTCAGACCCAATGGTCCATCTAGCTTCAGTGTTGCTGACACTGATTGGAAGTGCCTCTGCAAGGTTTGAGGCAGGGAATGTTTCTCAGCCCTACCTGGAGATGCAGGGGGTTAAATTGGGGACCTTCCGCTTCCACAGCAGATGCTCTACCACTGAGTTTTGGCCTTTCCCATGTTGCTGTTTCAAAAATAGAGAAGACAATGCAGAGGCCCAATTGTGCATGCAGATATAGCGCCATGCACTTCTCTGGATATGTGTGCATGTATCCAGAATGAGGAACATTCTGGATGCTGTACAAAACCATCCATTTCTGTCTTATCCATCCTAATCCTGGATGTCTACCAACCCTAATTTTACCCTTTAAAGTATTATCTTTGCCGCCTCTTTCAGTTCCGCCTAATGAGAATGCCCTTATAACGAAAGGCTAGAAGGTGTTACGACAAAACAGAATTGTTCTTCTCTCTCTCTCAGACTATCAGGGAAACATTTAACAATGTTTCTCCCTTTCTCCTCATTAGACTAACAATGAGCAATGACAATTGCTTGTTCCAAGATGTCTCTGGGAACACAGCCTAGCAGCTCATTATTAGCTGAAGCTGCAGAGACGGCATGGCCCAGATTGTCATTTCATGCACACTGATGTAATTCGGCACCAGCTGAGCTACAATGGCAAGCAACAGTGGATATAAGTGGCCTCCATTTCTCTCTCTCCTGCCATTACAAGCATGTGGTATCTACCAGATACATGGCAATGAATGGAAAGAGCTACATACCAATAATTGCCAGCCTTTGTATTGCCTTCACTGTCCAGAACTCTGAGCAGAGTCACCATCCCAGATACGAATGGGGAGAGTTACGTTTGGGCACAAGGGAGATCATGGGTACCACAAAATACCAGGAGGTCACTTGTTATACTTCCAGGTAATGCTGAAATTCAAAAACTTGATTCCCCCCCCCCCAGATTGTGATTCTGAGGACGGGAATCAGTGCACACAGATCCAGAAACAATAAATGATATGAACGAGCAAAAAATATTTCTGTGTGTCCCCACCTGAGTGATGGCCCAGTGGTGCTAGTGGTCAGGTAGACTCCTCCCAGGTGCAGCGCAATGCTCATTAGGGCAGGGATGGGGCAGGGTTTAGGCAGCATCCGTGAGGTTGCAGGAGCTCCAGGTTGGTGGCAGAGGCCCTGCAGGTGTGCTGCTGCTGCTGCAGCAGAGTCTCCCTGACATCCCCACTGCTGCCTCCCCATGTTGGCAGGGGCAGCCCTGCCTTTGGGAGGATGTTGCGGACATGACAGGGAAGGTCTGCAGCTCAGTTACAGAGCCCCTGCTTTGCATGCAGAAGGTTCTGTCCCCAGCATCTACAGGTGGCACTGGGAGAGAACCTTGCCTGAAGCCCTGGAGAGTTGCTGTCAGTCAGTGTTGACAATACTGAACTGGATAGACCAATGGTCTGACTCAGTATAAGGCTGCTTCCTTTGTTCCTGTGTCCCTCCCCAGCCCAGCCCTCCATGAACCGCCAGTGCTGCCTTGCTGCCTAACAGGGACAAGACAATTCAAGACAATTCAAAGTTCCAGCCAGCCATGCCATCCTCCAAAATACTCTATTCTACCCACCACTTCGTTTTTCTGCTTGATCCTTGATATATTATGAACACAGTTTTGGAGCATTGAGGGAAGTACAGAGCCTGTAGCATTTACCTGTATTTCTGGTTTCCCCCCCTCCCCCTGCCAGTGTGTGTGTGTGTGTGTGTGTGTGTGTGTGTGTGTGGCCTCCCCCGCCCCCCATTTTAAGATATTATCTACTAACTCAAATCTCAGGGATTCTCTGAGCAGGCTAGTCTCTCCCTCTTGTTTCTCTATGGCTCCGTTTTGGCTCTGTTTTTGCTACTGCCTGAATGTTCATTATTTTAAGGACTGTTTCAAGGAAAAAATTCATCCACGCAAAGCTCGTATGTCAGGTGAAAATATTAAGCTCACCATTTGTTGCTGCTGTTTATATTTTGCTGTGGCCCTTGGCCTGGTACATTAAAAATGGACCTCTCGTGGGAAAACGTCTGTTTTGTTGGGGTTCAGGGGCATTGGGGTTCTAGTCAGAAGTGGGGAACCACAAGGGGCCAATCAGGCTGAAAAGCACTAACTTAAACCATTAGTATCCCTGGCTATTAACCTTCTCCCTCACTAAACTGCTGTGTAAGAATATTGTGACGTGAAGAGGCTTTCAAAAGCCAAACATACTGTTTATGAGAGGTGAAAGACACCATGTTGTATGATGTGCTGAGCATTTGTAGCTCTTTGTGATGGCTTTGGTGGACTCACACAGGGCTGTTGTTAGTTGCAGCATATTGAGCTTTTGGTGCTGCTTTTTTTGAGGTACTACGCACACCTATTAGCCACCAAGCCAATTTTAATATTCTGCTGCTTACATACAGAACACTATAGAATTCTGGACCAGGTAATCTGAAAAACCTGCTTGAGTCCTGAAAGACCTGCTCCTTGCCTTGCAGGCCTTTTCCCACCTGGCCTGGGAGGGCAGGACCCTACCTGGGGTGTTGTTTAGGGGGGTTGTTGGAAGGCAGGAGACATGTTGCTGTTATTGATATTATTTTTTATATTAGATCTTACGATTTATGTGGAAATTGTTCAATTTGATTGGGTACTTTTTGATGTTTTTTGTTGTTGTTTATCTCCACTGTTCATGCTTGAAAAAGGAGAAATTGTCAACTCCTGGTAAGAATTACCTCAGAGATAGATCTGATAGTGCCTGTCAAGGCCAGTCCTACCATTAGGCGCATTGAGACAGCTGCCTCAGGTAGCAGTGTGGTGTAATGGGTAGTGTTGGAGTAAGACCTGGCAGATCAGGATTCAAATCCCCACTCAGCCAGAACGTTTACTGGGTGACCTTGAGCCAGGCACCCTCTCTCATCCTAACCTAACTCACAGGATAGTTGTGAGGATAAAATGAGGAGTTGGAGAACCATATATGCCACCTTAAGTTCTCTGGAGGGAAAGTGTAACCCAAATGCAATGAAATCTATCTATCTAATCAGGTGTGGCAATGGTGACAGCCCCTACCATTCTCCTGGAACACCCTGAAACCAAGCCTATATGCTGGAGGACACTGTCTTGTCAGCAGTGTTGCTGTAAGATTCAGTTGCCAGTTGTGTTGATGCATGACTCCAATTGCCATATGGGATGCAGGGGTGCAATCTTGCCATTCACCACAGAGAGCAAAATGCCTTGGGAAAGCTTAAGCACCTGTACTACTTTTACACGAATATCCTGTTCATGTGCATTTTACAAGGCTGTTTAAGGAAATTTACATTTAGGGATTAATTAGTTCTCGTGATCCTCAAGAGCAATGCTGATAGATGTCGGACTATATAGCTCCATAAAACTGCTGCTGTTTTTATTTCTATAGTTTGATTAATAGTAAATAGACATTGTAAATCAATAAGCTAGAGATGTTGCTTTTGAAATTGTGGATGTGTGGCCTAGAGGACTAGCAGGTGACTAACAAGGAAGTTATTGAACCGATCCTTTTGCTAAACGATTTTATGCAAGGAAGGTTAGCATGCTTGAATGCCTGGAAGTATGTTATTTATCCCCTGGACAGATATAGGACATGACCATCACAGTGCAAGCTTCCATTTACTGCTCATTCCAAACCTAAGGCATTTCCTTCAGACTGAAAGGTTTTGCAGTCCATCAACTTTCTTCCTGATTGCACAGTCCCAAAGCCAACCTCTTCTGTAAGAAATAACCAAGAATGGATTCTGAGCAGTAGAAGGCATTTCCCATTTGTGTTGGCTTCTGGACTGTGCTCCCCCCCCCATACAATTTCAAAATAATGGCTGTTTCACGAAATCTGTATTTGTATCACACCCTACTTCCACAACCCTGCCAAGTAGTTTAGGCAGCAAAATGTCTATCGCTCCTTTCAGATCCAAAGGTAAGGAAGATTCAAAACAATGACATTCTGAGTCATAAAAAGCAAATCCAAGAGCACCATATTTTAACTGCATAAATCAGAAACGGCATTCTTGCCTAAAGTATGAGGCTATCCTGTGTCTTTCCCTTGATGGGCTGAGGGTCCAAGGACATGTTACATTAAAGTATGCTGCTTTTTAAAAAATAAGTATTTAGCACTGGCCATTTTCCTCTTTCACACACACACACACACACACACACACACACACACACAGAGAGAAACACAGTAGCAGCAGCTTGGGCCTTTGATCCAGAGTGGCAAAATGTAGTACAGGGAGGCAGCCTGACATTTCCTCCCTGAACCATTTTACACTGAAAACTGCCTCTCTCTGCTGCAATTTTTCCAGATATCAGAGAGAAAACAGCACAGAGAGGAAAATATCCCCTTGCACTGAGGTTCTGATCCAGACTACGGCCCTACATGGCTTTTCTAAAAATAGAAAGTGGAGAGCGCTAAGCATGGTTTAGGGCTTGCTAACCAGGTATTGGGACATGGGTGGCGCTGTGGTCTAAACCACTGAGCCTAGGGCTTGCCAATTGGAAGGTTGGCGGTTCGAATCCCAGCGATAGGGTGAGCGCCTGTTGCTCGGTCCCAGCTCCTGCCAACCTAGCAGTTCAAAAGCACGTCAAAGTGCAAGTAGATAAATAGGTACCGCTCCGGCGGGAAGGTAAACGGCGTTTCCGTGCGCTGCTCTGGTTTTACCAGAAGTGGCTTGGTCATGCTGGCCACATGACCCGGAAAAACTGTCTACGGACAAACGTTGGCTCCCTTGGCCAGTAAAGAAAGATTAGCGCCACAACCCCAGAGTCATATGCGACTGGACTTAACTGTCAGGGGTCCTTTGCCTTTACCTTTTTAACCAGGTATCAGCCATTCACGCTTATACTCATCCATGGACCAATAGTACAAGGCAGTTTTGTATGTTCTTATATGATTACCCTTCCGACTGATGAAAATAATTTGGCTATTCTATACAACTACATAGATATTTTAAAGACCTAAGCCAGTGGTTTTCAACCAGTGTGCTGTGGCACCCTGGGGTGCCTTGAATGGTGGTCAGGGGTGTCATGGACAACACTGGCCTCTGTCCCTCTTCCCTTCCCTCCCTCCTCTGATGACTTTTTAGGTCTCTGCCTCCCAAAGGCTTGTGCAGCTGTTTATTGCAGCAGCTCTGGCTACAAGCTATGCAGACGAATGGTGTCTCTGGGGCAGTGCTGCTGCCAGGATCTGAGGCAGCCTCAGAGTAAGCAAGGGAGTGGGCAAGGAAGCCCAGTCTGCCAGCCCTTGCTGTTGGGGCACTGTGGGGCACTGTGAGGAAGCACCTCTTTTTGGGGCAGGGTGTCAGCTCAGAGACCAGGGGCGGCAGCAGTGGCTGCCCAGAGGACTCCCAAGGAGAGGGGAGATGAGAGGAGGCTGAGGGAACACGCCACAAGGGAGAGTGTTCAAAAAGGGCTGCCAGCTCTGCAGGAAAAGGGTGACATAACTGGGCTTCTGAACCTCACAGGGGTACCACAGAAAGAATATAGTTGGTCAAGGCAGCTGTGGACTCAAAAAGGTTGAAAACCTATGACATAAGCCATGATGTAGGGTTGAAAACTTTCTGATATTCAGTGGTACCTTGGTTGTTGAATGTAATCCATTCTGGAAGACAGTTTGACTTCTGAAATATTTGACAACTGTGGCGCAATGGGCAGTTAGCAAATTCAACTGAGAAAATTGAGAAACATGCCTCAGAAGCCGTTCGACTTCCGAGGTGCATTCAAAAACAGAAGCATTTCCTGGTTTCCGGCGTTCGAAAACCGAAATGTTCGCCTTCCGAAGTGTTTGACAACTGAGGTACCGATGTATATTTTTCAATGGGAAATGTGCAATTTCTTTTAAAAATCATTGTTCCATAAAATTTACTAGTAGCATAATGAATGGATACAATACAGGTCAAATAGGCAGCTTCAGAGTTGTAGTACTAATTAACTTTTTCATGTGACTATTCCTGGGAAGCATGAATGAATGTACTGTACAGTGGTACCTCTAGTTACGTACTTAATTCGTTCCGGAGGTCCGTTCTTAACCTGAAACTGTTCTTAACCTGAAGCACCACTTTAGCTAATGGGGCCTCCTGCTGCTGCCACGCCGCCACCACACGATTTCTGTTCTCATCCTGAAGCAAAGTTCTTAACCCGAAGTAGTATTTCTGGGTTAGCGAAGTCTGTAACCTGAAGCGTATGTAACCTGAAGTGTATGTAACCCGAGGTACCACTGTAAAATAAATAAAAAAGCATTGATCTTTGGACAGGCTAAATTGACTATATTAACCGTTTTCCATGCTTTGATTCCACACCCCCACTTAAAAATGTGAACAATTTAGTTATTAAGCTGTCATATCTTCAAATATTTAAAAGTAATCCAGTAACATTATTTCCAAATAAAGCTTTGACTTGGTTTGAATACAACATGTGGCCATCTGTCATGATAATTTAGTTGAGATTCCTGCATTGCAGGGGTTGGACTAGATGACCATTGGGCCTTTCCAACTCTATGATTCTGTGATTCTGTGTAAACCACATTAGCAGCACTGGCCTATACATGTTTACTCAGGAGTAAGTCCTACTCAGTTTAATGTGGCTTACACTCATGTAAATGAGTATACAATTGCAGCCTGAGCTCAAGGTGATTTTTTTCTAAGTAGACATGTATACAATTGCATTGTAGGGGGACTTTATTGAATTGTTTTCCCTAATCAAGTATCTGCCAGATTGCTAATAGCTAATTAGAGCTTAAATGCAAATCATAATATTTCTCCTCCTGTATTTCTACTGATTGAATTTTGAAAAAACAGTTGAGAATCTAGACCTGTTTTACCATCCTGTAGAACAAACGTTGTTAAGAAAGCGTTTTAATCAGATCTGAATGCATTTGAAATATTTTGCCAGAATATTATTGGACTCCACAAAGATAAAAAACTCTGGGTTTTCCTACTGGTTTCCCCGAGTAAAAGCAGTCAAAATCTGTGCCAACTACTTGGTGGAGATCACTGATCCCACCCTTCGGAGAGCTTTCACTATGGCACGGTTTGAAACACTGCCAACTGCATATCTGACCGGTAGATTCACAAAAACCCCAGTAGAACATCGTTTATGCCCTTGCCTTGTGAAAATTAAAGAGGATCTTACACATTACCTCCTCTATTGCCCCATCTACTCGGGCTTTAGAGACGCATTGCTGCAAATTATACCCAACTCTATAACCAATCCTGAAGATAGAGTAAAATTTTTGTTAGTTGATGCAAACCCACGTATTACCCATGTGGTAGCGGTTTTTGTGATGAAGGCCATGAAAGCCAGGGAAAGATTTATGGATGACAATGTAAAGACCCCTTCATCGTCTGTTTAACTCGTTGCTTGTTTTCCCTCTCTTTCTATTTTGTGGGATGAAGGTTTTGTTGGCGTAGTATGTAATGAATTTTAATATTTTTTAACTATTGTTGTGTTGATGTTTGTGTACAGGCATGGTCCTCACAATAAACGGATTTGATTTGATTTGATTTGAATATTATTGTTGTTGGCTGCCTTTGGCACCAGATTTTTGTTGGGAAAGCAGGATATAAATTATATTGATCTGATCTTAATAAATGAATCTGCCCAGTTTCAACACTGCTTTTTTAGGGTCAGTTTACATGAGGATATTCATCATTTGATGAATATAATATCAAGAGAAGAGGTGACTAAGGGGGGGAACCACTATGGGTGAATCACCATAGGTAAAGCTGTAATTGAAAATGTTCTCTGTGGCCCATTTAAAAATGTACTGAACATCTGGGAAAATAAAGGCCTACATTCTCACTACCAAATGGGCCAGGAATTTGCAGCCTGCAGGGATCCCAAAAGAAAACATAGAAGAACCTCCAAAGAAACTAGCTCAAGAATTAAAAACAGGCAAAACACTTCACCTCCAACACGATACCCTAAAAAGGTGGCAACACGCACCCTTAAAAACATCCCAGGAAAAATAGTCACACACTTGCTCACCCTTCCACCAAACTTACCAGACAGCAATTGGGGCGCCTTTTCTTCCTACTTTTCTAAAGACTTTTGAAGGGGGGCTGGAAGACTAGGCCCAACCACTTTCTTTCTCTTCCAGAGATCTGGGTAGCGGGAGGCCTGCATTTGTCTCATCAGCCAGCCCTGCCACTGCCCAACATACAAAAAAATAAAATAAAAACCAGGAAGGGCAGAGACCTTAGTGGGCACTAAAGTGTAAGGTGCTTCATGGCATACAGCAGGCATAGACAAACTCGGCCCTCCAGATGTTTTGGGACTACAACTCCCATCACCCCTAGGTAACAGGACCAGTGGTCAGGGATGATGGGAGTTGTAGTCCCAAAACCTTTGGAGGGCCGAGTTTACCTATGCCTGGCATACAGGATGTGAAGTTCACACTGTTCCTCGGTTTGTCCCCAGCACCTGTCTTTTAGGCCATAAATATGTTTTTTCAATATACCTTTAAAATATTTTTTCTCTAGTTTTAATCATCTTGCAGTGCAATTATTAAACGGAGGTAATATCATGTGACTATGGCCTGTGATGTGTTTAACTGATAACCTTGTCCCATGTAGAAGGGAAGTACTTTTAATCCTTGCAATACAATTAAACTAATGTTAATTAGTAGCATTCCTACAAAATGTAAGATATAGCGCCACTCAAGTAAAACACATTATGGTCCTGGGCGATCGGATGCCTTCCCCACTAAGAGTAATGCACACAGACTTCATTTTTCACAACACTTGTAAAAGATTTATTTGTTATTCTCTTTTTCCCACTTTGTTACAGTTTTTGTCTTTATCTTCCCCCCTGCTCCTTGGGGTAGAAGGATGTCAAAAGGTTCCAGTCATTCCTCCTTGGAATGCTAAAGAGGCGAAGATAATCTTGACCTTTTCCAAACACAGTGTTTTGATTTGTTGGGCACTGCATTTCTTTCAGGTTTACAGCTGTCACTAGCCTGTGGAAACAGTGGAATTAGATTCGGTCAGTCATTAATTATAGACGACACAGTGAAAACGCCAGTATACCTGTGCAGTTCAATACAAACAAGATATACAAATGTTTTTGATATTCCATCACCATGGCCTAATGGGGATGACAAAGCACTCCAGATTCAGTTCACTAGTGTGCAAATGCAGATGCCTTAATATTTAAATATTCTGTGCCCCCCTTGTCATGCTTCAGTGTTTATCTGTGCTCAGTGACGGAGGTCAGTGATTGATGTGGCTCTCCAAATGTTCTTGGATTCCAGCTCTCATCAGTCCCAGTCAACACGGCCAAAGGTCAGGGATGATGGAAGTTGTAATCCAACCACATCTGTAGCGTCACAGGTTCCCTATCTCTGGTTCCGATGCTACAAATACAGTAATTTATAGATGGTGTTACGAGAAACTAAACATATTAAAGGAGGCAAATAATAATAAAATAATACTAGCAAGTATTTATTAGAGGGGTATTTAAGCAAATTATCTCTTGCCAAAGTTGTCTTTTAATTCATTGTATACTGAAAAGCAGAGCAATTAGCAAAACACTGATAGTACTTCTGGCAGTTTTAGGTTTCCTCTCGCAATACTATACACATTTCCCTGGGAGTTAGTCCCAAATTGCGGCTTATTTCTTAGGATGTATACTATTGCACAGTAAACAGAAGCAGGTTCATGCATTTGCTTAAACACATGAAATCTGCGCTTGGGGGGCAGGGACGTAGATGCAACCCCACCCTCAACATCCCTGTTCATGACAATCCATCTGCTCAGTCCCCAGCCATCCCCATGTTGAGGATGGAAGGTCTGCAGCGGGCTCCCACTTGTGTTTGCTTGAAAGCAAACAAAACCCTTTATGTGATCAGGTACCCTGATAAAACAGAAGGGTGAACACTTTGAGTGTTCACATGGTCGGACAAATGCTGTCAGAAATACTGAGAAATATGCCCCTCCGATCTTGTAACGGTGCATTTTTTGGCATGTTGTTATCTTAATCGTTATTACGATTAAACAATGGGTAACAGAAGCGTGACCTTTGCCTTTAAAAATGATTGAAAGCTGGAGGATTGAATCTTGATCCCACAGAAGCTTTCTCCTCCCCTTTTGGATTGCTGTGATGGAGAAGTTCCCTGAGTACAGTTGATTTCCCAGTTATATTTATGTAAAATAAATTTATTGTTAATAGGCTCAAAATATCAGGTAAAAGCAAAGCAGATTAATTCTAGAGTTGTCATGCATAGTTTGGTTGCAGGTGTCATATTGATGGATCACTTGTTAATTTCTAGCCCACCCTTCAACAGTTTCCCATGGCGGCTTACATGCAGGCCTTGGGAACATCTGCTTGTCAGCTCTTCCCATCTTTCTCCCTTGAAAGTTTCATCTCTGTCTCCTAGAAAGAGATTTAAGAAGGAATAAAGCCTGAGAAATTAATCTATACTCATTTTTGAGTTTCAGATGTTACTATATCCTGTACTATTAGTGTTCAACATCAAATATTACTTTTACCCAAAAGTTCATGTTAAAGGAAAAATGACATTTATGATGCCTGTACACCCTCAAATTCCAGAATTAATATTAGATACTTCTCTAAACTGAGATTCAAGCAGAGTGAAATGCCCATTAAGGAACAAACTGGGAAATTTATTCATCTCCAGAAGCTGCTGGCTAAAATGATAGAAAACATATATTTGGGTATAGCTATGTTTTTAGAATTGAAAATTAGGAAAGAGCATTAACAATGCAAGCCTAATTATAATGTTGAGGAACAGATTATGCCTAGGCATCAATGGATGTAATTACATTAGGAGTTTAGTAATATATGAATCCTAGGCTTGGTCAGATTTCATTATGTATACTAACTAACTGATTATAGAAGAGAAGGATAGTCCTAGATCCTTTTTAACCTTTGTAAACAGTACTTGTTCTTATCTGACAATGAAGGGGTACTATGATCGTTTGTGTAGACAAAGATGGATTCAGCGGCCATTCATCAATGGTCTACCAATGGCTATTATTCATTACGCTTATATGGAATCTCCAAGTTCTCAGATAGTATGCCACTTCATATTAGTTGCTTGGAACAACCTTGGGAGAAGGCTAGTAGTGGCAATTTTCCCATGTAAGGGTGGTGGACCTGTTCAAATGGCCCACCCTTGGAGACTGATGGAAAATGAGGAGTTCCTGAATGTTCTGGGTGATCTTCTAGCAGAGATAGCTGGCAATACTATCAAAGCTCTGGTTTTGCTATGGAATAGCAAGATGAAACGAGCCATTGACACAATAGTTTCCAAGTGTCCTGGATGGTGTCGTGGAGCCTGAGTGGCTCCTTCTTATTCTGGGGAGTGGCGGGCTATGAAGTAAGCCAAGCAAATGGTTGTTTTTGTTTAAGTAAGTGGCTCAGTTCTGGTTCCAAAGCTGAATGAACCCTGGTTAGTGCACATAATCATGCCTCCAGTGTGGCAGTGCAGGCTGTGAAGAAGGCTCATTTCTCAGTTTGCATTGCATCCTCTGGTAGTTGATAGATGGAGTTATTTCAGGTGGTCCAGAGCTTACTGATTCCCACTGTGGATGAGTGACCAACTGGCTACACAGTTTCAGGATAAAGTTGCTTGACTTTGGAGTGACTTTGACTCTGCAGTTATTACATTCCCAATGCCATAGGCAGTGATAGGAGTGCCAACTCGAGTAGGAAATAAATGGGGGCAGGTAAGCCCCACCCCACATAATCAAACTCAAGATGTGGCACAAACAGCACATTTGAATGGCAGTGCTCATTAACTCTGGGGGGCGAGCCCCCTCAAATATTTTATTGTGTGTGTGTGAAGGGACCTTGGCCCATAGGAGTTGGCTCCTATAGGCAGTGATAGGTTATGGGGTTAGTGTCAGCTTATGCAGTCAGGTTATATGAACAAGGTGCCTACTCCATACTCATGTCTTGTTTGAATAAAGGGGGGGGGGGTCCTTCCCCAGAGTGAGGCATTCTGGGTAAGGTAACCTTGGAGAGTGCCTGCACTGTCACCACTTTTTGCAGTGGCTAGAAAGTATTTTTTAAAATGTGTTAAACATTTAAAGTTGCTAAAGTAAATTTAAACTTGTAACTAAACTTAAAATTGATCCCCCCAATTTGAATTTATAGCTGTCAGGAAATGTACCCTTCTGAGCTTCCTTGTCCAGAATGTCTTGGCCTGAGAGTAGAGTGCCTAGATGTAATAAGGCATTGGGTATTTATGATCGCAACACATGCTTTAATACTTGTGCAGGGAAAGGGAATGCATGAAAAATACTCCATGCCTGCTTAAATATCACAAACAGTTTCCTTAAACCTGCTATAAAACCAGCCAGTCATATAATGGATCCATATGGCTCTTGCTGATTGGAATGAAACTTCAGCCACTTAGTACATTTACAAAGTGTTACATAGGAGATACGTAAACACATTTCAGCAACAACAGGTAGGTAGCCCCTGGGTGGTTTTTTGTGGGGGTTTTTGCCTAATTTCATTCATTCATTTGTGTGTGTGTGTGTGTGTGTGTGTGTGGTTAGTTTTGAGTTCTGAGCAAGAGGAAGGAAGGAGGAAGGAAAAGAAATACACGGAGAACAAGTTCTATGATAAAGAGATCAGGAAAGGGGAGAAAACATAACTGAATGTAAACATATGTATTTTCTATGCACAATATCCCAACTGTACAAAAATAACTGTAAATAAATAGCTCCTATTTCCAAATCAAAATAAATTTGGCTTCACCAAACCAAAATAAATTCACCTACACTGGGGAATGTTATGGTGGTAGATGCACGCAACCAAATACTCAAATATCTCTCATACATGTTGTGGCCTTTGGTTCATTCTGGAACAAGTTACTTCAAAAGCAAAGAGAATAATCTACTTTTACAATGAGAAGAAAACATAAACAACAAAAAAGATTCCCATTTCCCTCTGGTTTGTGATTTGTTCATTTACCACCTGCATATCCATTTCAAATTATTTGGTTCTCATATAGGGCTTGGATATTGTTAAAGCTAGCTGGAATGTAATACCTGAGGACTGCATGGTGCTTCATATGTTCCCAATGGCAATCTACTACAGGAAAAGGTAATATATGGTTCACACAATTGATATCTAAAGGTTAGCTACAAACTACTTATTTTCCTGGTTTTTATTTTATTTACTCAACCAAAGACTCGTGTTTCTTATTTATTATTTCTTTAAAGCTAAACAAGGGGATTGTGGCTCAGGTGGATGCAAATTGTTCAAATATTCTCTTGCCTTCAACATATGAGTAACAACAACAACAATAATTTTTCATGAATGATTTAAAATTGTGTTAATGCAAGTTTCACTGCACATATCTTACCGATATACAAGGTATGAAGTGAACATGGAATACCTACCCATGGTTGATGTTCTCCTAAAATTGGGATGTCTCCTAAAACAAGTGGGGATATAGTTGAATATGAAAATGCATATCCATGTCAACAAATCTTCATGAAAACCAGTAATCCGCTAACACTTTTTTTCAGACTTTGGTGTATTTTGGGAGATCTATGTGCAATTATTGTGAATATATCTCCTCCTAATTTTATCATCTAGAGTAGCAATTTATTCCTCCATGTCTAGCTCTCAGGGAAGTTTAGAAGAAATATAGAAGTTGTCAGCACATAAGAGTCAACACATTACTGCTGTACTGCAGCCATTTATAATGAAACCAAAATGAGCACTCACTTGTTTGGCATTAATTTAATGTCCCACTTAGCTCCTATCAGATGCAAATAGCTGCCTCATCCGTTTAAGGGTTTCTGAGCGTGCATATAATGAAGTGCTCTGTACCTGTCAAGTAAGCAGAATTCATAACCGAAATCAGAAATGGATGAGGAAATTCAGTGTCCTTGTTAAAAAAAAGAAATTGAAACTTCAGACATGGCAATGTCAAATTTATACTTCATGTTGATTTTCCGCTGCACGTTTCACCTATATTACCCCCTGGGCTGAGCTTTCCAGGACAGAATGTCCAAGGATACATATAAATATACCACATTCCTAAACGCAAAGTCAGCAGGTGGCAAAGTAACAGCTGCAGTTGTCAAACACACTCAAAACAAAATAAATTGGTCAGCCAACCTCTTGTATTTAAGTCATTTTTACATCCTGTATTTTAGAGGGGGAAATAGCTTAATTTTAAACAGTATTCTAGTTATGATCAGTCTCCCCGGAGAAAGATTTTTATGAGTATAAATGGAGATAATGACTATCATTAGTCACTGCCATTAGCATAAAGCATTAGAAACTCTTATGCCATTCATAACAGACTTTGACATGACAGTAAAAATATGACTTCCTATCACTTCTGCATGCTTTCTGACTACAGCTGTTTGCTATTCTTGCACAGCTAAACTGATATCAAAAGGGTGGTAAGAGTGGTATTTAACAGCACCTTCATCATCACATCTAATTGTTTTCCACCACAGGGTGTGAAGCTTTATGTTCTCTATCAACCAAAAACAAACAGCCATCCTGCTTAATGGCTGCTCAATTAATGTTTATGGTGCTACTTTTATACCATGAGTTATTTGACAAATAAACTCCAAGAAGCAATTTAAGAACCTCTGAAGCTTAATGATAACCCAGCTGATATTTTAAAAAGAGCTAGGGGGGCGGGGGAAGGAATCCGTAAATAATTTCTTACTTGCAGGCTCCCTATGAGATTCACTCTCCACCTCCTGACATTTTGAGGGATGTTTGTTGGCCATCAGGGGATGGGCTTTTTTTTTTTACACCTTGCCCCACCCTCCAGCCTTAGGAGCCCTCAGAAAAAAAAAACAACTGTGTGCAGTAAGAGCCTTCAGAGGGGAGCTATTTCCATAGCAAGAATTGTGAGCAGAGAGCACCTGTGATTTACCATCAGGGATGGTTGGTTTCACTTGTGTTGCCCCACCTTCCAGCTCTAGGAGCCATCAGAAGTGAGTTGCTTAATGGATACTTGGCCTGTTGGTAAGCTGCAGCCTTCCTTAGTGTTTTATGTGTATCTAATGAAATCTTAATTGGTAATTGCTGATTATTATTTTTTAGTGTTATGCTGTAGTAATATTATATCTTACTAGGCATTGTTTTGTTTTTATTGTGTGGCAGTGTTTAGACTTTGATTTTTGGGTGAACTGCTCTGAACACGGGTTCACTTGTGGGAAATGAGGTATATAAATAAATTGAGAATGGCAGTAGTTGTAGTATTAATTGCCAAAATGGAATGAAGATGAGATCTAGAGAGAGACAAAAGGTCTGCCTGTCGTCTTTATAGCCTTGCTTGAAATTATTGTTAAGTAAAATAGAGATGAATTGGGCATCCCAAGTCATACAAAGGTGACACTAAGTTCACCATACTGCTGAGTCTTATCCCTGTGATGTCAAGTTGCCCTTTATAACATAGAGATGATCTATCCCTTATCATAATTCTTTCTCCATCTATGCGGAAGTGGTTACACTGATTAAAAATGAGAGTTCAAAGACAGACTTTCTGCTATTGCTTTGGTGCCTATTAATTAAACACCTTCTCTTTTGTATGAAGCCCTAGTAGGCTGTGTAAAATTAACATAAATAATATGCTTTCAATGAAGAGGTGCCACTGCAGGTTCTGAACGCAAATGATTTCGAGCCGCTGTTGTTAACTGCATATAGCAGTAATATATTCATCCAAGATTTTTTCATTCCGTCTTCCTGATCTCTAGTTTCTAATGATATATTACAAGCCTGTGCTTTTCCAGCCCCAAGGCAATTAATCATTAATATTCTTGTGTACCCCAAAGTAACTGGACAAAATTAGACAAGAAAAGAACCAGACTTGAAGGCTGACAAAAAATTCTTATTACATGTATTTTTATATCATTAATGCTCCTTGATAGACACACAGTTTAATGGCACCACTATAATAATATAGTAGTCTTTCTTCCTAATCTCCTAGAGACACCAATAGATCACAGGGTCTGTTCCTCAACAGAGACAAATGAGTTGGCGTGTTTTAAAAGCTGTCAGGCCTTTCTGACAACTTCCATCTGAGAAGGCGGCAGAGCAATGACAAAGTTATCACCTGACTGGCTGATGTTTGATGCTGACTGCCTTTGATTAAGAGGCAATGAGCCATTTTGGAGTTCATTTTGCTGCTCCTAAGCACCTCTTCATCGAAAATTATGCAGTTGGACTGATTTGTATTTGATTAGTTTAACATCACAGTTTTATTACGTGTAATAAATAAAGTCAGATTTTATGGGGTTGCTGCACATTAAAAGAACCATTGAGGAGGGTGCAAAACATATTTTTATTTCCTGGGTTATTTGCCTGACATTAAAAAAACCCCACCCTATATGCATGTCATGTTTAAGCAATGTCACTGCTTAAACACTGGTTGCTTTCATAGGCTGGTATTTTACTACTTTTCTTGTACGTATTGTGAAAGCACAATGCTGTTTGCATTCTAAAACAGGCTTAAAGAAATTTTAACCACAAAAGAAAATACAGCCCACCTTACTTGTATTGTGGCCTGCTGGAGGGTGAAGAACTTCACCTGTTGTTTGCAGTGTTAGACAGGCAATAAAAACAGGGAGTTTACGGGGGGGTGGGGGGAGCTGCCATGCATGGCTGATGGATTATTGCTGGCAATAGTCTACACAGTCAGCAAACTGATATCTGTGTTAGGAAAGAAGTCGCTTGTAAATATGGTGGTGTCCCTGTACATAAACTGCCCTGTATTCAGAAGTGAATGGATCAACTTACTAATTCTTCCCACATTGCACTGTGTAAAAAGTCCAAGCTGTGGTAGAGGACAAATCCGAGGCTGAATCCCTGGCATGCCTCCTCTTAAAGAATTCCCAGTAGCAGTCTGGGATAAATCTCTGCCTCAAACCTCAAAGAAGCCACTGGCTTATCAGAGTATGCAGTGATGGGCCCAGCAGGTTAAGTAGTCTTACTTAGTATAATGTTGTTGCTTATACTTTAATTTACAGTGGTACCTCGGGTTAAGTACTTAATTCGTTCCGGAGGTCCGTTCTTAACCTGAAACTGTTCTTAACCTGAAGCATCACTTTAGCTAATGGGGCCTCCTGCTGCCGCCGTGCCGCCGGAGCACGATTTCTTGTCTCATCCTGAAGCAAACTTCTTAACCCGAGGTACTATTTCTGGGTTAGCGGAGTCTGTAACCTGAAGCGTATGTAACCTGAAGCATATGTAACCCGAGGTACCACTGTATTGTGTATTCAAACTGAAATAGAGGTCGCATCTTTATAATAATACACAATCTGCAATGAAGGTTTCAAATGAGAGAAGATTTGTCATGGCATACTTGGAAGCCAAGTGCTTTCCCTAGAATGAAGCAGCTTGTGTTTGATTAGATGAAAAACACCATCATTGCTAATTTTAACAGATATAGGTCCTGATCTGAACATGGCTGTGCAGAATTTGTCTCCATTAAACAGTTCTTCTGAGCTATACCTTATTGTGTTTGTTTTCTTGTTGGAGAAAAGCAAATACGTTTCCTTCTCTTAAGCTTCTAGTTAATGCATGGTTAAACCACATGACAGCACTGTAGCCAGCACTTGCTTATAGGTTCTGTCTTAAGTCCACCCCTAAAAGCTGAGCCATTTTGTTTGTTGTTCTTTCCCAATTTGTTGTGACAAGATGTTTCTTATCTCCTTTCATCCTTTAAATAGATCCTGCATGAATAAAGCCTTTGAACTCCAGAAACTGTTATTACTTCCATCTAATTCACCCAAGCTGCAAGATCTGCTATCAGTTCTTTGTGTAACTGAACAAAGCTAGATGCTGTTGTAAGGTAAGAACAAATGTTTTATTGCATTTTAATATGAGAGCCTTCCATCTTGGTTACCCTTCCAGCTTGTTTTGTTCTATTCCATCTCGACAGCTGCTGCCCAGTAAGCTCGTCCTCAAACTCAGAACTTCAAAAATAATAAAGGGAGTTCTGCTGGAAAGCTGTAACAGCACTGAACAAAACTTGTAGAGATGCACCACAAGCACAATAGAAGGCATGTACTCCAAACTCTCCTTAGTGTCCCTATTATCCTTAGGGAACTAGCAAAATGCCTAGCATAACAACAGGTGTGTATGTGTGGAGGGAGGGTATTTATAGTGTAAGGATCACTAGGAGGAGGAGGAGGCCTCTGTGCATTTGCTGTCACTGTGTGAGGATAGGGAAGCCACCTAATTTCATTAGTGTAGGGTCGGTTACTTTTGTCCCTTGTGCAAGTGTTCCTGGTATTTTAGCCCATTAAAGTGAGCTGCAATTATTTACTCATGGAGGAGACATTAAAGGATCCCAAAGTCCTGGTACCTAAGACAAGGGTTTGAAGTGAGGGACAGGCACAATCTTTATTCAACTGTATGCTTTACTGTAGCATTCTATTCAGAAACTTAACTGAAGCTATAGAGCAAAGCCTGCTCCTGACAGCAGGCTCTCCCCAACCTTTCATCTACGTAGTACTATCTTTTTATCCGTTTCTTTGTCACAATAGAGGGTGAAGGAACATTGGAAATTAATGTTTATGCATATAGCTAAAGTGTGTTCATAGAAAACACTTCTATTGAGTGCCTGTTCAGAGATTTCCTGCAGAAGCTACAATACACACACCTCTCAGTTACTCCACCACTATAATGCTTCCAATCACTTTGAAAGAGAACTTGGATCTGTCCAGCTCCGTTGATGTGAAATTGAGAAACAGATTTGGTGGGCATTGTATGAAACCTGTTCTAGATAACGTTGGTGGTTTCCCTACTTCATAGCACAATATGGTATTCAGATTATGCAATGTATGGTACTACAAAAAAAATTATTTTTTATTTTACAAAAATAATTACCATAGCACTAAAGTGATATTTTGGGAGTAAATGCAGATTTGATCTGCCTGTCTAGCATGGAATATAACATTTTGTTTTCTGAAAGAAATCCTACTGTTCTAGTATCATACTTACAGAGAAAATGAAGCTGATTTTAAGCACTATGGCAGCACAAAGAGAAAATAAAACCCCAGTCTCTCCCACCGCATCCTATATGGTGTTCCGAATTCTGGCAGCCCCACTTTTCCAATCTCTCTTGGACACTAAGCTTGATAAACTTCAATATTATTTTTTTCATTTCTGTAGTCTCTCTCAGTAAACTCTTTGAAAACACTTCTGAAGCCTCATTTATTGAGAATTTGGGTTAGAATTCTTAAAACTTTTCTCAAAAATTCCTAGAGAGGCTTCAGCTAATGTCTGTCTGATATCATGGACTGGATAACTTGACCCTTGACTTGGGTCTGACAACCCATTTCACTGTTTGTTGGATTTTATTGGACTTGCTATGAATTTTTGCACTCAGCCCTATGGTTCTGTGCATGAATGAAATAGCAAAAGAACACAATGAGGTTCAATCTAAAAGCACAAAGACAGCACCCAAAAGAGCAGGATATATTTTAATACGAATAATTCAAATGCAATCCTTTTCTCTTACTGGGGAGTAGCTTCAATTGTACTCAGTAGTTATTACTTCTGAATCGACGTATTTAGTACTATTGCTTACAAAGCTGAAAAATTTGGTTGTAGTAGCTTGCTTCTACTTCATTGATCACCTCTGATGTTAGCTTTTTATTTTAATGTGTTTTTAATAAAGTCTAAATCAAAAGACAAATAGTGTTGCATTAGAAGGGGAGTATTGACAAAAATATGTCTGGACATTTGTATTTCCATTCTGCAGAGTGTACTTTGGAAAAGAAAAGGAAAACATTTAAGTGTAAGTTGAGTTCTAAGCATTGCAAAGAGGAGGGAGATGAGAGCTCATCTAATTGAGATTCTCTCAGCACCCAGAAGTATTCTGGGCTTGAAAGACAAGAGATATTTCTTGGTGTTTTGAATATGTCTTACTGTTCTGTTCCAGAACCTTTTGTAGGCTTGGACTTGCCCATCAGCAGTGAAAAGGTGATCCCACTTTCCAGAAATTATTGTAGAATGAGTGAGGGTTTTTTGCAGGGATAGATGCCAGTAGAAGATTAATTAAAAGTACAGCTTACTGATGTTAAGTGCTGAGGAACTGAATGGCTCAGTAATGAGGGTTTATATAATCCCAGTTTGCATAACATTTTGATGCTATAATAATGCTTTCTCAGTAAGAGAGGCTATGAAAAGTGCACAGGTAATATAAATCACATAAGAAACTCAACCTGAATTTCAATCTTATTCCTACTGAGGGCTAGTTCATATGTTGCTTTAACTGTAAACCACACAGAAACTCAAGTACCTCATATTCCAGATTCCCCTCAATTACAGTAATGCTAATTTAAGTGCATTAGAATTAGAATCAAGTGGTACTCATGATCTGGCAAACCGCACAATTAATACAATGCGTGAACCCCCTCTTACATAATAATTTCCAGAGGGGTAGCTATGTTAGGCTGTTACAGCAAAAGCAACAGGTAGTGTTGCAGTATGGTAAAGACTTGCCAGATCAATTTGTTGGTCCTTAAGATGGTATTTAGGAACGCGGGTGGCGCTGTGGTCTAAACCACTGAGCCTAGGGCTTGCCAATCAGAAGGTAGGTGGTTCGAATCCCTGCGACGGGATGAGCTCCCGTTGCTCTGTCCCAGCTTCTGCCAACCTAGCAGTTCAAAAGCACATCAAGGTGCAAGTAGATAAATAGGTACTGCTCCGGCGGGAAGCATTTCCGTGCGCTGCTCTGGTTTCGCCAGAAGCGACTTAGTCATGCTGGACACATGACCCAGAAAAACTGTCTGCGGACAAATGCCGGCTCCCTCGGCCAGTAAAGTGAGATGAACGCCGCAACCCCAGAGTCGTTCGCAACTGGACTTAACTGTCAGGGGTCCTTTACCTTTTTAAAGATGGCATGTTTATTTCTTAGCTAATAGGCATTCTGTTGTGATGAGGGATTGGTAGGTAAGATGTACACCAAAAATTGCTCGGGGTCTCATATTTACACCCAAGTCATATAGGTTCAGAACAGACTTCCACTTGAGCAGTGGATTTCTGTTCATACAATAGGACCTGCCCTTCCTCGTCTTTTCCCTGTAACCCCCACACACTCTGACACCCTGTTCTGAAGTGTTCAGGGACACTACAGAGTTGATTTTAGGGGTTCAGGGGGAGGAGAGGATACATTACATGCTGGCATTTGCCCACTTGGAATGTAATTCTTGAGTGTGGAATACAGGGCACCAGTGATCAATGCTGACTCACCACACAGTAATTGATGCTAAGGAATAAAATGATAGTTTCAGCTACTGCACTGCAATTCAATTATGCAATGTGTGAACATGATCTCAGAAGTCTTGTTTACTGTGCATTATCTTTGTTTTGTTTCATATGCTGGCAGATTATTTTATCAATACCATCTGTATTGCACACAGATGTGCTCCATTATTTTTCTAGTTATTTGTTGTTTCTATCATTAAGTACTTGTTCACCAAGGGCAATAACTGTAGTTTTATATCGCAGATGCAAAAATATAATATCATAAAGATATGCCATCTAGTAAGGGATTAAGGATTCCTTTAGGAGGCACCAACATGCAATATTCTTTGGTCAGTGTTCAAGCTATAAAATTGGCTTGCCCTACACCTCTCTGATTCATCTGGCCAAACATTTGCATGACTGCTTATATGCATGAGTTACTATTATCCACTGAGAATATAATTCGTGAGTAAGCAGATGTTCTTCCTGCTATATAATGAGACTTGTGGAGTCTTGCTTGATTAGTATAGAAGATAGAAATATCACCAGCAAATGAAAGGAATGAGTCTCCTTGACAATACATTCCCTGAACATTGCAGATATGATAAAGACCTATACACACAGTTAATTGTCATAGTGTATATGGGGTAGAGGTAGCCTAAAAATTAAGGTAATGACATACAAGTGTTTTGTGCTTCCTTGCCCCATGCCTTCCTGCCTTCTGTAAAGTAGCACTGGAGATGCATATTCTTCCTGTTATGCATCTGAGCTTGGATTAACTCATGCCATTTTTTAAAAAAAAATGCACACAACATCCTGAATGTAGTGATGCCTGTCAATCTCCAAGACATTAACTTATTAAAAATATGTGTGTAATAGTATTTCATAAGCTCCATCTTATCCGATTTTGTAAGCTCTTAATTGGTGTACTTTTAGTGGCTTAGATTTTCCTGCACAGAAGGGTACCACCTTCTGCTGAGTTACCAGTTATCATGTTAAGAATCATTGTTATCTGGATGAGGGATGTCGATGTTTGATATCACTATAATTGAATCACATGATTTGCCTCTGGCACTGGTGGTGTGGACATCTTGTATGGTTATTCATATGGGAAGCTTTGGGCTGAAATTTGAGGAATATTAGGGAGATTTGTGAAAGAACTTGACTAATGCTTTCCTAACAGCCACATGGAGTTGTTGGAACGGTCTCAAAGAATGAGGTGTCCAGAAACATGTGGTTAATGCTATCTTCAATTCCTTGAAATGTGGTTTAAAGATAGGGATTTGGAACCTGTATATCTACTAGCTCTGATTATTAGCACCAACTAAGCCAAGTAGCAAAGTAATAACATAGCTTATATAATTCAGTATTTCGTTTTCTTTTAATGCTATGACTTGAATGCTCTCCCTTATTAAGAATGCTCTGTTGAACTGCACATGATTTTTACTGAGGTTTGAGATGGCTGGACTACGTGTCTTGCAAGGTGCCATACTGCCAGATAATCCAAGGAGAAGCTGGAATTCAAGGTGGCTTCCCCTTACTGTCTCAGGTAATCAAGAAGCTCTTCCCAAAGCTTCTACTTGTCTCAGATGTTTCAGCAGAGGTTAGTGTAAACTAGGGAAGACCATCATGTCCTTAGCTTGGATTATAAATATTAGTAAATCATTCCAGTTGTCTATAAATTATATTTGCTAGCAGATTAAGACTCTGAACAGGTTTAGACTGAGGGCTAACTAGATGTGACATTGGAGACTCATGTCTTTGTTGTTGTTTGCTTCTCTTCCCCACTTGCATATAAAGCAGAGTGGGTATGTGGGAAGCCTACATTTTGGGGGCCCTGAAGCTTGAACTGTTATAGAGGCCTCTTCACAACCAGCCATGAGCTCTGGATAACCACTTTCATCTTCTTCAGTGGGATTGTTCCACAACAGATCACCACAATTTTTCCACTAGTTTGTGTTTTTGGTATCCACATAAGAACTTTTATGAACACATTGTTACTCCTCGAGGGTCATGACCTCTGTTAAAAAGTGGGGAAATTCGGAATAGCCATCTTGCCGCAACACTCCACCTTTACAATGTCTATGCTACTGACTCTCAAACATTGGGATTGTTGAAATATGTACAACAAAAAAATCTTTTTAAGTCATGGAAAAACTAAGCATGGGAATGTAAGATGAGGGGGCAGGCCAATGTTTGGTGTTCCTTACCTGTGAGCTCCTATTATTTATAATGTTATTTTTAACCTTGAGGAATTTGCAGCAAATTCCATTAAGAACTGTTTTGATCCACACCTCTTGGAATAATGTGTGGAGTGGAAAGCAGTTCTCCCTTGGATTCTACACCTCTCCAAATGTTGCAGTATAGTTCTCTGCTCAGAAACATGCCAAAATGCATAGCCTCAGGTTAATATGCTCAGATGTGCATGCCTTGAGAGAAAATATATAGATTTTTGGTGTGTGTTTTTTTAGCAAATATGTTAAAAGATAAAAGAGTGTTCTCAGTATAGCACTGCAATTTTGGCATGTCCTCCCTTCTCATATTCAATCAGTGCTGACCCTGATGGGTTTTAGGCACCTTTTAAGGACAGTTGGTTAAATTAGCTGGAAGGAAGGAGGAGTCTACTCAGGCTGATGTTGATTGTTTGTGATTGTTTTGATTAGGTTTTTGATGGTTTTCCTTGTTGAATATGTATTAAGAGTTACCTGTTGTAACCCGCTCTGGGATTGATTTTAATTAAGAGTGGGCTAAAAGTGCCTCAAATGAATATACTTACTGTTTTTCATCCACACTAAGATTATTATTTAAATATCTAGATTATTGTGGAAATAGGATGGAATGGGTTTTTGAATCAACACATGCCAAACTCGACACACTCTTGTCACTTGTAAATGGTATCCCAAAGGAAGGCCAATATTGAGGCATGGCTTTTGACCACTTGAGTTTGTTCTATCTGTATGTCCAACGTGCAGGTTTAAAACTGAACTCTAAATCTGTGATTACAAAATAGTCTTTGCTAAAACAGAGTAAAACATAATGTAATATTCTTCTGATTACACGTTTACATTGTGCCTTCTCATATGGTGATTAAACATCCTTAGAAAGTGTCAAACAGGATTTTGAAAACAACCACTTTAAAACACTATTAGCAAACCATCTTATCAGGGCTCATCATTTGAATGAGTATGTCCTTGGCTATATTTGGCAGCTAGCATGTGTCAAATAATGTTCTCCCATATGTAAAGTATAACAAAAGTGGGGTGGGAACCCTTCTAATTGGTTTACCCATTTGACAAGGGAAGGTTATTGGAAAGGTCAAGGAAAAATCCCCAAACATGACAAGCTACAGGTAATAGGAAATAAAATATTTATAAATGAAAATGCAAATTCCAGAATCTATACAGTACTTAATTACCTGTTTCTTCCAATCTATTCCTAAATGCATTTATCAGAAATCAGTCTTGCTGGAACCAGTGAAGACTGGCATAATTAGGATGTGTTACACTTCAGTTTACAGCCCACTAATGCTAGAGATTCCTATTGAGTCTGATTCATACATGCATGTACATCACCCTGTTTCATCACTTGCTGTTTGGCTTAGTCAATAAAGGCAGCAGGATAAGGTGGTAGACACAGAACACTAAAATGTTACAAGGTGGAGGAAATACAATTTTGAATGCTTCCCTATGTTTCTTACTGAAACATAACTGCATGGCAGGAGGGAACCAACAACCCAAGGTCTACTTCAGGAAACAAAACACACAATATATAAAACCACGGTCAAGATTTCTGTAGGTCTTACGTAGCCTTGCATTAAAATTATTGTGAACTGCTCTGACCATATATTTGTATGGCAGGTGGTATAACACCATAAACAAACCAACAGTAAAATGGGAATCCTCCTCTAATTCCCTTAGAGGCCTATTTAAATATTCAGTTTCTAAAGACAATAACCATCCTCTGACAGGACATAAAGTATCTTGGCAACTTCGTTCTGGATAGGTAAGGTTTTGATGTCCAATCAACTTTTCACTCCATTTGATATCTTAGTGCATGAATGCGTGCTGTATATTTTGCTTGCTTAGGTCTAAAATTGGCCTTTGTTCTATAAACCTCCGTTGTGATTTACAGATTAAAGAGCCAAAGCCGGAAAGTGCCTTCATGCTTTCTGAATCTGAAGCATGGTGCTTTCCTCATGACAAGATTAAATGTTAGATGCCAAAGGTGATTCAGTTTTTCTTTGCTACAAGCAGTAAATGGGCCCTTTTGACAAGATTTGTGTAACCAAAATAAACCTTCAAACTAATAAATACCAAGGATTATGAATTGAATTGGAATTGCTGTAATTTTTTTTTACCTTTATGAAAGTGAGCTTTCTTATACACACACACATACTTATATATACGGTACTTTAATACAATCACAGTAAGTCGCACAGCAAAGTGGGAAGACCATAATACTTAACAAGATTGGAAACTACATTCCATAATATATCTAACACAGAGTCTGGAACCAAATGGTGCAAATGTCCCAGAAGGCCTGTAAATGCCATAGTGGTAGTCAAGATAACCCAGGGGACTAACTGGTGCGAGCTGTAAAATGAGATCATATTTGCTTATCTGCTTACCTTGAAGCCTGAGTTTTGGTTTAGTTGTTTGGGAGAGGGAAGGCTTCTTACACTGTCAGCTACTCCCTTATCTGAGAGATGGGAGAGTTGGAAAGGGGCCTCTAAGCCAGGGGTGAGTTAACTGGGCTATGGTTGCCTAACATATTTCAGCGTTCATGCTGTGTCTGTAACAGCAGCAAGGCTTTGCAGGGTTTTGTAAGCTTGCACTTTCTTCTAATAAAGCACTGGAACTGATCACTGTGGCATTTTTGGCATCCTTGCATCAAACCACTCATGCAGACCCTCCTCTGGGCCTGTAGATCAGGACACACAGTAAAGTTTCAGTGCAATTAGGGCAGTGAACCCACCAGTTGAGTAACTGAGTTGCTTTTAGTTAAGGTCTCAACTATTAAATGGCTCCAACATAGCACCCAATTTATTTAAAGCATTAAAGAAAGATGGGAAATAATTGGTTTGGGAAATCATCTCAAATGCCTTGGCTTAATCAACTTTGTGTACAGCAGTGCAGTGCCACCAAACCCAATTTACTGATGAATAATTTCAATCCTAATTCTAAAATATTTATATAGGCAACAAGCAAATTGGTAAAAGTTTTTAAACCTTAATGAAATTCCACATTCTTCTAGGCAGGAAGGCTGTCCTACCTTGCTTCGTTCCTTGTAATGCGTTAAATGTCAGCTCTTTGTTTAGAACACAGACCATTCCAAAGCCCATGCACTGGAAACAATAATGATCCTATGAATGAAATGAGACAATAACTCAGTGAATGTTAGGTGCAAAAGAGATTAAAGTACCTGTTACATTACTTCCTTGTCTCGACTATAAATAAGCTTCTGATAATCATGATTGACTTTGGCCTTGTCAACATATTTATTAGACTTATGTCCTGCTCCTCTTCCATAAAACCAAGAGCACTTTATATGTGATCTCCATGTTCTTCCATCCAACCACCTTACAAAGCCAGCTTAGTTTGAGCAGTAGAGCAATGCCATATCACAGTAGTCTACATGGTGTCATCCTGATGTTTCGGACTGCATCTCCCATCAGCACTAGCCAACACCACCAATGCTCAAGGATAATGGGAATGTAGCCCACCACATACTCTACATATGCCTTTGGACTTTGGGGGATCCACATTTTCTTGGAGCTCAGCTACAAACTCTACTTTTACCTCCTAGACTTCTTCCCAGCCTACAGCAACGTACATGCCATCAGTTAAGGGGAACATTGTTCCCAGACATGAACGAGACGTGGGGAAATGAATTCCTGCAAATATGCTTGTTTGGGGGAGGAAAGGCCCAGGACATACTGAGAAACATTTAGCAAAAGTTGTTAGTTTTTTAACATGTGGCCTTGCAAGAAATATAGGAGCTGGCACCCACCAGCTGAGCAGGAGAGAGAGATGGTGCACTTATCATGGGAAGAGAACTAGAAGCAGCAAAAGGGAAAGAAAACACATTTCAGAGCTGCTTGGTAATGTTGGTACTTGAAGTGAAGTCATCATTCTTGAGGTAATAGAATACTTTTAAAAGTTGTAGCCAGTGCTTTTTTTCTTTAAAAAAAATGTTTAGGGGTACTTTCATTTTTCTACTCATATTGAAAAACTGCCCCTCAATGAGGCCAAACTCAGATTCACAATATGTTTAGGGGTATGCATACCCCTGCGTACACCCAGATAAAAAGCACTGGTTGTAGCTTACTTTTCCTCACAACAAACCTGTATTATTGCTTAATTGAGAAACAATGCCATCAGTCCTTGACTGAGTGCAGAATAGACACTATTCAAGAAGCTAGATGCTGCGATTCGTCCTTTGAAGCTGGTCATGTAGTATTTGCTTTAAGTCAAAACAATGGTTTCAAACTCCGCTTCTGGGAACCCTGTGTTTTCTCAGCAGCTTCTAAGAGATCAGTTGTGCAAGCTTGTCCACCACTATTAGTCTGCAAATTGTTAGATGTATTCTCAGTTTAAGTAGAGAAATGACAATACCCACCTGATTTGTCAGAGATTTGTGTAAATTGACTGTGCAGCCTAGAAAACAACCTAGAATCTTCTGCAATAAACTAAGGTTCTATAGTAGATGTAAAAAGATTCTTCAACCATGGAGCTATGTGAAAAGAAAAGGCCTGAAAGAAGAAGAAAACCATTGTCTAAACCAGGGGTGAGATCTTCAGGTGTTGTTGGTAGCTTAGCCACAGCTTGCATGGCCAATAGTCAGGGGTGATGGGAGTTGTAGTCCAACAGTATCTGCAGGCAACAAGTTCTCCATCCCTGCTGTAAAACTAGGACCTGGACCACTCTTTCTGAAGTTAACTTCCTATAATGGTGGTATCAATCTCAAAATCACCATTTATTAACTCAGTGCCCATGATGTGAGCTTGGATGAGACTCTTTAGGACTAAGCCATGAATTGGGGGGACGGACGAAAACAATAGCCCCACTTTCATGAGAGATATTCTGTAAAGTTGACTTCTATTGTTATTGCAAGGCCATGTGTAATTTAGAAATCTTTATGCACAAACCTTCGTGTTGAAGTAATAATCTTCGTAATTAACTGCAGTACAGCAAAGTTTCAGTTCTACAAGGTTCTAGTAATCCAAACTTTGCCCTCAGGTATATTAGGAGGAAGAGGAAGAAAGACTCTAAATTCGACACCTTTCCTAGGCCAATTCCAGTGTAATTTTTCCTCACTGGAGGAATACCTGTGGAGGAACACATGTACAAAAAGTTACGCCAGGAATGCAAAATCTGTCAGTAGGTATGGGGGACTAATCAGTTCTCCTGGCATGAACTGGTATCATGCCAATTTGAGATGAATTCACCTGCAAAGTGGAAGAAAGAGGAATCAACAAGATGAAAGATAGCTATTGCGATGATTCTACCACACATAAACCTGGCACAAAAATGAACAAACATAACCAATAATAAAATCCACAAACCTGTCTGTGTTCTGGAAAAAAAAGTATATTTAATGAATTTCTGTTCACAATGGATAGTTTATTTACAAAAATTATATGATGATGGTTTTTTTTTAAGGGCTCCTGCTTTTAAAAGAAAAACAACTCAATGCATCATGTTCACAACTACTGTAAACATTGTTAGAAATTGTTTACTGGGCAGTTCGACACACAACTCAACACTTCCTTCTGCCCCCCCCCCAGCTTTTTCTTGTCAAACAAAAGTGTACTGTGGCGCATATTAGAGACCATCAGTATTTTATATGTGAGCGCACGTTTGCAGCATGATCCTGACCATCTTTACTCGGAGGTAAATCCCACTGTGTCCAATGGGACTTATTTCCAGTTAAGTGTGCACAGGACTGTGGTGTTGGGGAACTGAATAGACCGAAAACAAATGGTTATTTATGGGCAACAGTTCCAGGGATTGAAAAGAAGAAGAAAAACCAATTACCCTGAGGTGTGTGTGTGTGTGCATGTGCAGATGAAGAAGTGTGTTTATTGCTTACCTGAGCACTACGTAACTGTGCTGGTTTGCTGTCCATTGTGTTTGGGTCCCTGAAACAGTGAGACAGAACATTCAGTGTGACAGCTGTACAGCTAGCTAAGTCAACTTCAATAAACACAAAAGAATCAACTGACAAGACATATGTTTCAAAGACTACTCAAGAAAGTTAGCATGCAACTCCAGCTGCAAGAGATTTTTTTTTTTAACAAAATGAACAGCAACCGGCCTATGTTCAGTTCTCATCAAAAAAGTAAACCAATCACATTGACAAAAAGCCACCAGAAACAAAAAATTGTAGTTAAAAGATTTCACAGTTTTGGTATCCCTACTATAAAGTCTTCCTTTTTTGTCATAAAAAATTTAGGTTATATATTCACCGTTAGCAAGAGTTGCATTACTATTATTGTTAATTTTAGTTCTGTTTATTGCCTCGAGGGTTATATATTGTAAAATAATTTTGTTGCCGCTAGTTAATGTTAATTAGTTGTTTTAATAGCCTATAATACCTATTTGTTATGTTTTGGCAGGTTTACTTTTTTAACTATCAGTAACTTAATCACTTGGAATATTTAACATTGCTGTTGCATACTCAAAATTACAGAGTTACTATTAATGTTACCTGTTTAACGTTTAGTCATCCTTTGAGTCCTGCGACATATTTCCTTAATAATCATCAGCCATCAAGTCTGATATTCTCAAAAGAAATAACAGCCCTCTAAACTGCCTTCAAGGGAGGTGATAATTAGCACTGAAAATTACAAATAAAGTTTTTGAAGTTGAAGAGCAACAATTGGGCAGTGACACTGATGATTGGTTTGTCAAGACAAATTATTAGATAACTACGCAAATGCAGTCAACACACTCCTCGGAGTGAAAACAATAAGGTGAGTCTATGCAATGCTTACATGTTGAATGGGATATTTAATGTGCGGGGAAACTCAAAGGTTGAAGAACTAGCATTTAGACAGTCTAACACTGGTAAGCCGTAATCTTACCTCTTTAAACTCCATTACATTCTCACGAGAGACATGCTAATACAAACAAGTCAATCAGAGTGTGTGTTTAGCAAGATCAAGCTTAGAGGATCGTTTAAAAATCCATTTATTGTTCTAAAGCCACCTCTTTTTTCTCTCTCATTAACATGTTATACATTAGTCTCTGCTATCCATGATTCATGTCACAGTTTAGTTTGCTAGCTTTTAAATTATTTAACAACCATAAGCTATTAATACAACTTTTAAAGTGTTGCACATATTCTTAAAACAAACTTGGGTTCATTTATGTATTTTGTTTTTGAAAAAAAGTTTTTATATCGAAAACATTTTAGGCATCTCTTGAAGAAGAAATCAAGCAAGCATTTAAAGCTAAACACACGTAATTCCAAATTTAGTTTCTTACAAAAGGTTTCAGCTTTATTGACAAATTATGGCAAACATATTTGACAAAATTATGGTTTCCTATTTAGAGAAGCTTTACACATGGAACTTTATGTGATTTTTTAAAAATAAAAAAGCAAAACAAATACAGGTTAAAACACTGGACAAATTCAGTTAGCTACATACATACAGTAGCCGCTTGTTGTCAACCCCATTAAAACAGCATTTAAAATGAAATTTACAAACTTAATATTGAACATCTTAAATCTAACTAACATATATTAAAAAGACAGGTTAAAACATCTTATCTACATCTTGATTATCTTCTGGTTCAAAAAAGTCATATTACATTTTTAGCAACCCTAAATAAAAAAATTGACCTTAGTAGTACCGGGCGGGGGGAGGGGTGTGGAGGGGAATAGATGCAGCTTCATGCTTATTTGTCCTGTTTTGCTTTAAAATTACACACAACAATGAGGAACAACCAAGAAAACATCATCTTGCTGAATGGTTTAGCCAATGCTTGCCAACGGTCTTTTATAGTCCATGTTATAAAATAGTACTAATGCCAGTGTCACTCCATTGTGTAAACACAAGAAGTATATAGAGTAATCATAAGCAGTAATTCCTAGGATAGAAAAGAAATGGGCTATTACTTGTCTTGTTGCCGTTTATGTGGAGATCACGGGTTATTAATTGTCTTTAAGGTTGAGGTCACAGATGAGGAGGACCTTCAATATCTACCATAGGGGTGTTCCCTGTAACCCCCTCTGCTTGACCTGGAAGGTGGTGCCTTTAGGCTGGGACGGCTTATGGCCCACTCTTCTTGTGCTAAAACAGACAAAATAAGAAGAAAGAATTTACTTTATTTTAGTAGGCACGTATGTGTGTAAAAGATTGAGCTGTTCCCCGTTGTGCATTTAGCAAACCAAATATAAAGGACAGCTTTGGGATCCATTTCTGTGTCCTCTCTAAAATCACACTTATAAGATTTCGCTGCCAGCCAAGGCAGCTTTCAGTAAAGAGCAACAGACCTCTTTCCCTTATTTGATGCAAGATATGAATATCCAATTTACTGGTAACACAATCAGTCATAAGAAAACTGTTGCTTTAAGTTTGCCTGCTCTCCAAACCCTGTGCCATAACTGAGTTTCTAACATGCTATGCTAAAGCATGGAGGTGGATATCGTTTTCTGCAGCTGGTACATTAACTGGATCAGGAGTTGAATCAAAAGTGGGTAATTGAAATGTGTTTTCTGCTTCCATATTCAACTAAAAAAAGAAAACAGTAGAATGGAAACTACTTGGAACTAAAGTAGCGTTAGGACAGAATTTTCCAGAGTGTGCAGATAATTCTCAATATACATGAAATATTAGTTTACACACACACACACACACACACACTAATCACCCAGTAACAATAATGTATTGATACACTGTATTAGTTGGAGTCTTAAGTGAACTCATGGTCACTTTTCTGAATTACACCAGCATGTGATATTCTCAGCTTAGCTCTGTGTAGTGGTGGATGAGGAATTTTCATCAGCTCATTGGCTTACTGAAGCAGTATTCAGTGTGCAGGCCCTGTAATGCAAACATCTCTGCTGATTCCCACCACCCCACACACCCTGCCCATGCCCCACAACAACCAGGCGGTTTTTGTCCTGAAACCAGATTGACAGCTAGCCTGGATGGGACCCAAATAATCAGTATCCTCCAAGACAGTCTGGATGACATTCTAAATCATGCAGATACAGTCTTACATTAAAAGGGCTAGGACAGTGTTTCCCAAAGTGGCCGATACTGCCACCTGGGGGCTGCTGGAACAATCCAGGGGGGTGGTAGTCGCCTTGGGTGCAATTGGGAGGTGTTGAATAAAAATAAGGGGCGGTGGAAGCATAAACAACCATTCATACCTGTTTCATCTGTTGTGCAACAATCTAGCATTTGTGCTGGAGGTGAGGGGTTTCCCTGGGCTTGGGTGAACTCTTTTCGGCTTCACCCAGGCCCAGGAAGTGGATCGCAGCTTGCCTAGCTTATTTGTCCAATGGCAGGCAGACTGTGGTACTAGCCCTGACCCTGGGGCAGATCAGCCGGCAGGCTTCACTTGGGTCTGCCCCATGGGTTTTTAATCCCAGGGCCAAGTCCACCTCCTTGTCCAGTTTTGAAAAACATTTGTACATATTTCATCTGTTGTGTAATGACGCTTAACTATGTAACATAGAGTTATAATCATAGTGATTACTTTATTGTCCAAATTTTTCACTACATCTTTCTGTTGTTTCACTTAAAGATATTTAAGTGAATATTTAAGGTAATTAATTTTTTTTCCTGCAAAAGGGGTGGTAGGCCAAATAAATTAGGAGACCTCTAGGCTATGATATAACTTGGGAGTATTATTATTTATTTATTTCCCCCGGAGCCAACTTTCAGGTACTTAATGAGTTCCTGCCTGTATCATTTCAGTCCTAAGCTCTGTGCTTTAAACTATGTCTCTTTAAATATTTTCCTGAGATATTACTACAGCGCATTATATATAAAGAGCAAGTGTAAGCTTAGCAGTTAATGAAGTGGGATGAGTGGGTTGTTGTTTAATATTAGGCCACTGTGACCATTTACAACATCAATGACTAGCCCTTCAGCATTTTTCTAGTGAAATCTCTGTTGGTCACAACATCCTGGTGAGAGTTAGACAGCTTGTGATTAGTAAGCTCTGGAAGTAAAATATGCACAATTATGTCTGCAAACTCATTCCCAAATGAATCAAATCAATGATCTAAGTTGTGCACCTGCACGAACAAACTAGCAAGCAGCCTACGGTCAAGACACCAATTAGACAACAAGAGCGTGCGTGATGTCTGTTCACATGGGTCAGTGGCAAATAACAGACCTGCTAGGGTTCTGCTTGAGAAACGCAGCAGATTGCATAGGTCGTGTAGAAATGTAAGGGCACACAAGACAGATTAGTTATCCTCTAGCATGGCAAAGTTTTGTCAGCATTTCAAGCAGATTAAACTCATACTTTGTCACCATGGCATATTCAAAGAATCACTTTCATTATCCTCCTCCTCCAAACTACACTAACTCCTGCACTACTTGGATCAGGTATTTGGGGAGTGGATAGGTTGAAAAAACCAGACACAATGTAGAACAAAATCAGTGTGTGACAGCTCTAACTCTGAATGAGGTCCTCTGAATGAGGGGAACATTCAGACACAGCAAGCTCCTGGCTTGGTTTAAAAAGCTATTAAATGTAGCAGTTTCTGGTTTCACATGTAATGGGAAGCAATGGCTAAAGGCTGAATCTTGGTGTGTTTTGCTGCAATGGGAAGAGCAAAAAAGCAGGAAAAAGGCTGCCTATGCTCACACATCTAGATCTTCAGCTTAATGTTATGAATGTATGTCACCAGCAGTGCCATGTGTGATGCTAAAATTTGGCACACACCCCTACCTATCATGCTCTGTTCTATAGCATTATTTTGCAACCCCCCTGCAGCACGGCACCCAATGCCACCCTAAAACCGCCTCTGCTCTTATTGTTTCTCATCAAGCCGTTGACTGACTGTTCTCGCCAGAGGCCTTATGAACCCCTGTGACTATGAATCTAGATCTTTCCTTCATCGCTGTGGATGAACTTTTTCAAAAATACTCATTGCCTCGAGTGTTTCAAATATCTGCTTCCTTTTCTCCTGCAGGGCAGTTTTATTGCAGATTCATCTTTGCCCAATCGCCTAATAGAGGCTGTTTGCTTTCCTGAACAACCAGAGCACTTTGCTTCTACTTATCATGATTACTGTGCTATCCTATGCATGTCTACTCAAAAGGAAATCCCATTGTGTTCAGAAAAGTGGGTATCGGATTGCCATAGGCTCCCCCCTTAAAAAAATAATCTTGCATTTATCGATTTGAATTTTGAATTGGAAAAAGAAGAAGGGAGAAGAAAGTTAAAAGTGGCTTGAAAGAGAACTGCTTACGAATGAAATCATTTCAGGAGGGCTGCAGGAACTGGAAAGAAAGGGCTAAGGACATGAGTAATCATTGCTACAAGTTAATCAAGAGTTATGGGATTTTGTTTTAAAGCCACAAGTATTAAATGCATGAGCAGAAACCTTTTATTAATGTGGATACTTCCAATTTGCTGTGTTTTCACTGAATCAATACAGCAACCCACCATTAAATGGGGAATAGGAAGTTAATTGCTATTATCACTAGCTGCCAGCCTCCTTGGTTTGTGATCAATTGACAGTTACTTATTATTATTTCAGCAGTCTTACTTAAAATTCACATTGGCTGTTTGCCATTACTTTCACTGGGCTTTCAGTAAACTTCCTGTATGTGCTGGGAGCATTGCTTTATTGATGCATTATCTGCACACGTTTAAAGAGGATGTCGAGACCATGCACTAATATATATAATATCTCCTATGACAAATGTTCTGTCTGCACAAGCATTTCAGCTTGCCAGACAACATGATCCTTCTTCTCCCTCGCCTGCAAGCTGGCCTGGGGGGTTCTCTTGACCCCCTAGACCCAATTTTGGAGGGTGCATGGGAGAAGGAGAGAGGTGAAGAGCCCCACTGCACAAGGAGAAGTCCCTGTGGATGGCTTCCACTGACAGGGCTCATTAGGAATTCCACCCTTTGTATATATATGTTAATTTTACATTCCTATTTCCAAGAGGATCTCCCACTTACTTACTTGCATTGATATGAATGTGTGCTTTCTAGACACTTGATTGAGGCTTCACTCCAATATACACTTACCTGGGCGGAAGTCCCATTGAACTCACCATGGCTTACATCTGAATAGGCATGTATAGGATTGCACTATGACTATCATAAGGAAAAACTGCATCGACTTACTTACACTTGGTGGCGGTTCTTAACTCAAGGAAATGGTAAGATTCACTTCAGTGGGTCAGCCTGACCTTTTTTTTTAATAAAAAAAAATCCTTTCTGCTTTTATTTATTGCAAAAAAATAATAATCCCCTTTTTATGAATTAACATTACCTTTCTTTCATCACATAGTGGATCGCTATCACATATTCTGACTGTGAAACAAACCTGTGTTCAGAAGTCTTCATTATGATTCAAAAGGTTGTGATACCCACCAGGACCAATCCCCCTTAAACAGTGAGCTAAGTGGATGAGCCACAGCCTCTCCCCCAATGCCCCCTTTTTTGTGCAGAACTAATTTGATTAAGTGATGGCTGTTCATTTCAGACTAGAACACAAACTAGGAAAACAGGCAAGAGAAGCATTGCATCTTAAATGTTAAGCCTTCCACTGTGCAACACTAACATTCCGTAGTCACTATCCTAAAAGGTAGAGGAGCTGGAGGGGAAAATGCAAAGCTGTGTGTATAGATGGCTGATCAACATCAAAAACGTGTTTGATCATCCACCAAGTTACACTTTTAAAATTAAAACCTGATAGTTCATAAAATGTCATATGAGTAGTTATCGGTGTTCTTTCTAAGACTGGAATTACAAAATGCCAATAATCACATTTCTGAATTCTTCAAAATTCTGATTAACCTCAGACAATCATAGATCCTTATCTATGGGCAATAAATAGAGTACAGAAGCAGGTAGTTGTCTGTAGAAATTATTCACCTTCCCCCACAGCAACCATGTGTCAAAGGGAAGATGCTGAAGGATTTAACACACCGTACTTTGGGTATATCTTTGGAGAAAAGTAGTTTTAATTGGCCTTTAGGGAGGCTACAAACTCAAACACTAAAAAAGAGGGTTCATTTCTTAAGAAGACTAAGAGAAATGGAAGAAAGGATGAGAGAGAGGGCAAGAGTGAGAAAAAGGACAAGTTTCCCATGGGGTGTTATGTAAAACCCAAGATCAAACGAAAACTTTAACTATATCACTAAGAACTGCATTCAGTTACTTATTGCACTTTTAAAGACAGTAGTTACTGTTACGAAATTGAAGCAATGCAGCCACGAGCTGCTAGCTTGAAAACAGCACATGATGGAATGTTAGGACTGTTCCGTGGGAAACAGAGGGACAGTCAATTCACAGTGCAGAGGGCACCGGAATTAGCTCAGAGTGTAATATGAGCTGGACAGGAAGTACAAGAGGAGTTTGTCTCTCGACTGCTGAAGCTTGAAGAGAGCAGTCATGATTTTTGTAACGCTGCAAAGACAGAAATAAAGGAATGTAAATACGTTTCTGTCTATCTCTCTCCCCTGCCCGGGGGGGCAGGAAAGAGGGAGTGTGTTCTTCTCACGCTGAGAAGGATCGCCTATCACGACCTAGCCTGTATCCTGCTGGGGAATGCAGACAGGGAGGTCAACAGGAGATCAAGCCGGGTGCCTGGAGAGTGGCCAGTTTCTCCTGATAAAGGCTTGATTCCCGACAGTTACAAGCAAGGTTCCGGAACAGTACATTTCCGGGCACAATTTAAAGTCTTGGTGCTGACCTTTAAAGATCTTAACAGCCTCAGCCCAGTATACCCGAAGTAGTGTCTCCACCCCCATTGTTCATCCCAAAAACAGAGGTCTTCCTCCGAGGGTATTCTGGCGGTTCCCTCACTACAAGAAGTGAAGTTACAGGGAACCAGGCAGAGGGCCTTCTCAGCAGTGATGCCCTCCCTGTGGAACGCCCTCCCATCACATGTCAAGGAGAAAAAGAACTACACAACTTTTAGAAGACATCTGAAGGCAGCCCTGTATCGGGAAGTTTTTAATGTTTGATGTTTTACTATGTTTTTATATGCACTGTAAGCCACCCAGAGTGGCTGGGGAAACCCAGTCAAATGGGGCAGGGTATAAATAATAAAATAATAGTTGTTATTATTATTATTATTACTAGCAGCAGCAGCAGCCGCAGCAGCATTCTTGGCATATAATCCCTGTAGAATTTAATAGAATAATACATCCTTTAAAAAAATCTAACAGTGTATGGTTAGGAAGCCTATTTTATTTTCATTAAGTTTTTCATTAATTTTTTTCATTAATACCCCCACCCCATGAAACCAACAACATTTATCTAAGGAATGCATAGATAATTAAAAAGACAAATCAGCTTTGAAGAATTTGGTATATGTAAATAGTAATGATGGTGCAGATGAATGAGATGACCAGATTGATCAGCCATAAGCAGAAAAGTAGGCCAATAGTTTCTGTAATTATATATTGCATACTACCAGGGGCAGTGCAGGATAATCACCCTTTTAAAAATCTTTACATCTTTTTGGTGCAAATTGGAATGAAACAAAACACAAGTAAGGATTTTTGAGTTTGTCAAGTTTTTTGCAATTAATACTGAAATTAGGGCCATGAAATTGTAAAACATGAAGTTAATATATCTACTTCTAGGTCTGCGCAATCCTAAGCACATTTTCTCAGAAGTAAATCCTATTGGTTTCATTGGGATTTTATTAGAATCACACTCATGCACTGCCATGCAAATCATGTTTACTCCAAAGTAAATCTCAGTGGGACTTACTTGCAAATAAGTGTTGTGAGGAATTCAAGTAACAATGCATGAGCCTCCCTAAAAATCAAATCACTTAATATCCAATGGAATTTATATGAGTTTAATATTCTGTTTTGACTGCAGCCAGTGGTAACAGCAAATACAGTAAAAAAAAAAGCACATTCATACAAATGTGTTATCATCAGTGGTAGTTTTAACACTGACAATATACTTCACAGAAAACCAAATAATTCTCATTGGGCGGAATTCAATTGGTACTATGCTGCTCATGGAAGGACTTTTGATCCCAGGGAGGTGCCTGGTCATGAAAGGGGAGGAGTGGTTTTGGCAAATCCCATATCCCTCCCTGCAGCTACCTATACCACCTTTCACCCTGTTCTAGGGGGTTGCCCAGGAAAAAATTCTCTCGGAGAACCATGAGCTGCAGGGTGGATGAGGAAGGAATTGGCTCCTGTCCTCTTCTGTTAATGGATGCCTCTTCTGGATCAAAACCCCACTATGAGTAGAAAGGCACCAATTGGATCCTATCACTTATACAACAATGCACTACACATCTGTCATTCCGTCTCTGCCTTCTTCTGAAATGCTTTGCTGACATAGGTGAGAGATGCACCACCTGAAAGCTCTGAGACTGGCTGTGCTGGGGGAAGCTACAATTGTTGGCTAGGGAAAGAAGTCCCTTTTGCCCGAGAACAAGCATGTGAGAATACTATTGCCTTGCCTTGCTGTCAGCAGCTTCGCGACATCAAACATCTTCACTCACAACTTCATCTCCTTTGTATGCTTACTAGGAGCCAACACACTACACACTAACCTTTGGTGCCTAAAGAAAAGGAGTTTCAGAGGCAAAGGTGTATAGACATATAACTAGCACAGATGCTGTCTGGAAAAGTGCAATGGAGTTATAGTACAATGTTTGGGGAAACATTAAAAGATGCCAAGATGTGGGGCAAACAAGAAACCAAACCCCGCTCAATTTGCAAGTACTCACCTATCCTGGTGTGCATCTTTCTAACAAGGCCACAGGGTTGGACCAAAGATGAACATGAATGAAATGAAGAGGAGGAGAAGCCGGGGGCAGTTAAGGCTATGGATGCGGGTGAGCATCTCAATGGAGAGAGAGAGGGAGAGACCAAAAGCCAGGCAAAACCAGGTAGGGTGAAAAGCTGAGGCTGCCATGCTACACAGCTCATCCACTCAAGTTATATAGCCCAATCTTTCTGGCCCCATATCCTTACACACTTAGTGAACACTAACTGTGGAAATAATGCCATTTTCTATTTGCTAGTATCATTGTTTGACATTGTCCTATTAGGAAATCATTATTTTAAACCAAGCATGAAGGAACTGAAACTTTGCTGTGCACTAATATATTCTCAACAGCTGAACAAATACAATTATTTTTGAAACTGTCAACTTGCATAAACTTCTATTCTTCCTATGCATCTTTTACCTCTTTTTTTTTTTTTTTTGCAATTTCTAGTTATTCTTGCTGGATGGATGGGTTATTCTTTCGCATTTTGTTTGCTTCAACAGAATGAATCCAAACTTATACCTTCTGGTGATTTTAGAAAACTTTCAAGGCCAAATTAACTTTTTTATTAAAAAAACGGTTAAAAGTTCTCTAAAATAAAAACAGAGGGTTTAGATGTTCTAGGAAGGACAGAGGTAGCAGGTCAGAATTTTGCCTGTGTAAAGGGACCATTCCTGGTAGGTATCTGTTGCTTAGATTATCCCTAACACCCAATGGCCATAGCACATTCAAAATTAAGCACTATTAACAGTGCAATCCTATACGAGTCAACTCAGTAAGCCCCAGTGAGTTCATTGGGGCTTATTCCCATGAAAGTAGGCATAGGATGACAGGCTGAGTGTTGATTTCAGTCAAGCACATTCTGAAATTCATTCTATTGCAATCAATTGAAAGAGCTTAATCTCAACTGGGTCATATGGCCCTATAGTATATACACAATTCTAGTATGAGGTGGCTTGTGTAGTGTTAGTAAAGCTACAGAACTTCTGGTTTCTCTTCATATCTGTGGGCATGAGTATATAATGTGTGCGTGTACATTTCTGTTATGTGGCTGAATGCCAGTCACAACCTGCACACTGAAGGAAAGGATAAACCTTGTAGAGAACATCTATTTTTTATTTCTCATATATTCTCTACGGAGGGGAAGTGGCCTTGCTTTTGTGGTAACTTTTCCCAAAACAACAAGACCCTGACCCTGTTGGTCTGCCCACCCTTGCCCATCAGCTGGCAACCCTATATGAGCAATCAGTTGCTGGTTAGGGACTGACAGGTTTGTCATGAACTTTAGGCAAGATTTGACCTACTGGAAACTATACATGCAATACTTTTTTTTTTAAAATGCATTTTAATTAAAGTAGCATATACTTGCTATCCAACAATAACAAAGCATTTGAGGCATTTCATGCTTCTTGTTGTTTTCCTGTATTTGAGACAGCATATACGTAAAACAAGGTGACACCAGTAAGACAGATGACCATCACCATGAAATAGATTTGGGCCCTAATCAGCATTTTCACCACTACTTTTTAAAAACTGATCTACAAGTGTGATGAATGTCTTTGAAATTCTGATGAAAACGAATCTGCTCAGTTTCCTGGCTTCAGTCCCACAAGTCACATTTTACCTCAGAATGACATAAATCAGCTTAGTCTGGCCTCTATAAAAGCAGGAGAGGGAGAATGTACAAGTAATTTTAGGTTGTCACTGAGTGATTGGTTTTCTGACTTCACACTTTTACCAAAAATAGAACAGGCCTTACCGTAGCTGTCATAAGCATCTTCACTTGTTCCATGACCATAGTCATAATATTCAGGCAGACTGCAATAGATTGACAGCAAGTAAAGTTATTGGCACAGGAAAGCTTCAAACACAAGAAAATATAAGTTTGTTATGTTGGTCCTTTAAAAAAAATAAAAAAATAAATCTAGACAAGCAACCGCTAACTCAATATTTAAGGAGGAAAACCTGAAAGGAAAAAGGCAACATACAGTAGAATGCTTCGTTCCTTTTAACGCCCCCCCCCCCAATAAAAGTAACCCTGAATGGCAGTGATCCTGAGTGAGCTAACAGGACCCAGGGATGATGGGACTTGTAGTCCCAAAACAGCTGGAGGGCCAAGTTTGGCCATGCCTGATTTAGGTGCTTTTTTTGCAGTCCTCAAATGGGTTAGCTGCAGGGCTTTTTTTCCAGAGGTAACTCACAAGAACTCAATTCTGGCACCTCTCAAGTGGGCACCATTGTCATTCTAAGAGAATGAGGGAGGTCTCATGGTGAGTTCCAAAACTTCTTTTTCTAGAAAAATAGCATTAGCTTAGCTGTAACACATGGTTGTTGCAGAATGAAAGGATGAGGTGGCTATTATGATGATGATGATGGTGGTGGTGGTGTATATATAGCACTTCATCAAAAGATCTCAGGGTGGTCCCCATACATGTTATTTTATGAGTTTTTATTTATTACTGATACAGCTATTGCTACACCTTATACATTACAATCAATCAACTGTTCCGTGCTGTTGAAATAAATTGGGAATGTGTTTAGTATACAAAAACTGTGTTTCGTAAGCAAGTGGCAGTGGGGGGAGGGGATTAGGATCTTAAAGTAGAGCTTCAATAAATCTTGTATGAACTGTCAGAGTTAAAAATGCATTTCACGTAAGACACTTCCAAAAGTCAAAGAGCAACCGTTCTTCAAGAAAGATTGGATTTATGATTAGCAAAAATGGTTGGCTTAGGAACTCTGATGTGCATTTTTACAGTGATTAGAATGTGGCTTCTAAGATGAAACTTGGGATTCTATCTTATGCTAGTTTTAAAGAATGAATTAATAAATAATAATAATTCAGGAATATTCCGTTCCTGCTGCAGGAGAGATATAAGGCTGAGCATCTCCCCTACTGCCATTGTTTACTGGCTCATAATCTGAGACCTTCTTTGGAAGCAATAATTATTTGCCCTTATTATTTTGGTTGCATTCACTGCTTCACCTTTAGTAAGGGAATCTTAGAACAGGATACTCATAATATGTTGGAATCAATATTAATTATGAAAACGAAAGTTCTCTTAGCTGCTAATAGGCCTGCCTTATCTCAGCAAAACATGAGCTTCCACTTTTTAGAAAGTCTTACATACCTACAGTATTATGGGGGATTTGTATGTAAATGTGAATAGGCTACAATGCCCTCAGGTAATCCTCTAGTGAGCACTCTTTAATTAACTTTCCATGGAAATGTTGCCTCAAGGGATTCAAATGCTTGGAGACACAAATCTCACCCAATTGAGATAAATGTATTTGGCTAACCTTCAAATTTTCAAATGGTATATCAATTATAATGATAGCTGTTTGCCCAGTTAAATATTCTTATTGAAAAATGTTCAAATCTCGGCTAAAAAATGGAATCTCTGAGCTAGAGTTTATACCCTGCAATCTTCTAGAATGGTGTAATTTACCACAACCTAGCTAAGCTGATTTGATAAATGTAAACGTTTTGTCGTTGTAGGGCTCCTTACAAGTACGTCCTCCTACCTCTACCTTGCAATCAGAGAAGTTGGCTCAATTCCTGTTGCCTGAACAAGCTGGCTTGCTTCCAGAATGAGCTACATGGATACCTATTTGTGCACAAAGTCATGTTTGTCGCTCCTGCAAGGTTTGGTTTCAACCAAGAAAGTGCAATATCCATGTGCAAAGTGGCTTTCCATCACCAATGAACAACCACAGCCAAACACACCTGGGATTAGAAAGGGGGGGGGGGGTTCCAGTTCACTGTGTGTGAGAGGCTGTCTAGACCAGCAAAACTACTATTGGACTATATATTTCAGACTGGTGCTCATTATTCGCACCACTACTCTTTTGGTCCTCCCCAATTTCACCATTCTTGAATTTTGGGTGCAGATGTGGGTCCAGTTTTAATGTTGTTTTGTGCTATTTTAAAATAATTGGCAGAAGCAATGGGTTTGGCTGTACTTCGTCCAGCCTTTAAACCCGCTAATTCCTTCATGCACCAATATGAAAGGGAGATCCTCCTCTCAATCATATTTGGTAAAATAGTCTCCCCCCACCCATCCCTAAATAGCGTGGATAATTGGGAAGCATTCCCCGTCAGCCATAAAAAGCATCTATGAGGAGAGAGAACTGGGAGAAAAACAGAAAGCACATTGTCACTTCAGTTCTCATCCCATGAGCACCACATCTGCTTTAAAATTCAAGTTCTACCACCTCATACTTTATATGAATTAGCTGCAGACCTAGGCTTAAAGCAGGGGTTGTTTCAGGATTCTAGGTGGGTGGTAGGGGGTTCTATGGCACAAGCTGAATCCACCTTCCATCGAACACTGGTGGGCAGTAAGGAAATTCTACCATCAAGAAAGATGGTCAGAAAGGTTGACTACCCCTGGTTTAAAGAAATGGTCTTCCACCATCACGTCATTTGAGGCATAACGTCATGGAGCAAGGCTCTAGCATAGCCTTCTTCAAGGCATGCTACTTTAGATGTGCAGGATTTCCCCACCCTTTGGGAGAGCATTCAAACATGTGCTAATTCACCTGCAGTGGAGATGTTACATTCCAGGATCACGATTTCCTGCAAATCATATGGAATCGGCTTTGAGTTCCATGATGGAAGAAATGCAGGATGTAAAATATATATAAATAAATCCCTGCCACTGGATTATTGCTTGACAAGAGAGTCTCTGAACTCCTGCTCAAACCCGAGTCTCAGCATTTCTCATTTTAAAGTAATAATAAAGTACTGTTTGTATCTTCTACCTTGTCCGATGGGCATTTTCTTTCCCCCTGTACCTGCATCATCAGGGTAACATTATCTAGAGAAATGGGGCCTTATTTTTGCTTTTAATTATTCTTCAGCAGAATCCTATGCCTCTTTGCTAGGAAGCAAGGGCCATTGAGCTCCATGGGACTTACTCCAGGTACATGTGCACAGGATTGCAGTCTTAATATAGCAAGATACAGAGAGGCCTGTGTGCTTGCTAAATCACAAATGGACATATACATACTTCAAAGCCACATGAAATGGATAGGTGTAATAAGCCATCTGCTCAGACAAGGCCAAAAGCCACAGAGAGAGGAGGAAGATGATGGAACGGAATTACAGAACAGGAGAAAATACTTAAGATATTCTCTTTTTGAGGCTATCAGATATAACACTGGAGATCCATAGTGGAAATAAGTATTTCAAGAACCTTAGAGGGCATAAGTGATTTATAAGAGAGAAAAAACTTTCTTATCTACTTCAGGGGTAGTTATTTGATACACACTTGTGCTCATTGAATCAAATAAATGAGAGGTGGCATTTCAAAACAGTTTTGGATGATGAATGCTGTAAGTGGATTGCTGTGAAGACCCATAAAATGTCATCTTTTAGGCCTGCTAACTTGATTCATTCAATAGTCTCAAAATAAAATATGAGGGAATCTTTATTTATGAACACTGAGATATGAGCACAAAACCCAAAATGAAATACAACTGTGTGCAAATACTGTGCATACAAGCTCAAAACTGGGGAAGTATACAATAGAGAAAAATAACAGGAAGGATGGTGTGTTACCAGACTATATAGTGATTGTTCCATCTATTGCCTATGTACAGGTTTTGAAATCTTAAAATATTAGGCTTAAAACTGTCACCTCTCTGTTGCCTTTGAAACCCAGCCCAGTCTTTGGCTGAGCAGCTATAACATCATCCTGCAATCGAGTCAGGATATTGTGATGGCAGCTAGGTTTGCCATCCTGTGCACATTTATCAGAAAGCAAGTCCCTTTACCTGGGCCCACAATGTCTTATTGCTGTGGAATGAGAATGGGTCAAGAACGAGAGATGCTTTTGCAGAATCCAGAGCTGAGATGCTGAAGGAAGAAGGGACAGAGAAAGCAAGAAGCTGAGAAGTGGAGAGATGAAGAGACGATGGGGTAGCAAAGACATTTCCCCTGAGCAAAGGCAGCGAGGCTGGTTTGGTCACACCGGGGGCAGAGCGCTGCAGCAGGTGCCACAACTACAGCATCCAAAAGGAAAGCGAGAGGCAGGGGTCGGGACTTTGACATCACATATGGCGCCACTGAATTGTGAGACGCCACTGCCATGAGGGAAAAAGCATGGGGATGAGGAAAGGAGAAGTCCAAGTGGAAACTTCACATAATACCTAAGGAAGGAAGGAAGTGGTGTTTGTGAGAAGAAAGTGGAAAAGGGAGGCACTTCTTGAGACTGGGGAACATGAAGCCAAAGCAGCAGGGAGAGGTTATCGAGACAGTAAGCGCCAGAATGGATTTTAAATACTGATTTGATTTCAGCATCCTGAAACCAACTTTTAAAATACATTTATTGGACTAATGGTAGAATTAGGTAATACTACACTTTTGCTAGAATAGCTCATTTTGCCTCCGTTTATTTAAATGTATTCAAGGAATTGTATATCTTAAGGTTACCAGATATTTTTCAATGAATCCGGGGACACTTTTCAACTTCAAGAGGGGAAATATATTGTGTGCTTGTTACAGATAATATACAACTTGATGTTAAAGAAGTTCACTTGCAAATGTTGCTGTGAAAGTGTAAATGACAACGTGCTTCTTTTTGATTGCTCAGGAGATGTCATACTAACAAATTAAATCTCTCTTAGTCTTCTGTGCCATTTGCCTAATAAGCTTGGCTTCCAGTTTAAGAATTGGTATAACAATAAGGACTGCAACATCTCCAGAAAGAAAATTATATGAAAATTAAAGCTGACATTTTAAAATGTTATAAAGGCTTGAGTAATGTTTAGCTGATTTATGAAGTCAGTTCAGCCATTACTACTAATAGTCATAGCATATTCTTATGGTAGGCTTTTTACGTGTGAAAATTCCAGCCATTCCAAATGCCCCAAATAATGCAAATGAATCTGATATTCACTGCTGCTGAACGGATTCCCCAGGACCCTCTGAGAGGAGTAAAACACAGCTATGTTGTCTGCTTAAAGAACAAAGGTGTTTAGGAACAACACTTTCATTAACCAGATTCTAAGGGTTGCATTCAGTGTAGAGGGAAGCTGATTGTTCCATCACGCAAAGGATTTCTCTTTGCAGAACAGAACAATTTCCTTTCCTCCTCCCCCTAAATATGTTTTGAGGGTTCAACAAACCTTCTAAAGCAGATTGAGGGATGGTACGTGGTGTTCATGGGGGAGGGAGGGGGAGATCCCCTTTACTAGCGCTAATCTTTGCGTTAGCAGGAAAAAATTGTTGAATACCACCCAGGATCCTGATCACAAAGGGGCTTACACTAAACTGGAAGCTGAGCTTATTGGACCAAGAGGGATGTAACTTATTAGCATGACTTCTCTAGAGGGATCTAAAAGACAATTCAGACAGCACTTCACTCCATTTTCCATACATTTCCTTAACCTGATAATTTCCCATGTTTTACGTAATCTTTCACATGATGTAAAAGTCACTTCTGGAAATGTAGCAGACTCTAGTGGAAGTTTAGTGCTCATTTCCATGTTAATTGCTTCCATTTGCAACCCTGTTAACCTGGAAAACTGCAGGAGTTTTGCACTGTAATTTCCCTGAAGGTTTCATGCCGTTGCTGCTCACTTGATGAAATTTGGGGCGGTCTCCTGCCATTTTGGGGGGGGGGTGCATATCACAGGGGGAACAGAAGCACATATGTGGATAGAGAGTGGTGGTGTTGGCATGTCCAGTGACACCCACTGGGGTGAATAAAAGTTAGCGTGACATGGTGGGGTAGCAATTAAAAAAACCACACAGTGTCACAATACAACAGGAACTGCAGTGTAAAAGGGATGTCAGAAACCAGGAACGTAAGTGCTAGCATTAAAAGGAGAATTAATGTCATAATCCCAACATCTGAATGAACCCAAAGATGCATGTTGCCATTAATGCTGTCACAGAAGCAAGATGACATTGCCACAAATACTTTCACAGGAGCAGGAACTTTCTCAGTACCAAGTTGTAGATTATCTGTAACTATACACAACACAATCTGATCCCTTCCCTGGCACAAAACTCTGTAGATATAAGATGCCCTGCATATGTCTGAATAAAGAGGCAAAGTCAAACATTCTTGCTAAAGAATGTACCATCTCATTCTACAATTAGTCTACTTTTTTTAAAACACACACGCTTTATTTTATTTTTTTAAAGGAGCACAAAAATCACATTTACAAATAGAAGAAATAATGTACAGTGGTGCCCTGCAAGACGAATGCCTCGCAAGACGAAAAACTCGCTAGACGAAAGGGTTTTGCGTTTTTTGAGTCGTTCTGCAAGACAAATTTCCCTATGGGCTTGCTTCGCAAGACGAAACGTCTTGCGAGTTCTTGCGAGTTTGTTTCCTTTTTCTTAAAGCCGCTAAGCCGTTAATAGCCGCTAAGCCGCTAATAGCTGTGCTTCGCAAGACAAAAAAACCGCAAGACGAAGAGACTCGCGGAACGGATTAATTTCGTCTTGCGAGGCACCACTGTAGCAAGGTTAATATACAAATAACTTATTCATTTCCCCAGGTATTGTGGGTTATGTCCAATGAAATTGTACTATTCACGTTGGGATTTCTGCTTGCACAATAGAACTCCCCTCTCCTCTCTTCTTCCACATACGTGTTGCAGGGTGTTGGGAGAAACCCAGAACAGATTTGGTGGGAGGGTTGGGGAACGAAGGAGAGGGAGTGGAATTTCCGTTGTACAAGAAGAAGAGCTTGCATGAACGGAACACTCTTGTTGAATACAACTCTGTACCTTGGTTGTTTTTTTTAATCTATTGCTGTGATAATGATTGTTTTAATTGCTCTGTATTTCGCTTGGTTTATATTTTAATTGTACTTTTGTAAGCCACCTTGGAATCTTGTTCTTATGAGGGGTGTTTAATGACAAACAAACAAATCCTGCCATGCTGTTATCATATCAGAAAAAATTGCACCTGCCAAAATTCTCCTTTCTGCACAACTCTAAAAGCCCATGTTTCATTCTAAATCTGGCAATCCTAGTTAATTCTAGAAGCAATTTTGTTGTGGATTGAAATGAAAGATACTTTGGACTTCAGATGAACAAAGCAGTGAGTGAAAGATTCCTGTTGTCTCAGTAAAGGCTTTAAACCTCTTAAGAAATGAAGACATGCAGCATAACAATCTAGTAGATGGCAGGGAAATAATAACAGGATAAAAGTAGAATAACTAGGGAGAAAATCCCTTCAGCTCAATAACTGATTGTAAATTCAATCTCAATGGATGGCTGCTGTCTTGAGTCTTCCAATAAAACTGAATTATTAAATCAACATGATTCAGTTTTGCTGAGAATATTACTGCAAGCATTATACAGCAAGCTATTACATAGTTTTTAATATGTGATTTTGAGAACTACTGGAGAGAGAGCATTCCATATGAGCAGGAACCTGAGGCTAGAAGTTAATAGAATAAACAGGTAGCAATATGCCATTGATATTGGGGGACCAGCCACACAATCATTCAAGGGAATGATTGTGCAGACAGCTTGCCAGGCTTGAAATCCCTATTCCTATTTCAACATACAATCTTGGGTTCCTTTGTTTCTTCCAGCGCAATCAGTATGTTGTGAACCGCCCTGTGATCTTCAAATAAAGGGTGGTATTATTATTATTATTATTATTACTTGGCTTTGGCCTTCCTTCCTTCCTTCAGCTCCTCACCCCCTTCTCTTTTATTGTGTCATAAAATCAGTAGCAGTTTTTTTTAAGGCGTTTTATGCTCTGATGAGTAGGCAGTCACTGTGGCAAAATATGCTGAACAGCTGATGTCAGGATTCAGTTCCTGCAGCTGCTTCTGCAATTATCTCTTCAGCCACCCTAGCATCTGATCTGAGCTAGGTTTCAGAGCATTTGGTGGGAGTTGCAGTTGTGGGCTAGACCCCAAAGCTTCTCTGCTTTAAGACCTTTTGGAACACAGTGTGTGGAGCAGCATTTACCATGTTTTGGGACTGCTGACTCCTCTAGGCAGCTATGCCTCACGGCCTCACCTCGGTTTGCCTTGTAAGCAAGCTATGTCCTGGTTTCTTTGTTATTTCTTAACTTTGCAGTTGATTCTCAGCTAGCTTTAGGGCAGAGTTTTCCAAAACCAACATGACGACTCAAAACACATGGAGGGCTAACTTTTTAGATCTTACACAACAGAGGTGGTTTCACAGTTCAAAGAGAAAAAGAGGCATAGCTGACAAAATGACCTGTGACCGTATTATTCTTGTGCACACTTTACATCTTCTGCCTTTATTTCCATAAAAGAGGGGAATGCAATACACAAAAGCAATTATTCAACCCATCCTTTTCAGGAGCCTAGAAAGCCTTTGGCTTTTGGATTCATCCTTGAGTGGTGAACTCACAGGTTCAGCCTCTCTACCTCCTTCAACTCTGACTTGACTCATCAACTCATGGCATTTGCTTGCCTTGCTTTGTTCCAGACCCAGAGTCCTGATTCAGAGTTTTTATTCCATGTGCCACCTTGAGCCTTTGTCTTAGAACTGATTCTCATTGTATTATTGATCCTGATCTTATTTGTGATCTTTGAGTGTTTTCCTGTACTAGAAATTGAGCCCTGGGCATGATGCTGTGTATCTGCCATGGTTTAGGTCCATAGTTTGGAACACATATTGATTAGGCACAGTATCTATGTACTTCATGTTAAATCATTATTGCTCTTAGTTTTTCCTTGAGGCTAGACTGGTGCCATCCAGTCTAGAGAAGAAATATTAGATGGGATGGGATTGTGAGTCGGGGGCACAGGGAAGGAGAGGAACACTTGAGAAAGAGAACTTCCCTCCATTTTCGTTTTGGGGAGGATTCTGCTGTTCAATCTCCACCTTCATTACACTACTCACTGGGTAACAGTCTGTATACCTGGTAAATTTAACATTCCTTGAGGATCTTTTATGGTGTTTTTAGACACCATACATTTAGCAGTAGCTCCTGGCAGAGTTAGGGATTAGAACAGATATTAAAGGAAATCTATAAGTAGCTTATCTATAAATTAGTTTGTTGGTGCTTACCTCTGTGTTTGTGTGGTATAGCTATTATCATAGGCCTCATAAATTGGTTCGTCGTATTCACCCCCATATCCATCATCATATCCCTATAATAAAACACAAATTTGTAATTTAGAAGGTCAGTAAGTTATAAATAGTATTAGCCTGAAACAGAATTTTTAGAATACTATATACCTAACAGGCAGCACATTACACACACACACACACACACACACACACACACACACTTGCAAGAAACCTGAAAGAGTGTGTGTGGTATATATGCATGAATATATATATATGAATGAATAATTTCAGCCCTGTTTTTATTTATCACCATAATGAAGTTTGTACTGTAAGAAAAAGGTGCTAATGAAACTCATTGTTTTCTCTGGAATTCAATATACAAATGCTTTTCTAAATATCTGCTAGTGAATAATAGCCACAGAAATGAACAAATGATTGCAAGACTATATTGATCTCCTTACCCCATTAAGAAGGTCATTATGGAGCATAAAACATACCATTCAGTTCTTTTTCAGAAAATGTGGTTTAACTTTAAGGAGAAAGCCACAGATAATAATTATAAATAACTGTTGTAATGAATGCCTTTTAACTTCCTTGAGCATTCATTCATTCATTCATTCATTTATTCATCCATCCATCCCTGCTTCGATCTCCTCTGCCACAGCAACTAGCAGTGTGCATGGAAACACAGTGAAGGCATGATAAAATGACCCTTTCAAAGCAGCTATTCACCAGCCAGGTGAGATCAGATAAAGGAGCTGCTTTAGCAGCAAATTACTGAACCTGATTTGTACTTTCAGGGTTCAGCTCTGCCTAGACCTAGGGTTTCCCTCGAAAAGGAGTAGGGGGAGCAGGACCCTCCAGCAGATCTCTGCACAGGAGCAGCTGGTGGGGAGAAGTGATAGCATGCACCTGGCCTCCCCACAGCAGCAGCAGCAGCAGCATTGCTACCACTTACCAGAAGGAGAGGCAATGGGGAGGTTGGTGCTGTGTGGCTACGTCAGCAGGAGCAAGTGGGTTGGCTCCACCAGTGCACCTACACAGCACTGGCCTGCCTGCCATCTCACCCCTCTCAGTAAGAGGTAGCAGCAGCATGGCTGGGAGATGAGCTGTGAGCTGCTGCCCCTCTCCACTGGGCATTCCTGGCTCCAGCCATCCTCATCCCGGAACTGGCAGCTTCTATCCGAGTTGCTTGTCTCTTGAGCTTCCTGTCACCAGGGTCACAACAGCAGAGGGCATGGCAAGACGGATGGGAGTTTCAAGGTTGCAAGCAAAGTGCTCAGCTAGCTGCATGTGCGGCTGCCCAGGAGGGGAGAAAAGCCTGAATTAACAGCCTGGCTGATAGCCCAGAATAGGTGAACCTTCAGCTCCTACATAAGCTCTCAGTCTGAGCTGCTTCAACAACTTCCTTAGAGTTCCAAGTTTCACACTCCAGTGCAAAAATGGGGAAAATACCTAGATTTCAATGAAATGAGCACCAAATTTCAGAAGAGAATTCTGGTTAAGGGGGTGGGGGGTGAGCTATCTATTTGGATTGGTTCCAGAATTATCCCAGAAAAAATATATTAAAAAATCATAAAAAATGTCCTGAGCTAGTCTGAGGGGTTTGCCTTGAGCCATCTGGGATTGTTCACATGTGGAAATGAGACTTGGAGAAAAAAACACAGAAGAGATACTTTGTGAACCACCCATTACATAGAATGCAATTAAACACACAGAGACTTTAATTTTTAACCATTGACTTTTTGAGTACTATTGTACAAGGATGAAATGTGTGGCATTTGAGAATACAAGATCATTTAGTGATATTTTGCAGAAAGCACTGGAAGAGAAGCACATTAAAAAGGTCAGGAAAATTAAACGCTTATTTCAAACAGCTCTGGAATGGTAAAATAACTTCCTATTTCCTATTGCAAGTGTCTACTTCTGCAAGTTGCTATGCTTTCATATGAGCATCATAGATGAGGTGTAGAAACAAGTTCAATATGGGAAAGCACTGAGAGTTCATGACAAAAAAAGTTTCTTGAAATTAAAGCCTGTATATTATTACTATATTACTACTACTAACTTTGCACTTCTATGCTAACAGATGCCAGCATTGCAAAATATAGCAACTGGCAAATGGGCATCAAACAAAAGTGGGTTTCTTCCCCAGACTCTGCATTCCACTTGACTTGCCTTCCTATTTTAACATTAAGAAATTCTAAAACAAATTTCAGAATTTAGATATATTGCATATTTTTTAACCCTGAAAGCACTTCTTGAGAAACTGGTTTCACTCCAAAAAATGAAACCTCATTGCAGATTGATTCTGCATTACTCCATAGTGTGTCAATTGGAAAACAGATTAAAGCAGATGTTGTTGGCAGTGGTACACCAAGATTGCAAGCACAATTTCCTCCTTCATTCACCTGGGGAGGAGGAGGCAAGGGCAGCCTAACCAAGGGGAGGGTTATCAAATGTGTATCAAGTCACCACACACACCCGTGTGAATGTCAGGATCTAGATTTAATCTAAATTGAAAGCAGCATGTTGAGGATGAGCATATATGATTCCAGATTGAGAGGGCAGGGGGGAAAGTGCTATGAACAGGTTAGTATGCAGCCAAGATTTTGCACAATGTCTGATCAATACATGCCACTGCTCATACATATCAATAATATGAATTGGGAGGAAAAAGAAAGATGTGAACAAATGGAAAGAACTAAAACCTACAGCAAACTGTGTGTGCACAGCCAGTAGAACAAAATGCAGAAGTTAAAAACAGAATGGCAAACTATTAGCCCACAGTGTTACTCTGTGATTGAGAGCAAGTCATTCAGAAGCCCCAAATCCAAGGAGAAATCAAGTGGGGACAGGGGGATGGGGATCACCTTTTCTAAAAGCAGCTACATAATGCATAATTTTGTGGTTTGGCTTATGCTGGGATGGCAAGAAAAACAACGTAACCTTCACACCATCCTAAAGGATATATACTCTTGCACAAAGCCACCTTCATTTGGGAGCCCACAGTAATGGAGTTGCATGAAGCTTTATTCACGTGATGTACAAAGGCGATAGATACATGTAGCTGTAGCTGTATCAGTAGATGGGTTTGGACATCTACAGCATCAGGGCCATGAGACTTAAACCTCCCACATTCCATTTTCATTTATGTTTCAGTCTTTCTAAACTGTACCATCTCAATATGCTATTTTCCAACCTTTAATGTTTGCAATAAATATGCCTTGATTTCCACTCAAGCCCCATGTAAATGAAAGGTGATTGCATATGAACAGTGTTTATTATGCTTGAGACTTTTTAAAAGTGTGTTTTCCTAACTAAGGAGAGTCTACAGATTTCAAAGTGAAGCTCTGCTGCTGCCATGCATCATTTATGTGATTCCCCCCAACCCATTTTTAACTGACTAATAATCTCTCTGGCTAAACCTGTAGCTTTGAATGCTGGCAGAACTTGTCCCATTTATTCAGTGATGGTATTATTTTCCTTTGGGAATTGTGCATGAACTCTAGTGACTATGCAGAATAAATCAAGAATGCTTACTCCCTTCAGGCCAACCTGAACTCTGCAAGTTACTATCAATAAATTGTGGAGCAAGTAATAAGAAATAAAGATTATGAACCTGTAAGGTTGATATTTTAACACTTCCTCACTACACAGGCAACTAAAAATGAGAGGCTGTGGCTAGAAGCTGCTGCCCAGTCAGAATCAAGCCAGAATCCCATATCTGTATGTCTTACTGCATTTGTAATACTGACCAGTGCAGATGTAACACTGCCTCTCCTTTTCAGTTTAAGAGCTGACATTGGCTGTGTAAACACCAGGGTTCCCCCCGCCCCCCTGCCAGAACTCACCAGAAGTCAGTTCCAGCACCTCTCAGATGGGCACCTTTGCCATTATAAGAGAACAAGGGAGGCGTTCACAGTGAGTTCTGGCACCTCATTTTCTATAAAAATAGCACCGGTACGCACTATAACTTTAAAGCACATTTGAAGCACATCCTTTTCCTCAAAGGATTCTGAGAACTGTAGTTTACAGAGTTACAATTCCCAGCAACCCTTAACCCAGAATTCTTTGAGGGGGGAAATGTGGTTCATATATGCTTTAAAGCACTGGTTTTCAACCAGTGTGCCATGGCACCCTGGGATGCCTTGAATGATGGTCAGGGGTGCCACGGGCAACACTGGCCTCCGTCCCTCCCTCCCTCCTCTGATGGCCTCTCGTGTCTCTGCCTCCCAAAGGCTTGCACAGCTGTTTATTGCAGCAGCCCTGGCAAGAATGGTGCCTCAGTCTGGCAGGCACCTCTCTTTGGGGCAGGGGGAGGAGCTCAGAGACCTTGGGCAGTGGCTGCCCAGAGGACTCTCAAGGAGAGGGGAGAGGAGAGGAAGCTGAGGAAACACTCCACAAGGGAGGGTGTTTGAAAAAGGGTGAGAGGCTGCCAGCTCTGCAGGCAGGGGGTAACATAACTGGGCTCCTGAGCCCTACGGGGTGCCACAGAAAGAATGTAGTTGGTTAAGGGAGCTGTGGGGTCAAAAAGCTTGAAAACCTTTGCTTTAAAGGACTAGCATGCACACCACTGCACTTGCGAACCCACAGCCCTGTGATTAAGGGTTTCATGCTCAACCTACTGAGCTGTTCTGTTTGCCAATGCTACTGTGTTGTTATTGTCTGGAAGGGCTGTGGGGCGGGGGGAGGAACCCCACAACATATTTGGCATGAAAAGTTATGGGATTCCAGCTGGAAGTTAGAGGAAATGCACTAATTGGAAAGGAAGCAATGTGCAACTGTCCCAAAACTTTTGCTGGTGTAAATAGTATTGAAAGTAGGATTGCATACGGCTTCTCCAACGGCATCATGAGTGCAAATAATCATGAATAAGCTATAAAGAGGACTCCTGCAGGGGAAACCACAATGTCCCCACCCCATCTTCTGTGTGATGCCAATGAACCAGTAGCCACAAGGAGGCTGCTTGACATCGCTTTCGATAGAGGCTGCTGCACACAGTAGAGTGTTTATGGCAAAACAGCAGCTCACCACAAAACCTGTCAACTCGAACTGCAGTTAATTTGTCAATGTAACATGTTCTGTGATTGCTCCAGCACAGTAAGGGCCAATTCCAAAGTAACACAGATTTATATTTTGAAAGCTATTACATGAGAAACTACCCATGGAGCTGTACAGGAGCGTAATTCCTCTGAATGGAATCATTAGCAGAAGCTTTGATTTCTGTCTGTTGTTGCAGAAAAGTTGAATGAATAACAATTTCCCATGTAATCGCTTAGAAATCAGATCACTGGTTTTGTTGAATTGGAATATAACTGCTGAGTAACAAATGTGACTTTCTATATGGAAAAAAATAATAAAATATTATTACAAAAAAAAAATCAAATCCCTTAATGCAAAGGTGGTTAACCTGTGGTGTTCCAGCTATTGATGGAATGCAATTCTCTGCTGCAGCCTGTGTGGCCAATGGTTAAGGATGATGGGGCTATAGTCCAACAACATCTAGAGGGCCATATAGGTTAGCCATCCCTGCCCTAATGCAAAACTAAGCTTTTCCCCAATAATTTCCAATTTAGTGTTTTATTGTTCTTTGATGAATACCATCTCTTCTTAGTTTTATTACTGCAGTTTTTTTGCTCTTTTTAAAGCTGTTCTCCATTCTGTCACACAGCTTTAGATCTTTAGCTTCTCTCCAATATAATTCTCCATGAGGAATTCAGTTTGCTTTTTGGTGCAACGTCTTTGTACGTACGGAATGCTCCATTTACTCACTGGTGTGTCACCAACTCTGTTGTGTATATAAGAGGGTTCCTACTTCTCAGGCATCTTTGTATACCAGGTGTAGCCAATATGGTGACCTCCAGATGGTGCAGTACTACAACTCCTGCCATTCTTGACCACTGGCCAGGCTGGCTGGGGCTGACGTGCCATGGACGGGTTGGGCACAGAAGAATGGTGGGAGGAACCAACTCTACCACCAAAAGAAGAAGGCTCAGAGCCTGGGGCACATTGGTGGGACAATGATGTGTGGTCAGAGGAAGAAGACTGGGAGAAGGTATCAGATGCTGGAGAGGCAACAGGGCTAAGTGAATTGGGAGAATTGGTGGTAGAGAGAAGTCCAGAAGCAGAACTGAAGCAAGCGAATGGGTGGAGGAAGACCAAGAGGCAGAGATGAGTCAGGCTGGTGAAGAGTCACAGGTGTCTCCCCCTCATGCTGTTACAAGCTTCCTCTCAACCTTCTTTCACAGAACAAGATGAGAGCTGAAATGGGCAAAACAGTGGAAGGCTGCACACATGCGCAGTCTTCAACTGCCTGGACAAAGCCCTGGAGAAGAAGGGACTTGGATGGTTGTGGGGAGACAGGAACTTTCAGTCTTGGCAACTGATTCATGGGGTAAGACCTACTGGGGATGTGTTCATTAGGCATGGCACTCAGCCAAATCTGTGAAGCTCCTGTTTTTGCAAATAAAGAGTTAACTTCAACTTTGAACGGTGAGATTTACTGCCCGCTCCCTCTTTGACATGACATGAGTTGTAGTCCAGCAACAACTGGAGGGCACCATGTTGGCTATCCCTGTTTTACATGATGTGTCCAACTCAGCCAAAGCTAAGCACATTTTAGGAGGGCTGCGCTGAATATTCAGTGAATGTTATATTTGTTTTGAAATTAGCTTATTCAGTGCATCTGAAGTAATTACTGAAAAAATATCTCAATGAATATTTCCATTCTTTTAGTGTTGTCTGGCAGGTTTTTGTTCTATCCAGCTACTGTTGTTTCTCAGATCTTGTTCTCAGAAGATCTGCTGCTGCTTGCTTATCACACCTTTCTCCTTCTTTGCATAGGCATCCATGACATCATTATGTCAGCCACAACAATGTGACATCAAAATCACATGGTACTACTGTAACCAATCCATTCAATAAGAACAAATGAAGCTAAGAAGTGGATCCTGTTCAATACAAGTGTAGAACATTTCTTTAAAAACTGCAGGTGCCATTCATGAAAATGGATACAAAACAAGGATACAAGTAATTCTGGCTAAGCCTTAAGTCAAGCAAGTTAAGCATGTGCTTAACACTCTTCCCTTAACTCACTGGAACATAAAAAAGGGTTTGATTGCATTATGTTAAATATTTTCCCAGTATTTACCCAGCTGCTTATCAGGATCCTCAGACATTGTACATTTAAGAATACAGACCTGTTGTGCATTTAATCACTTGAAAAGTAATTCCCGTTTTTGACAGATGATCCCCAACCTCCCAGTCTTGTGAACCATATTATTCAGCCTTACTGGCATTATCTTAGCTCTCTTCATATATGGGATTTCATTCTGAGATAGTGTCGTTCCATCTCTAATATTTCTAAGCCTTTTAGCAACCTTTTCCACGTACACCTTGCAAGTGCCCTTTTATAGAGTGGCTGCCCTTTTAAAAGTCAGATATTCCTTCTTTTCCTGTCCTATTCTGCTACTAAGATTTAAAATTCCAGCTCCTTTATGATCAGTATTTCTTAGCATCTCAGCACTTTTCCTTTAAGTTAATTTCACTAAAATTAAGGATTGCCTCTCCTTTTATGGATCCCAGAATTAAATGTCCCAGAAAGCCATCATGATACCTAGACATTTCTTCTCTGTTCCATAATCTGTTACGTACTTCACAAAACCATTGTAAGACAAATGCAGGCAACCCACTATTACTTTGTGTATTTGCCATCAGACAGACATTGGTCAGGTAGCTCGCAATATATCTTTCACCTTAGTCATAAAGATCTTAATAAAGCTGTGTTCGATAGAACATATTTGTGACAATAATAGGATAGTTCTGGACTGTGCTGTGAATTTTATAAACTATATCTGCTACATATTTACATGTGATGTCAACATACCAATGAAAGTATACCAAACCTCTTATATCTATGTGTCTAGGATTTCTTGTAAATGGGAACTTATTGGATCTGACCCACCAGCCAAAACAGGTTCCTCATGCCTGGTCTACAAGGAAAGGAAAAGTCCCCAGCAGGTCCTATGTACATAGAGGCTGAAGCCAGATTTCTCAGCTACAGGCAACAGAGCTCGGAAAGCTTTGAGTCTTCAAGGAGTGCCCCTGAGATAATCTGTGACTTACGATGATAGCAACTGGGTAATAGAATTGGTTGAACAAGCACTGATGACTACAACATAGTTTGCTACTCAATCCGCAAAATATTTCTTTTATATTGAAAATAAGTTTTCAGTAAATATATTTAGTTCAACGTTAAAATAAATATCCTGGTCTGACTTCTCTCATACCTATACAGTGGTACCTCAGATTACATACGCTTCAGGTTACAGACTCTGCTAACCCAGAAATAGTACCTCGGGTTAAGAACTTTGCTTCAGGATAAGAACAGAAATCGTGCTCCGGCGGCGCAGTGACAGCGGGAGGCCCCATTAGCTAAAGTGGTGCTTCAGGTTAAGAACAGTTTCAGGTTAAGAACGGTACTCCGGAACGAATTAAGTACTTAACCTGAGGTATCACTGTAGTCTAACTCAGCTATTGTGTGTTCTAAGAGGAATAAGAGACACTACCAGAAAGGGTTGGTGGCAGTGGAAGATACAGAAGAAGGGTAGACAATGTGGTACACTCTGGATAGACAGGTATAATGGGAAGTGTAGTAGTACAACATCTGGATGGCACCATGCTGGCTACTCTGGAAAAAGAGCCTGGGAGACCAGGGTTCAGATTCCCACTCAGTCATGAAGCTCATTGGGTGTCATCAGGTCACTGTCACCATCTCTCAGTCTGACCTACTTCACATGGTTTCTGTGAGAATAAAATAAAGGATCTTTCAAACCATGTACACTACCTTGGAGGGGGCAAATGGGGATATAATTGCAGTGAATGCAATACTTAAATAAAAAAGGTAATCAGTAGCACTCATCCACCCAGGGATAAACAGTGGTGTGAGGTTTTTTAAGGTATAGATATTTTACATTTTGGTATGGTGCAATCTTCCGCAAATAGGTAGTTGCGGGAATGATCCTGCATGTAAGGAAAGAAAGGTAGTGGAAAGAAAGCAAATTCCTCCCTATTTGGTGGATAAATCAATAAGATGAATAGATATTTGATAGTCGGTGTCAGGAAGGTAGGGTTTTTCACAGGAGGTGAAATGATCTTTCACATTTGGTAGCAACTGGTGAGATTTAAAGACCTAACAGTCACAAAGTGAAGGCAGAACAATAGGACTGGAAAAGGGAATCTACCACCTCAGCATAACAACCAAATGCACAAATAATGTCAAATAAATGAACATATAACAACACTTGATCCTTAAGATATGATGCCAGAGTGGTGGGATGTTACAAAGGTTCAAAACCTGCACACTTACAGGTGAGGTTAGGAGCATAGAGTAATAAAATCATTCACAGGATAAAATAATAAATGTAAGGTAAAAAGGTAAAGGACCCCTGGAGGGTTAGGTCCAGTCAAAGGAGGCTATGGGGTGCAGCACTTATCTCGCTTTTCAGGCCGAGGGAGCCGGCATCTGTCCACAGACAGCTTTCTGGGTCACGGGGCCAGCATGACTAAATTGCTACTGGTGCACAGAGGACCATGACAAGTGCCAAAGCACATGGAAACACCATTTACCTTCCTGCCACAGGGTACCTATTTATCTACTTTAGCTAGCGTGCTTTTGAACTGCTAGGTTGGCAGAAGCTGGGACAGAGCAATGGGACTCACCCCATCAGACAGATTCGAACTGCTGACCTTTTGATCAGCAAGCCCAAGAGGCTGGGTGGTTTAGACCACAGCGCCACTCGCATCCCTGAATAAATGTAGCACCACTGGTGCTACTAGTGGGATAAAAGAATAGCTTCATCATGTCCAACCTTCCTGTAATGGGCTTAGGATAGCACATATGGTTCTTCTCAACTTCTTACTTTATCTTCACAACAACCCTTTGGAGTAGTTGAGGCTGAGAAAGGGTCTGGCCCATGGTCACCCAGTAAGCTACATAAAGGTAAAGGGACCCCTGACCATTAGGTCCAGTCGTGACCGACTCTGGGGTTGCGGCACTCATCTTGCTTTATTGGCCGAGGGAGTCGGCGTACAGCTTCCGGGTCATGTGGCCAGCATGACTAAGCCGCTTCTGGCGAGCCAGAGCAGCGCACGGAAACGCCGTTTACCTTCCCGCCAGAAGGTATCTACTTGAACTTTGACGTGCTTTTGAACTGCTAGGTTGGTAGGAGCAGGGACCGAGCAACGGGAGCTCTCCCCGTCGTGGGGATTCGAACCGCCGACCTTCTGATCGGCAAGTCCTAGGCTCTGTGGTTTAACCCACAGTGCCACCCACGTCCCTAGTAAGCTACATAACTGGGTGCAAAAGCAGAGAGCTAACAAGGCCGACCACATTCTTTGCAGTCCAATTAAATGCACTTTAAAAATGTCTATTCTCCTATCTATACTTCGGAAGAAAAAGGAATATGCACAACATATATATTGGAACAGACATAGACATGTGATAATTAGAAAAGATATTTTGGGTGTGATAGATTGTTCTATATTAAGCTATGGCCAAGCATTAGGCCTAGTACAGAACTTTTGTCTTGGCTTTAAAAGATATGCATGAGTAATGAGTCTAGAGACAAAGATTTTTCATTCTTTTACAGGAGCTATTGCCAAAAGGTCATGTATAATTAAAAGTTACACATGGAGGGGGTGGGAAAGACTTGTGGCTGCGACTGAAATGGAGTGCCAATCAAACGGATGCAAAAAGGTAGCAATTTGATTAATGAAATAAAATCAATATAGGTAATGGTTATTACCTATAATTTAAGTATTTTAATTAAAGACCCATAGCAATTCAAGATAAAAATAATAATTACATCTATTCTGATGCCTCTGGAAGGCGAGATGGTTTCTTTCACTCTTTCCCATTGCTATTTTTAAGCTTAGCTGCAAAATCTACATCCATTTTCGTCGTTTTAAGCATTTGCATCCTGCTCTTTCAACTGAAAAGGCTTGCCAATTATTTATTCCTCTTCTTCTGGGAGACTGCATCCTAGGGCATGGTTCAGCAGATGCTAAGCACTTTTAAGTTTCCCTGACTTCCAAGCTTTTGCTCCCATTGCTGCTCTGTTCCACCCCCAGCCTATCAGTGTGCAACTGGGAGGGAGGGATTGAGTTTGACCACGGTCGACCAGAGCGAACACCCCTTCTTGCTAATCCTCCATTTGGAGAGATAGGGGCAGGGCCTACACATCTACAAAATCAATCAGCAACCAAACCATTTTCATAGGTGTGCAGTTAGGGTAAAGGTAAAGGGCAAAGGCCCATTAGGTCCAGTCGTGACTGACTCTGGGGTTGCGGCGCTCATCTCGCTTTACTGGCTGAGGGAGCCAGCATAGAGCTTCCGGGTCATGTGGCCAGCATGACTATGCCGCTTCTGGAGAACCAGAGCAGCGCACGGAAACACCGTTTACCTTCCCACCGGAGCGGTACCTATTTATCTACTTGCACTTTGACGTTCTTTCGAACTGCTAGGTTGGCAGAAGCAGGGACCGAGCAACGGGAGCTCACCCTATCACGAGGATTCGAACCGCCGACCTTCTGATCGGCAAGCCCTAGGCTCTGTGGTTTAACCCACAGCGCCACCTGCGTCCCTGCAGTTAGGGTAGTGATGGCCTAAACAGGCTGATGATTCAATCCTGCACTGACTCCTGCACTGCAGGTGGTTGGACTAGATGATCCTCGATTCTACGAGGGCTCTTTTAATGTTTCTTATACTCTCACCAGTATTTAGGCCATCAGCTGTTTCTAGCAAGCATACACAGTGCCAGAGGAGTGCATTGTGTATTTCTTCAACAGAATTTTAAAAGCTTTTGCCTCCACTTTGCCTGTCTCTGTTATCATGGAAACATGTGTACCTTGAAAGCAAGACAAACTGTATAGAAAAAATAATGAGTTGGTCGTCTTGTATGAAGCAGATTTCTCGCATCCTAGCGTTTATGTAGCACAAGAGTGGATACTTCTAACGTGTTCCTATCTTGCTCTTGTGTAATTGCTGGGCTTTTATTCCTTTAAGATATCCATGCTGCATGGCTGCAGATAATTTTGAGGCTGTTGATGACAATGCTGTCTACAACGGATAGGCACTGGAAAGGGATGTTCATCATAATTCAAATCTTTGGTGAGACATCCTTTGTAGTTCTCCTTTTCAACAACGGTATTAAATAAATAGTGTCAAATGTGACAGTCTGAAAACCTTTTGAAAACTAACAGTATTTTCTTTCCCTTTTTATCAAAAAAAAAAAAAGGAAAAACAGGACTTCACAATAGGTGCTGAAGTACAACACAGCATGCAGGGCTGATTTTATTTTTATTGATGTGCTTGTGATCTCTTTCAGCATAATCACATTGGAGTGTACCCACTATCGCTTTTGCAAGAGACCCAACCTGGGCCTGGTTTTCTTTAACTGCCTACTCACCTTTAAAGGTATGCAAGTGCATGTACTGTGTGCGCGCGTTTGTGTGTGTGTGTGTGAGAGAGAGAAAGACAGAGGGAGAGAAACAACAACAACCCAGAGAGATAGATATGTCAGTGCTATTGGGCACACAATCTATCCTCTCGCATCCTCAGACCATAAATGTTTAAACAATTAATATATACATGCACAGTAGACACGGAAAAGAATGGCTAAACACACAGGCAGTTACCAGGAGAGCAGAGTATTATTGCATCATGCTCACTAGCAGACCTGTGCAACAGAGAAGCATTTTGCTGCAGAGATGGTGAGCGATAACGTTTAAAGAGGGCAACACAATGAATTATTGCAGAGAATGGAAGGGCAGTGTCCTTTTATATCTCTATGCTCTCTGTTTCCTCTAAGCAGTGATGTTATGCATGTTCTTGAACTCAAATAACCTGGATAGTCCTGGACAGAGATACAGGTGGCATGTGTACAGACTCAGCAGACTTCATGTGTTGCTTACATGCACAACATGGTCTGCACTGAGGTTGAAAAATGAGCAAGATAGGGTTGCCCAAGAGTTTTTATCAAAAGCATTTTAACCCCACCTTTCTTCACATACTTAACGGTGGCTAACAGAAGACAAGACCAAGAGGATAATGCAACACCACCTCAGGAAGAAAACAAAATAGAGAAAAAACTGTCCAATGTAAATGCTTTCCAGCAGAGTTTAAATACTAAAGTTTAAAAACTACAGGAGGACTAAATAGGAAGGGGCTATCCTAGTCCCTGCCTGGTCTATCTCCTAGCAAGCCAAGAGTGTGTGTGTTGCTTGCCCATGTCACTTTTCTTGTCCAGTAAGAGATCTACCTGCAGGAAAGAGTGTGTACTGTTTAGTGTGTTGGGGTTGGACTGCTGGCTAAATGAGTGTAGTCTAGAGCCTACCTTACTATAACAACAGGCCCTGCTATAGGTAGAGATGGCATCCCAAAGGGGTTAACCTGCCCTCCTTGGTCAGTCAGGGTATAGAATTGCAGGCCAGGTACTGTCAGAAAAAGGCCCATGACCCTCACCCAGGGGGAAAGCCTGGAAGTTTGGTTTGGTGTGGTTTTCCCTGAGTGAGAGGCATGGAGAGGAGTGTAGTTGTGGACTTACCATCTTTCTCCTGACATGTGAGATGTGCATACTACTGGGCCTTAAATTGACTTTCTGTGGTCTAATCTCCCAGTTGTATGTAGTGATGGATAACGGTCCTCAAATATGTCTTGGAGGGCAGGTAGCAGGGACTTGTGAAAATACTGCCCCAATCTCATTGGTCATGGGCAGAGGGAAGTCTAGATTCAGATTGGAGGGGATGACTGCCATCTGGGGTGGAAGCCTAGATGTTTGGTCTCTGTTCCTAATTCCAGTCCTCTCACCCATCAAGAAGGTACTGGTAGCATATACACTGAGGCCTCTGGTTTGGTGTTGTTGTTGCTGACTGCCAGATAAATCCATAATAAGCCCATGCTCATCCACGATTTTATTGTGCATGGAAGGGCTGACTCTTGGCTGTGCTGTATAGAGCTTGTGAGAGTCGCAGTGTAACAATATCTGGAAGATCTCATGTTCCTCACCTCTTTTATATATCTTGCAGCATAAGTCAGTCAGGGCATCTATTACATTTCTCCTTCTAATTGGTAATTGCATGTGATTGGAATGTATTCAAATTTGTCAGTTAGCTGGTTTAAGCAAATGCATGCTTCAGGGCAAAAGTAGCTGTGTTTAGACCAATTATTTAGTGCAATAAATGCAATTTCTCCAGGAAGAAATATGTAGCAAATAATTAGGGAACTTATTTGAGAAGTTCAAAAATTGTTATATATGGGGGGGAAATCCCCCTTTTTATTCATTTAGACAGAAAACACAATTTTGCAGCATAAAGCTCTTATAAACAATGATTTTTTAAAATGTCGTTTTGAGTGAGTATGGTGAGTAATATGGTAAATCAATGGTGAAAGCCGATTATTGAAAATGCAACTGTTGTATTAAATCACTGGGAAACTGGGAAAGGAGGGGCATGCTTAATTTTATACCAAAGCAGGGGTGGCTAGTTGCAGTGGCAAGGTGCAGGGCACAAAGCAATAAGGGCAGATTAGGGATGCAACAGGACTTTTTTTTTTTTCTGTATGAATGATAGAATTGGTGTGAAGATATTTAAAATATCTCAGATCTAGATAGAATGAAGGTGCCCTTCACACTGTAAGAAGTTGTAGAAAAATACCTGTCCTAGGAGTCCATATCGTATCATTGCCATAACATTTAAAGAACGACAGCCACATGAACCAGTCCCAAAGCACCTGGGAATCAGCAGCAATTGAAATTAGCACCTGGTGGGGGGTAGGGAGGCACACATTTCTAAATAAGGACATGATGATAAGTCTCTGTATGGGATTTGTTTCAGGTTAAAAAGGGCGATGGAGGAAGATCTTTCAGACATGCAACAAAATCCTAAAGACGTTTCCTCAAAAGAAAATTCCATGGGATTTAGTAGGGCATGAGTAGGCACACAGAGGATTATGCTGGTAATAGGAACTCTGCTTTGTGTTATAACAAAATTAGGCTGGAGCAAAGAAACAATATATGTGCTCTCCTTGAAAGTACCCTTAAACAGAGGGTCTTTTCTTTGTTGGACCAGGACATCCAGATTTCTTGTAAGGCAGATTTTTTTTTTTAATGCAGCAGTTTTTAAATTTGCTTTTATTTCCAGTTATGCAGTAGATTATGACATAGCAAGGCAGCTAGATAGATAAGGCTTCACTTAATGTTCCATAGTTTCTATTTAGAGGTTTTTTAAAAAGATACTGCAAAGGAATATAAATATTTTCATAGAATAGAAGAACTGACAACTTTCTTCAAAAAAAGGCTACTTTCCCCCTGGAGACACAGCCTTGCCTGGAAATTGACCTCTTTCACCCAAAGCAAGAAGCACACCTACCCTTAGACCAACAAACCAGAACTAAAAAACAAAAAAGCAGTTTGATTTAATGTTCCTATTTTTTTTCGCCGATTCTTCCCTGTGTTTGACAACGTTTCACACACACACAACATGTACACACCTTTTGGTTGCTACTTGTCTATCTGGATTCACTACACAGATGGCACCAACTAACAGTAGCATCAGGATGCCCAGATTTGGCTGTGTGACAACTTTGCTAAGGGCTCAGTAAGGAAAGAAAATAAGAATAAAAGCAGTCTATGTGCATGAGCAGGGAGACACACACACACGTCAAAAATAGTCAAAACAGCATGGAGTATTTTCAACGCTGCTGAAAATGTATGTGAAAATCTGATAGTAGTTCAATCTAGAAATAACCTGTTGCAAAGTCTGTTTTGTGACTTTCTTTTTTGGTAAAAGGTTGCAAGATAATTGCTTTGAATTGGGCTGTATTCAGTGTAGTGCTAGAGAAACATCCCATCAGCACAGGGATATCTCTTTGTGTAATGCAACATTTTCTCCCCTCTGCAACTCCTAAATTTGTTCTGGGGGTTACCCCACCCTTCTGGAGCAGTTTTCGAAATAGTATGGGGCATGCACAGTGGGCAGAGAAAGGAGTAAATCCTATTGGGCTAGCACAACTATTTAGCTGAATATCGCTCCATTGTTTATATATGGAATTATTTGATTTTACGGGAAGCAATTCATAAATATGTCTATGTCTTAAAGCACTTCAAAACCTCATCAAATTGCATAGCTGCCATCTTTTTTGATGAAGCCGGCCAAAGCAAAAGTACATACTGAATCACCTTTACTGTAATGGTTGCTTTTCTTTCTTTTATCATGACTTTTAACAGAAGTTTTTGTTTTTAAAGTCTGGAAATATAATGGTTAGAGTTATGCTAGTTCAACTGGAGAGAGAGAGAGAACCATTTGTGGGAGAAATCTGATCATAAAGGTTTTTACACTAAACATAATTTCGTTTCTTTCTTTTTTTTACACAGTTCCTTTTCCAAAAGTCGCAATAATTCTCCCTGTCATACACTTGTCCTTGGCACTGATTTGCTCCTTGGCATTCTTGTTATTCTCAAATCATTAATTTGGGGAAAACCAAGGCACTTAGTAACTGCAGACTTCTCATCTAAAGCCGCAGTTTAACATTCTCATTTTTCAGCGCATTGTTCAAGCAGAGATTTTCCATATTGGATATGGCCCACAGGGGCTTAATAAATTAACTCAGATTTCAAGCTGTAAGCCTTTGGGAATGAATAGAGGAAGAGTTAGTATTATCAAAAGGAGACTAAAAGGGACACACACAACCTCTCAGAGTACTCCTAAAGAATGCTACATTTGTAAGTCCAGTTAGAAGTATGACGGAGAGAAATAAGCTCCTAAGCACTATTACCCATAAAAAGCATCAACAACAGGTTCACAAAAGAGTCCATAATCAGTAGGAAGGTGTAACCAATCCCAGCTCTGTATCTGCACATCACACATCCACACTTTAGGGACAGGTGCAACTGGTGCAGGGCTAGACTGTGACCCTCTTCACATGAGCATTGCTGCAGCTTGAATGGTTTTTAAACAATCTGATCCACTTTCTTGCCCCGGCTAATGGTCATTTCGCATGCAAATACATCACTTGGAATGTGCCTTCCAAGGGTAGTTTGAGTCTTACCTTTTAAAAAGTCGGCCTATTGAGGATATATGTATGCGCTGTATTCATGTGAGCAATGCATGTTTAGTTCACAAACCAACCCTTGTGCGGAGGTCATGAATTTTTAATTCATCCCAAGATTTGCGTTTTGTTTTTTTTAAGGAACGACAGCAACAACAAAAACTGAAAGCAGCTTAACAAAAATGAAAATTTGGCAGCTGTTTAATCTGAACATTTTAAGTGGTATATTAATTTTTTATTCCACTAAAGATGTCAAAACATCCCCAACATTTAAAAACAAAGGAACAAAAAAACCGGTGTGTATCAGAAACACCATACAGGAACATTCCCAGCTGTCAGCTTTCGTTAGCGACAATAGTTTTAAAGCATGCTGTGGCTTCTTTCTTATAAGATCTGCCAGAAGATGTACAGCTCATCATTATATGTAGTCATTGTTATGGCACAGGTCAAACTGCCAGGGCCGGCCCTACCAGTAGGCAGCTGAATTTTTGTACTATAAAATGGTAGCCTATTGTTATTTTTGTTGTTGTTGTATTTTAACTTACAGGGAAGGATGCTTATGTAATTTTCTACTTTAGGTGCCAGAATAACTTCCAACAGTCTTTAACTAGCACCCATTGCTAATTAAAGGGAGGAAAAAACCAATAGGCTCATGAGTGTTTTCCCAGGGTGAAGCTTATGTTAACATTGGTTTCTTGGCTATACAAAATTAGGTGTCACATTTGCCCCACAATTGGTACAGTACAGTAGTAGAAAGCACCCACACTGGCTTGCTGGATGAGAATACAGGCAGTTTCAGCAACCATCTAATTAACAGTCCTGAGACCAAGCAGCATATCACATCATGAAGTTTTATATATGCAGTTACGCTGCTCTGAGGTTATTACACTGGTTATAAAACAATACAATAGGTCAAAATAGTTGTCCCTGTGCATTCAGCAATCTTCCCCCAAGCTACTCATCTGAATAATTCCCACAGATGATGTATTCTGGTAGAAAGGAAAAATATGGTTAACAAACAGGAGAAAAAAACCTTACAACTCTGCTGTCCTATGCAGAGCATTGTGTGCTGCTATCAGTTTAACCTCTTATACTTTGCAAATTCCCAGAAGCACTTGGTGCATTGCTGATGAGTTATGACTTTCTAAAGGTCTAGGTGCTTCTGAGTAATAGTGACATCTTTAAGAGGTCTACTGTCCAGCTACTGCAAAATATATTTTGTGGTGAAGGAGACAATTAAACTCCAATTTACAATGGCTAATATATTGCTGCAGCTGCACCACTTTGTTCCTGTACTAGGAATATTCACAGTGGCCTTATGGCATTGAAGTGGAACAGCCCAGTTCTTTAATTTTTACAGTGGTAGCATTCATACAATTACTGGCGCTCCACACCTGTAAAGACACTTGCACGATAGGAGAATGGGTAGTCCAATGTAATTGAAATGTAACAATAATTTAGTAATTCAAAATTTACTTGGGCAGCAGGGCAGAATGAGGTTGCCACTTATCTTAATCCACCTTGTGATGTGACCAAAGGTTTTCCATTTTCTAACTTGAAAAAAGAAGCTACTCATTGTGGTGCAAAGCTCTCTCCACAGCTTATGGCCACCTGCTCATCCCAGAAAGCCTTGGGAACAATACCGCATAGTTGCACATCACATAGCTCCCAATGGATTCTCAGAAATCCAGTTGGTGCGATACAATACTAGGCCCTTGTCACGGCTGCCTGATGCCTGCATTTCCTCACGAGACGCATTAAGGTAAGTGGCAATCACCAACTGAAAATGTCACAGAAATTCTTTTCCCCCTGCCAAGAAAGCAGAAGAAAATCGCCCCCTATTTTCATAGGGAGACCCCCCCCAAAAACAACAACAACAACAACAACTGGAGGAATAATTTCAGCCCAGTCTTAGAACCTGGGGCTGAAAGTTCTCAACAAAGTTTTACTCAGAGCAGACCCACTGTAGTTAACATGGCTAAGTGGGGAGCCAATGATTTTAATGGGTTTACCTGAACGCCAAATATGCCATTGGCTCTCTTATTTGATCTCTGGGGCCGTGTCCATGGGCAAACTGCTTGAATGGAAATAAATACATGCTGGACAAACGGTCTCAGGCCACACTGGGTCTGAAGGCACATGAGGCTACTGCTTTGCAGGAGCTAAGCAGGCTTGGGTCGGCTCAGTATCTGGACAGGTGGCTGCCTGAGAGCCATATGTTTGCCTACACCTTGGATTCTATGATGGAAATTGGGATATAAATACATACATAAATACAATAGGAGCATAGGAAGTTACATTATACTGAGTGTGACTGTTCCTGTACACACTGAATGACACTTGCTCTCTATGGTTTCAAGCAGGGGTTCTCACAGCCCTACCTGGAGAGTTGAACATGGGACCTTTTGCATGCAGGTCATGTTCTCTACCACTGAGCCATGGCCCTTCCTAATTCTCACCATCTAGAGTTATTTGCTTGCCTACACCTTGGATTCTATGATGGAAATTGGGATATAAATACATACATAAATACAATAGGAGCATAGGAATGAGGAACTCCTAATGAGTTGCCATTTATAGGAAGAAACTGTCAGTGCCACATTTCAACACTATTGTTGAGTGTGAGGCTGCCTGTATGATTATTCAGATACTTCAAATAAGCCTAGGCAAAATATATGCATGTATGTTTACTCTGTTTGCATGCACCTGACATTTAATTGTGTGATATTTATGTAAAGTGTCAAAATTTCCTCTATTTTGTTTCTGCAAAATGCATATTGCATATTTTATGCAAATATAATGTTCTCTTAATTTCAAAGATAGACAGCCAAAGATCTAATTAAGCTGGATTTGCTCATCTAATAAAATGAAACAAATTCACATTAGCCTGTTTCAGTTGCTTTTTTACTGTAAAATAAGACTGCTAGTGGAGGAAGAGCAATTTCAATCCTTTGAGGCAAAAAACACCTAAGTTATTTTTATTCCTCTCCAAATCAAACATTCTTCCACCAACAGAGCATGAGAGTGGCCATGAGTATATCTGACCGTATTTTGTATGTGGAATGGAGATGAAATTCAGTGAGGTTTGCCCTGCTTCTTTATGTCCAGATACATTGCAGATATGAAGCAGAGATGGGGACTCTGTGGCTCTCCAGATGTTGAACTCCCAGCTACCATCCGTCCCAGTTAGCAGAGTCAATGGTCAGGGATGATGGGCACTGTAGTGCAACAATATCTGGAGGGTCACAGGTTCTTCAGCCCTGGTGGGGGAAAAGGCCAGGGGGGGGGGGATTCTTTGTCCAAAAGACCAGAGAGACATAGGACTAAGTCTCAAATTCAAGCAAGTCACTTCCAGAACTGGGAGGGAGGTAAGAGAAGCCACCACTGTAATCTCAAGGGGAAGGTGGGGGGATGCAAATGCTCGTTTCCAGAAACTGTAGTAGATTGTATATCATTTTAATCCATCCCCAAAATGTGCCTATTTTGAATGTTCAAAGTCATGGGCAACGAGCAACCCATGTTTTGTCGAAGAAAGAGGACAGGTATCTCCACACCAGGTCATATGGAGTGTGAAGGTTTAAACGAACAAGTAAATTCGACAGCCCAAACAGATTCTCTTGAATTGTACTTAGGTATTGTAGAGCTTAAGTACTTACACTGAAAATAGAATAGCGAAATATTTTAAGCAGAAAGTCTGGCACCCAGTAGAGTGGCAGAATAAAAAGGCTGTTCATTAGATTGTCCTTGTGGTTATTTGTGAAATATTCTTATTCTTATTCTTTATTAAATTTATATAGCGCCCTTCTCCTGAAGGTCACAGGGCAGCATAAAAATACAAAATGAAAACACAAAATACATATAATAATAATAACAACAACAACAAAACCCAGTAATCTCCTCCCACAAACACATTTAGAAGGCATTAGATTGCTTAATTAGCCAAAGGCCTGGGAAAAGAGATACTGAACTTTTCCTGTAAGCCAAGACTCTCAGCTTTCAGTCTACATAACTGAGGCGTCACAAATATCTAGTATTTGATATGTCATAAGAATCTGGCATTTCCTTGATGATGACATTGGGTGGAATTCAGCGTCACGCAAAAAGCAATCGTTCCCTCAGTGCAAGTACTTCTGCTTGTAACATGAAATGATCTCTCCTTTTGTATGCCCTACACACTACTGCTCTGGGAGTTCTCATGACCCTCCAGAGCAGATTTGGGGGAGGCATGGGGGCAGAGAAGAAGTTCTTTTCTCCTGACTTTCAGTAGAGAACTTACTGAATGAAATCATTCTCAAAACTCCAGACTCAATTGTGGGAACACAATTCACTCCAGATATATGCGAAGAAGTCTAGGACTTCAAAGCAGTGAAGGGAGCTTTAAGTTTTCAGCTCCCCCTTTTAGGAGGGGCTGCTTTGTGGGCGGGAATCTGGGTCCTCGCAGTGACCCTGGAGTGGGTGGAGGTATGCCTCCCATGTCATCGGGAACCCCGGATGTGGCACGCCCCTGGACAGCCAATTGGGTTTGCCTGGGGGCGTGGCTATGCCTGTTTAAATAGTGGTGTGGCCAGAGAAGCAGCGTCCTTTTGCCTCAATTCGTGGGATCTCCCAGCCCGCCCACCCACTTATTTTGCATGGTTTGACTATGGCCTTGCTATGACTTATGTCGGTCACCTGGTTGTCAGGGTTGGGTAGGATTTTTTCCACTTAGCAAATTGGCACTAGCCATTTGGTTTTCGCCTACCTAGTAGCAATCGTCACAAATTTGTAAGGTTAGGCATTATGTAAGCCTTATAATGGGAGGGGAGGTTGTGCCTCCGCCTGGCCCTCCACGTTAAGGGTATCCTGTTAAAGGGATCTGGGGTGGTTCCTGTCTGAAGCCTGGGCGTGGGCTAGGACCATGCCCCAACCCTAACGGTGACCCTGGGGGTGTTCAAATGATGTACATCATAGGGCTCCCCCTTCCGGTGGTTGACCCTTAAGAGACTTCCTGCAGTCGGGCAGGAGTCAGGATATAGTCTTGCTTCACCCAATTGCATAAGGCAAACCACTCACATCTGTAATCAATAAAGTTGTGGCCTTATTTATCCCATTAACCCAATATACTTGTGTTGGTGTATTTATTTCGGGGGGAGCTAGGAGGTCTGGGGCCTTGTCATGCAATTAAGGCTAATTTAAAACAAACATGTCACACCTCTTCTTATTAGCCTCCTAAGCTCTAATACAGCTGCGATTTAAAATAACAATACCAACAACCACCAATACAAAAGCAACCAACACCTTCCGGCACATCTCGTCTTGAGGGATTCATGAAAGTGGTAAATACTTGTTTCACAATACTTTTGTAACTCTTGCAACTCATTTTTATTCCACACTTTAGTAAAGTTGTCATTGGCCTGATCAAGTAGACATGTTGGAAAAGCCTAGCCTTTACAGCTATGAATACCTTCAGGGATTCAGTAATCTAATGACACTCTCAACAGCTGGCAAATGCAGGGATCCAGATTCAATTTTCATTGCGGAATAGCACGTTTTGTCAAAAGGTTGGCTGGTGAAAGAATGACACAACAAACTCGGGACATGACATTCAACTCATAATCGAAGGCAGTTCTCCGGAACAAAGGAAGTAAACTTATATGAACACAGGGAACTCTTATAACAAGACAAGCCATTGTTCCATCTAGCTCAGTATTTTTCACATTGACTAGCTGTGAATCTCCAGGAGTCTTTTTCCTAGGCATCCCTGGAAATGCAGTCAATGAGCTGAGACCTTCAGTATCCAAAGTATGTGCTCTACCACTGAGCTATGGTAAAACCACTGGTGGGATGGGATATTGGGGGAACATTTCCAGTAGACGCCAGAAACATCAATATTCACAGGACACAAGCTGTATGTATTAGTTATGCTATATAAATTATTAGTAGTATAACAGCAAAGGGTCACGACTGCAGCACTTTCAGGCACCAGTGTGCCCACTCTACTTCCAACAGCACCCACAAAAAAGTCTCTGTAAACATCTCCTCAAAAATTCACAATGCACAACAGTTTGGCTCTTCCTGCCCAAGTTCTGTTTGTAGTTGCTTAGCTTCTCCTACATTGAATATGGCATCTTATACGTGCCCATATTTCACTGGATGCCAGGATTAGACACCCTCTCTTCCATCCTGAACAGGGAGGTGTAAAGAGTTTCTCTCTGTGAACGAGTGTAGCAGTAGCAAAGACAGGTGCCTTTCCCCCATTAATGGAGAGCATGCCCATTCCATTTTGTGGTCCTGCCTCTTTTCCTGCTCTTTATGTAGTAGCAGTCATTTTGTGTTATGCCACACTTCCTCTGTGGCAGCCATTTTGTGACTTGTGCCCACAGCTCTTTCTCAATTTTCCAATGCCCCTAAAAGGTTGGTGACCCCTGGCCTGTTAACTTTTTTTTTTTTTTTAATCCAGCACAAATTTCCCACAGATATTGTTCTTCTTCAACCCCTTTCTAGTCAATATGTTGTCTTGGGTTAAGTCAAACCCCACTAGTGTGCATCCTCCATCACACAGCTGCAGCTGAAACCCCTCTAACCCCTCTCTCCCTCCTGCTATGAGCTGCCATCACTGAGGCCCTTGGAGAGAGGGCCATCATGCTTAGATCCAGCATCACAACCTGCTGAATTCTTAACAGCTGATATGCCTATTATTAACCTTTGTAAGCTACTCTGGGAGTCTTTTTCAGCTGAAGAGTGGGATAAAAATGCTTTCAATAATAACTCAATATGCACACTAAAATCAATCCTTCTCAGTGATGTGGAAGCACCGTAACCATTTGATAGCATTTCCCATCCCTAAAATTGAGATCTGGAGGTGCATCATAAACTCAACCTTGTTGATTTCATGGGACCTTACGCATTCAATCTAACAGCTCCCTATATGTGTGCATGTTGGCCTAAATACTCTCCTGTCTTGTCAATACGCTATACTGGGATGAATGAAGTCTCTGCTAGCACAAGCCTTTCCACCTGGTGCTACAGTGCCAAAGTGGGAATAGGGAAGTGAAGATACACCCTGATAAATAATAAGGATACCTATAAATAGCTGAGCATCCTTAGAAGAGGAAGAGGAAGAATTTAGTTGTGTTAACAGAGCTTTACAGCTTCAGTTTGAAATCTCTAACATTCGCCATCTAAGGATCTCTTCTTTGGAATCACTGTCATATTTTCCAGGTGTTTTCTGCCACTAATTGACACATATTGATCCTTAAGGGTAGAAACAATTCTTTGGAACAGTTGTTTGAGGACCAGCATTTTATCTTCCGTGAATAAAAGTTTCCATTCATATACATACATATATGGAATTAGTTATGTTTCCTTTTACGACAGCTTCAGGATGCTGGGCCATTATGAATCAATGCTAAATATTCTGCACTCGGTAACTTATCATCCCGGCAGGTGTCCTATTCAAAGAGAATTTTTGTCTAGTGTAGTTTTTCAATAACTTTTATTTCCCGTCTTCAAATCTGAGGCAAAAAAAAAGTGGGGGTTGATGTCGCACAAATACCGTTAGACATAGGGAAACGTCAACTCTAAAAGTGAAGTTATGAACTTAAAAGAAGTATGTGTAGTGATGCAGGTGAATTTCAGGAAGAAAGCTTTAAGCGCCAGAAAAGAGGCCATCTATAATGTATAAGGAAGCACCCTCCTGAAACTTGCATCATTTTACATTCTATTCCACATTGACAGGAAACTTTTTCTTTCAGATCTGCATGATTGATCTCAGTTCAGATGGTCTGGTCTCCTTCAATATGCAGAACACCCACGGATATCAATGGGAGCTCTATATAAAGAGTCAGAAAGAATATCAAAGATGAAATTCATTATGACCTAATTTAAGGACCCTCCCCTCAGTACCAGTGGAAAACTACCGCAAAAAAAGAAGGGGGGAATGCATGGATACCAGAGCACGGGAGGTATACTAACTATTGAGAGAAGTTTCTCAAAGTAAAAATGCACAGAATCAAGGGGGATGTTAACTTTTGTTTTAGGGGAAAAAAAAGGTATCTGACATTTCAGTCTGGCTCAGTGTCATTTCTTGCTTTGATTAAACATTCTTCCATATGAAGTGGGAGTAGATGGAGAAAAGGAGATAGATTTTATATGGAACATTTCTTTATTAACTATCTTCTAGATATTTAGCAGTTGCTTCAATACTTGGCTTCTGGTCCAAATTAAAGAAATTTCTCACGACTTAAAACAGGACTACCTTATGGGAAGGCCTTCCCCTCTAATGTTTCAGGCCACATATTATATGCATTAGAAGCATCTATATTTCTGGCCAGTTCATTAGTTCTAAACACTAAAGTTATTAGGAACTCTAGGTAACTAAACCCATCCAAATAAAAGATAAGCCCCAGAACTTGAATGCCCTGACAACTCCTGGATGTTCTAAACTGGATGTTGTCTTTGTATATGTTGGGCATGCTCCGTGGGCTAATGGGAACAATTTTATTTATTTTTTTGCTGTTTAATAGCACCCTCGTAGCTACGGGACCACCTCTCCTTGTATGCCCTGCGGAGGACCTTATGGTCCATAAATAGCAACACTCTAGAGGTCCCCGGGCCCTAAGGGTTTTTTCAACACTGGCTCCAGCCTGGTGGAATGCTCTGTCTCATGAGACCAGGGCCCTGCGGGATCTGATTTATTTCCACAGGGCCTGTAAGACAGAGTTGTTCCGCCTGGCCTTTGGCTTGGAACCAGCCTGATCCCCTCCCCTTCCTTTTTCTTCTGTGATGGAACCCCTATTTGGGGACTTCCCTGGCTTTTCTAGCCCACGTAGAACTAGTCTGGATAGTTGGCCTTAAGATTTGACGTTTTCTCCCCCCAAATCTGGGCTTCCACTGAAATGAGGCTGCATTTTAAGTAATATTTTAATCTTGTTTTTAAGTTGTATTTTAATCAATTGTTTTTATACCTGATGTTAGCTGCCCTGAGCCTGGTCTTGGCCGGGGAGGGTGGGGTATAAATAAAATAAAATAAAATAAACAAACAAATAATATATATAATGCAAAGCACCTTTTCTTTGTAGAAATAAATAAATAAAAACTAAGATTCATGCATGCTCATATTTTATTTAACTTGGTAACATGATAAGGGAATAAAGTTGTAAAATCAGAGCAGAGAGATTTCCAGCACTATAAAAAAATGACAAGAATTTACAAAGGAATGAAAGAATGCTGTCACACCAGTGAGACAAAGGGCTCCCTTTTCCACCCCCTTTCAATATTAAAAGAATGTATCAAGTGTTATTCCGCATTTATTTAAGCCAAAGAGAGAAAGAGAGAGAGAGACAGCGAGAGAGAAAAAGAAAGAAAGAAAGAAGCAGATCCTCTCAATACCTATTTTGTCATCCTCCTCCTCCCTACTGGTCTCCATATTGGTGGTTCTGCCCTATGTTCTTTGTGTAACTTTCGCATAGTTTCAGAAAGAATAGCACCTCACCTGATGCTGCTGTTTGTTTTCAAAGAAAACACGCTGAGTAAATACCAAGCATGTTGTGCAGTTTATTCTTATTGCTGCCTTGATGGAGTTGGGAAGTCAACATGCACTAACATCAGACAAATGTTCTGCAGTCTTTTCATGTCGGCAACAGCAGCCCAGGCATAATAAATCACTAGAACAAATTGTCAGGCTAGTAATGTGGCTTGTGCTGTGCTGCTTCTCATTAAAGGTAGTTGCAGTTGAAGAAAAGCCCCTGCGTGCTGAACCCAGCATTCTTAATGAGATATGTTACCACAATTAGTTTGCTGCCCAAGTATGCACTCTGTCATTTGGTTTGCCCAAAATGGGGCATGATGTGACAGAAGAACTTTAACAAGACTCTGGCAAGGTGAAACACGCTGACACGTTTCTAAAATATGCTTTTCCAATGTAATTTCAGGTGACCTTCACAATATGGCCAGGCTTTGGGTAAGTCATTTGTTAATCAATAATAAAGCCCAAAGTGAGTATTTTATTGATACTTAAAGCAACGCAGCTGATAAATCTTTTCCTTGTACCACACCAACGGGTGCATGTCCAAGAGGAATGCTTCACGGTTGCTAGACTAATAACTGTGACAAAAACTTGATAAAGCATATTTGACATGCCAGAGTCAAAATTCTCTTATGGCATGCAGCACCCCTCAGTCATTTCAAGGTTGGAAGTAAATATCCTGGGTTACCATCATCCCATAATGTGGTTTAAATTACACAAAAGGAAAAGCCTGGCAGAGTCATGCATTATGAGTCATTCATTAGACAAGTGCACAAGGCTGATTAACCATTGAACTAAGTATATTACACAGTGGCCCCAGGCAAACTAATGTCCTTTACTGTACTGTAAAAGAGCCCACTCTCTCTATAAAGCAACACACTCCAATAATTGCAATTCTTGAAGAGCATTTTCTTAAAGAGATAGTAAATGGCTGTTTCCTTATCAAACAAAGAAGTAACTTACGTAGTTCTTTGAGATAGTTTGGAAAGGGTGGAAACAGAGTGGCTATGTATATTTAGCAGGGCTAGATGTTCCCCTAAATGGGAGAGCTTATAGGGACATTCCATGGACGTAGAATAGAATGTCCCTATTTTCTGAGGAATGTTGAAGGGTGGTGTGCCAGTTCTGGGAATATATTGGAGTTTCTACACCCAGAACACATCTCTAGAATGGGAAGATTTTAGTTTGCAGAATGTTACAACCAGGTGCTCATGTAATTGAGAATGAACAGCGTACATACCCAGAAATTAATTGCACTAAATATTTTTAGTTCATCTTGAGAGAGAGAAAAGAGGTGAAGGGAAAACGCACCAGCAATGACAAGTTAACGTTTTATCTGTTATTTGTAAGCAAAGCAGACTAGTGCAAGACTGTGGTTTGTTAGAGAAAGCCTGGAAATCTCACCCCAGTAACCTTTACATGGACTTACAACTCAGTGGTGCATATTAAGTACAGCCTCCACTTAATGAAGCTGGATCTTTATATTTTAGCACTCATTTGGAAAACCAATTAACTCTGGCTCTATTGAACAAACTCAAACAGGAAATAAATCAAGTGTTAAAACATTGGTGAAGAGCCAGACTTTATGTAATTAGGGTACTGATGTGCCCAGGGCTGACTAGTGGTACTGAGTGTTATAGATTGACAACTTCCACTTTCCAAAGCAATTAGAATTTTTAATGCCCCCTTGCTATACAGGTTGAAGTCTAGCAAAATCACAGCAGTATTTTGATCTTAGGGAATCTGATGGTTTGGTTTATATTGGAAATACCAGTTCTTCACTCACAGAAGATGTTCTTTCGGTTTATTATATCAGTGAGGTCACTTTTTACAATCCCCCCACTCAATCTGCCAATACATGTATCTGCATCTGATTAAGCGAACTATAGTTCATAAAAGCTAATGCCATAAATGTGTTCACAAGTCTCTTTGCTCTGTACAACTCTGTTCACCCTGATATACAGTCTGCAAAGGCTGAAAACTATGTTCACAGAGAAATATTAATAGGTTCAAATGACTGTGAACAATTCTTTCAAAGTTCTGAACCCACTTTTTACAAATGAATTTTACACACTTTTATTGATTGTGCTCTTATTTGGTTCAAATTCAGCAGAGGAAGAGGCACACTCGTGGATATGCACACTGTTGCCCAACATGTAATAGAGTCAAGTGAGAAATCTAGGATTATCTTTTACAACTTAAAAGACAAATGATCTCAAGTTATGAACCAGCTTCCTGATGTTCTTTTTGGTTTTGCTTTGGGCATCCCATTCTTCAGTTTACATTCCTCGAAAATATATGTATTATAGTTACATATTTCAAAGAGGTTTTTGCATGGCTAAGTTTCACTCACCTACCTACTTTCCAACCAATTTATTAACAGTTCAATCTGCCCTTCTGATTCTAAAAAATTAGATAGGCATTTCTGATTAGCCAAGCCTGGCTAAAGAAAAAAGAAAGACAAGGATGCATATGTTTCCATTTTAATACTAGCTAGAAAACTTAACTTAAGGGTAATGAAGTTTCTGTCTGTTAATAAATTCCAAGTCAATGTTCGTATGGTAGTGAAGCTGGGATCCAGGGAACAGTATGAATCTAAATTCTACTCCTAATGAAGATGTAGTGGCTGCATAGGAAATTTAAAGCTTCAGAGCTAGATGGAAGAGTGAAATTAAATTCTTCATATTAAATATAGTTGAAATATATATTATGAATTACACCTATTAAAATTTAGAACCACTTTGCAATCACTTCTAGCTGTGTAAGTGGGCTTGGATTCTTATTTCACAAGGAATCGGCACATTTAGAAGTTAACAATTCCCTTAGCATCCCTTCCAGTTTTCCAAAATAACCTAGTAGGACCACCTAAGTTCATCTTGTTTGCAATCCTTTGGGTATTTCTGTATCATGAACCCAAAAACTCATGCATCACACACATTTTCCATGTGATTTGAAGATAACTGTTAATTAATTGGACATTCACTTATTGGAGTCGCTGGAAGAGAGAAATCTGCAAGCTCAATTGTGGAGTAATCTATTCATATTTGTAGCATTAGAAGAGGAGGAGGAGGAGAAGTTTGGACTTGATATCCTGCCTTTCACTCCCCTTAAGGAGTCTCAAAGTGGCTCACAATCTCATTTCCCTTCCTCCCCCACAACAAACACTCTGTGAGGTGAGTAAGGCTGAGAGACTTTAGAGAAGTGTGACTAGCCCAAGGTCACCTAGAAGCGAACCCAGTTCACCAGATTACGAGTTCACTGCTCTTAACCACCACACCACGCTGGCTCTTTATATGCCTTAAATGCCTTAAAAGATCCTATCCCTGAAGGATCAGGCTCTGGGAGTGCTAACTCTTTTCTGGTTACATGAGATATACCGTATTTTTCCGTGTATAAGACTAGGTTTCCCCCCTTTAAAATAATGTCAAAAATTAGGGGGCGTCTTATACACAGGTACATCTCCCCCATTTTCTTAAATCTGAGTCCACAAAAATAGGGGGCATCTTATACATGGGGGTGTCTTATAGATGGGAAAATACAGTAGTTCCTATTGCATCCTCGGTCACATCCAGGCTGCACTAGTGTAACATGCTTTCTATGGAGTCATCTCTGAAAAGTGCTCAGAAACTACAGCTGGTGCAGAATGCCATCACCAATCCACTTCTGGGTGTGCTTTATAAGAAGCATGTTACTGCATCATTATTTAACCTGCAGTGGCTCCTAGTTCGTTTTCAGGCAGCATTCAAAGTGCTGTCCATTAGGTTTTAAAGCCCTATACCTTTAACCAAAATAACCACACTCTCCTGTATGAACCTACTTTGTCAGCTGAGGTGAGCAACCTGGGTTGTGGTTGGTGGTGACTTGGGACAGGGCCTTTTCAGTTGTGGAGCCCAGGCTATGTAATCCCTTTTCCTGGAAGTTTATACAACCCCTACAACACAGACATTGTCTTGGGCTGTAAGGACCATTTTATGCCACCACACCTTTGGTCTCAAGTGATTTTTGTTGTCCTGGCTCTTTATTATACTGCTATATTTGTTGCCATTTCCCTAATACTCTTAAGTTTATATATTTTTATTTGACATTTTAATAATGTGGTTGTTGGCCTTATTTGCTTTTATTATATAAGTTACAATGATGGTCTCTTAGTAGGTAAGTGACCTATAAATAGGAATGAATGAGAGCATAAATAAATAATTTCCAGATTGGTTAGATGGCTTTAAAATAATTACAACAATATCTTAATTGCTGGGTAATATATCCGTGTCATTCTATCTGTCTATAACACACAACAAAGACATACACCAAAGCACAATATCATGATGAAATATTAGACCATTCTCTGCCTTAAAAGGTTAAAAATGGTAGACTTTAAAACACAGTTAAGAAAAGGATATATGTAGGTTAAAAGAAAATAAACCAATATATGTGAAGCTATATCATTTATCAATATTAGGTATGCTGATCATTATTAATAGAGGGGGAAAGGTCAAGAGGCATACTAAAGAGAAACAGAGATGAATGATCAGGAATGTAATAGCAGTGGAAAAGGAGAGAGAGATTTCCACGTTCAGAAAGTGTTACTATTACTGTATGTCATCAACTGGAGTGCTCCCCAAACAGTTCCTCTCCCAGGCTTTTCCCCTGGCAGGTCTTGCTTGCTTCGTTTCTTCATTCTGTTAAATTGGCAGTCCAATCACTGACAATAGTGTGATCAGGGCTCACCTGACGTTGTTGTTGTTGCATTAGGCAGACATTAGGCGGACTGAAAAAGCTGCCTCAAGTGGCAGAGACTGGAGGGGAGCAGCTTTTGGCCGCTTTTAACAAAACCGGCATAATTCCACCATCTGGTTCTTTTTCTTTGGTCTCTGTGGGAGATAACTATGAGGTTGTCATGATAAGCTCCTGCACCTCTAGATTTACCACTAGGAATGATAAACAGCTAGCAGAAGGCTTTGGGGTTTTATTTTGGAAATAACCACTGAGGGTAGGTAAATATTAGCATCTCACTATATAGCATCATTTCATATAGATTAGGGTCTTGAATTTATGTTGGGTTCCACCTAGAACACGCCATCTTCCCACTTCCTAGACCTTCCACCCACAGTGCTTCCAACTTGTCAGGATTCAAGCAGAGTTTACTAGCCATCTTCTAGCCCATTACTGCGTCCAAGCACTGGACAAACACTTGCACAACCTCAGATAATTCAGATGGTATGGAGAGCTAAAGCTGGGTATCTTCCAAAAATGGGTGGCACCTTGCTTCAAATCCTCATATTACCTCTCCCAGTACATTCATATAGACAGATGCTAAAAAGCAGAGGGACAAGATGGAACTCTGCAGGACCCCACAGTACAACCGCCAAGGTGACAAGCAGCACTTGCCCCAGTGCTGATCACTGGTAATAGTCCTGCAGGTTGAAGCAGAACCACTGTAATATGGTGCCTCCAACTTCCAACCCCCAGAGCTGCTCTAGGAAAATACCATGGTCGAGCTTTCAACACCGTCCCTCACCAAAGATTCTAAATAAAATGTTGCTGTCATTGGATTAAAGGTCTCTTATGGATTGGTTAGCCGCTGGGGGCGAGAAAAAGAAATATGGCTAGTTCTCACAGTAGAAGGAAAACAAACAAACAAACAAAGAAGTCCTACAGGGACTGATATTGGGACCAGTGCTATTTAACTTACACAAGACATTAGAAGCCTCAAGATTCGTATTGTATCTGTTTCTTAAAATTTGCATTTATTTCTGAGCTGCTCTGTGCAGGTTCACTTTGAGCTATAATTTAGATTCCAAGCCACTCTGCATAAAATGAAGTGTAAATGGCTATAAAAAATTTCCCCTTTGGTCAAAGTGGATGACATTTACAGGCTGAGAAGCCACTCCAGAACAGGATTAAGCCTGACAAATTGCAAACGAATAGGTCCAGGGGCTTTTTTTGTAAAAGGGAAGTAAAAGGTATTCACTTTCCTCAATAATCCCTTTTGTGTAGGAGCAGGGGTCCATGTCTTGTTCTTTCTTATATTAAAACAATGAGATGGTAACTAAGTGGTGTGTATTCTTGCTTGTACGTTTTTTAAAACTTTGCCATTTACACTTGCCTTGCCTTTCCACAGGCCTCCAATAGAACTCTGAATGGACTATAGAGTTTTGCAGAGCTCTGTCAAACTTTGCCCAAATGGGAATTTAGGAATCTGGCCTGCTGGCTGTATCCAGTTCCCCACTCCTGCAGCAAATCTATGAGCAGAAATGATATGAACCAGAAATAAACTGATTCATCCACAATATCCTATGAATATTAAAATATTCTGGAACATGTAACATGCATTTTTGAACTTCACAGAGGCATTTGGCTGACTGCATGAATTCTGGAAGAGAGAGACCACTGTCTGATCTTGTAAGGCAGTTCTTAGATTTGTAATCCACTCAGGTAATCTTGCTGGAACATAATAAGCATACCAAGTGTTAACTATCACTCCAGCTGGTCATTTGAATTCACCACTATTCTGTCATACAGTCAACTGAAGTAATAACAAACATCTGATAGATTATCATTTTCCAGCTTGCTTTTGGTCGGCTTGATAAGCAATCTGTGATAGCTTATCAGTGTTAACAGGCTCACATGCTCATCCAGAACAGAGAATGCAACTGCAGTCACCAGAAGAAAAAAAATGTATCACATTAATGTGAGCCTTATAAATGAGAATAAGGAATTTCAATATCAGTAGAAAGCACAAAGGCAGAAGAAGCAGTAGCAAGGTAATCAAGGAGGTGGACAACAAAGCCAAAGCTGCTCAAATATTTATTAATAGGATTAGCAAACTAAATCCAATTTGGGTGCACAGTATTTTTCTAAAACAGCATAATTAAAACCTTGTACTAGAAGTATATTATCCATAATACATGCTGCAAAAGATTATTAATCCCCAGTACGTTTAATATAATAGTATAAAACAATACTCTTAAGAGCATAAAAAGGCAATATGTAATATGTACATACTGCAAGATTTGCCATCTTTTAGCATGCTAGCTTTTACTTCCTTGGGTTCCCTGTGAACCCAGTTAATACCCGGTTTGATACCGAATGAACAAATGTGTTATCTGTACCACCCTGCAATATATATACACAAGTCAAGATGTGTCTAGGTGAAACTGCCTTATACACAGCCAGACCATTGATCCAACAAGCTCAGTACTATCTAGTCTAATTGGCACTGATTTCCCAAGGTGCTGCTAATGAGATCCCATGCACGGCCCTCAGTTCAGCTTGCTGAGATCTTTTAAAACTGGAGATTCTGAGCACTGAGCTTCAGAATGTCAACATGCAGGACATGCGCTCTAACCATGAAGCTTGATTTCGATACCGTCCTCCTGGGTACCTAAGTCACATACACTTAAGATGCACACAGTATTCATTTCAATTCCTTGGTTGGGGGCATTCATGTCTCTGAACAGAGGTGATATGCTTCTGATGTTTGCCAATATGTGTAGCAACATTTGCCCCTAACCTTTAGCAGTAGGTAAAGATTCTTCTTATTTTTGCCATGTTCTTAACCCCTAAATGATGATGGCACAGCATTTTTCCAGGGCATCTTAGAGATGGGGAGAACCACTGGCCACCACAAAAATGTGGTGGTCATTAGCAAAGCAAATAAGAAAGGATTTCTAGCAAGCAGGACAATTCACTTATTAAAAACATAGCCAGGGCACCAAAACAGGACACAAAAATTTCATACCTGTCCCAGTGGAGACATAATAAGGAAACGCACCATCAATAGACTTAGTGGAGTACACCCAGCAATGAGTGCACGCAGCAACTTATAACTGGCATTTACAATAAATTTTATCACAATGAAATTCAATAAAGAGGTTATATGCTAAGGGAAATATTAAGTAAGCAGCCATTCAAAATATTCCCCAAAATATTATATATATGTCTCTATTGCCACTGATATATCTGCTGAAATTTACAGGCAAGTATATTTCACAAACCGGTTTTACATGGCATATTTTGGGTCAAAAAGACATTCAATTAAAAACGGAATATCGAACAATGCCTTATTATGAAGGGATAAAGAAAATTTATGCTAATCCATGGTTTTATAAGAGGACAACAGAGGACGAGATGGTTGGACAGTGTTCTTGAAGCTACTAACATGAGTTTGACCAAACTGCAGGAGGCAGTGGAAGACAGGAGTGCCTGGCGTGCTCTGGTCCATGGGGTCACAAAGAGTCGGACACGACTAAACGAATAAACAACAACAATGGTTTTATATCATTAATCCTTTTTTCCCCCCCATTGCCTTATGGCTTTCCTTGAGCATAGTATTCCCTGGGTTTGCTGGACTTCTATGTAATGAAACAAGAAGGACGATGGCTAGGATAAGGCATCTTTCAGAATATATGAAATTACCATCTTTATGTTCATTGCTTCATACCCTAGTGAGTGATGACTTTTGACAAATACATAACAATTTGTTAGCCTTGCTTGCTAACCTGAATGACACTCATGCAATACCCTTGCATTTTGTCCTATTGTCTTCTGAAGGCCATAGCTGCTGATTAAATTCTAGGAAAGGCAACAGAAGTAGCCTCTAACATTTAATATATTTGAAAATTGCTTTGAAGATGTTACTTTATTCAGGCATACTAAAAAAAATGTAATACTTGCTCAAGTTTTAGCTTGTATGCTCTGATCTTGAAAGCCCCATTTTTTAATTAAAAACAAATCCTAATATTCTTCAGCATCAATCAATATGCTTATTTGCATGACGGAAGGTCACTTGGTGTATATTATGCTATCCCAACACAAATTAAACTAAACTCAAGCATATACTCCTCCATCATTAATCACTCAAGGCCATTGAGCAAGGCAGCTAATAACAATTCCAAAGCTACAAGAACAGAAATGGATTTGGGACTATATATTGAACCTTATAGACAGCATCTTAAAAAGCAGAGACATCACCTTGCCAACAAAGGTCCGTATAGTTAAAGCTATGGTTTTCCCAGTAGTGATGTATGGAAGTGAGAGCTGGACCATAAAAAAGGCTGATCACCGAAGAATTGATGCTTTTGAATTATAGTGCTAGGGGACTCTTGAGAGTTCCATGGACTGCAAGAAGATCAAACCTATCCATTCTGAAGGAAATCAGCCCTGAGTGCTCACTGGAAGGACAGATCGTGAAGCTGAGGCTCCAATACTTTGGCCACCTCATGAGAAGAGAAGACTCCCTGGAAAAGACCCTGATGTTGGGAAAGATTGAGGGCACAAGGAGACGGGGACGACAGAGGACGAGATGGTTGGACAGTGTTCTTGAAGCTACCAGCATGAGTTTGACCAAACTGCGGGAGGCAGTGGAAGACAGGAGTGCCTGGTGTGCTCTGGTCCATGGGGTGACAAAGAGTCGGACATGACTAAATGACTAAACGACAACAAATTGAACCTTATGAATGTTGCAAATCTACTTCCTGCCTCCTTTTTGAAACATTTTCAAGATAACCTGTGTAGAACTCTTTGCCTACTTCTCTATAGAAACCCAGTAGTATATGCAAAACATCTCAAGCTATGCTGACTTAATGATGTTGTTCTCTTTGTGATGTGAAAGCATGGAGCTTCGCATATTGTTATCACTCCATCAACCACTGATTTATAGGGACAGAGGTGAATTTTGTGATACAATTCTCACCACAAAAGTATGAAAGTGCAATAAAGTACATATTTTAAGATAAAATACATTTAGTAAAGCATACATTGAGATAAAATGTACATTTAAATAAGTTCCTAAATATGAAGTTGGCTGGAAATGACGAGTGAACATATACAGAACTGGCATGGATTGGGAATAGACTAATACATCCCATCTGATTTATAGGAGGGAGTCTATGCATATAATCAGCAGACTTTTATGCATATAATCATTAAACTTTTTATCACCACTCCATTCTGTGGGTGGCAGATCAATGGTTCGAATGCTACCCCACAGAGAAAAGTCCTGGAACACAGATTCATAGTGAACCTGGCTACTGAACCCTTCTCCCTGCTAAAGGGCCCTATGCATATTATTGTAATTATGCTCTATGATTCATGCAATTTGACTCTTTATTATTCAGGGTTGGCCTGTACCTGGACAGTTGAGGTTGTGGACAGGAAATGGTTAAAGTGCAAAGACTCTGTAGAGTAACCCTGAAAGTTCAATATCTTTTGCTGAATCTTAATACATTAGCTATTCCCACCCAGCTCTTGGAAGATAACCCTGTGATTTTGTTTTCTTTTTGCTGTTTGGTTTATGTTTACAAAGTATTTAAAATGTCAATTTCATCGATTCTGTCTGTTTTACGTAGATTATTTTGTTGGAAACTGCAGTTACTGCTGTTGAGGGAGAGGGAAGAGCCTCAAATTTTGAAAATGTTGTCAAATCAGTTCTTAGTTGTAACTATTGTTTAATAGGCATGAAAAGAAGAGAACGCTCCTTTAGTGTAGCCTTGTTCATTTTGAATCTGATAGTAAAGAGAGGGATTAGTTGAGTCTCTCTAGTCAGGAGTTATCAAAGATGGCATTCAAGGTAAGCCTTTATCAGTGAGAGAACTGTACAGTTGAGGTGTAACTGAAGGGATGCAGTGATTAACATGTTCTCCTTAGGTCCTAGTCCTCGGTTATGTAGCTGGTGTGGTATAGCAAAAGACATTGGTTTGCTCTTAATTCTGCATACCAAGAGGGCCACAATAATTGCAAAGAAAAAGACATACCCTATTTCTTCACAATTGCCATCTATTACTTCATTGGATGGTGCTTAATTTAATGACTCAACATTTTCTCCCTGCCTGCAAATATTTGATTTTTTTTCTGAACTGATGGAGAAAACATGGGACTCTGAATGGAATTAAAATCAACGTAGCTATATGAAGTATCCTCCCAAAGAAGCTTTACTATCTGTTGTACTACTACGACAAGATGAGGCATGACCATTCATGCAAAGCCATCAGCTCTCGAATCCGCATGATGAAGCTTAATTCCTTTTAATGGCTTTAGGACTGAAGCATTAGATGAGCAATTCCAGAGAGCACACATATAATCATGGTTATCGCCACCGTTTTCTATTTGTGGCACCTTTTATTCTTGTTCTTACTTTTTAAATGCATGAAGATACCATGGCTGATCAAGGCAAATACCTCTCATTTATCAGTACTCTTCCTAAATTACCAAGTCTCAGTTTGAACGGGACTTATTGAATGCTGAAAAGTTGTTCAGGGTATTTGGGAAGCTTATGGAAACACATAATGAAGTGGTACGGTAACTTGTCCATATGGGCTAAAGAACTGGGACACTGAAGCCAATCTCACCCCATTTGCTCTCAACCTGTAGTTCAATGTGAATTGTTTGCATGAGAGATTTGAAAGTACAATGGGTGGTGGCAACTCTCCCTACAAAACAGATAAAAAACAGTTTCCACTATGTATTGCCTTCCCAATAACTGATAAAGTAGAAGGTTTTGGTTTTTTACAGCAGTAGAAAGGAAGCAGTTTATTCACCTCCCCACCCCACTGCAGCCCTAGGGGCACCCACTGATAACCAATCAAATTAGTATTGCATTCTATGGTTTATAAGGGATCAAAGTGACAAAAGCACATTTTCTCATGTCCCTGTTTTGCTTAAAATAGATGTTCAGCTAATCTGTATTTATACCAGAGAATAAAATCACATTTCTCAAGACATGATACTATAATTAACTTATTTGCACACTGCATATAGTCAACTCTCATTAACTAATGAAATGCATCGGATATGTTTGCACTGTATAAGTACGTTCCTGTGAAATTTTAAGTAACCCTTTGGAAGCCAGTTGTCACTGAGTCACAATGGGCAATAAAGGATTTGTGCAAGAATGGTAAAGTTAAAGGGACCATTAGGTCCAGTCATGACCGACTCTGGGGTTGCGGCGCTCATCTCACTTTATTGGCCGAGGGAACCGGCGTACAGCTTCCGGGTCATGTGGCCAGCATGACTAAGCTGCTTCTGGCAAACTAGAGCAGCCCATGGAAATGCCGTTTACCTTCCTGCCGGAGCGTTACCTATTTATTTACTTGCACTTTGACATGCTTTCGAACTGCTAGGTTGGCAGGAGTCGGGACCGAGCAACGAGAGCTCAACCGGTCACGGGGATTCAAACCGCCGACCTTCTGATCGGCAATTCCTAGGCTCTGTGGTTTAACTCACAGCACCACCCACGTCCCTTGCAAGAATGGTACCATTGACCTAAACACTAATGGGGCTTCCAGATAGCAGCTCAGTGGTAGAACACATGAAGAATGTCCTAGGTTCGGTCCCCAACATCTCTAGGCATGGCTGGGAAAGACCCCTGTCTAAAATCCTGGAGGGACTCTAGAAAAGCTTATGATTGTAAGGGTTCACAGGCAGCAATAACAAGACCGGGATGATTCATTGGTATGGATTTTTAACATAAAAGCTCAAAAGTTTTACTATTTTATACGGGACTAATTTGTACCAGGGGATCATGCTGTATGAATTCATGCCTGCACATTGCTAAAAGCTACGAGTTATTTTTATGAGCTTGGACATGTCCTGGAATTATTCTGTATTGATTGTTTTCACCAGTTCCTCAGAGCAGATTCAAGGAAAGGCACAAAAATTTGAACATTTCCCTCACTTGAAAAACAGCAATAAAAGATATAAATGTTACTGCTGACTAGGGATATATGGGCCAACATGTCTCCACATTTGCAAAACCAGCTCCATTTTGCCCTGTTTGTGGGCGAACATTTTGCTGGCTGGGGCTGATGCAAATTGTAGTCTGAAACATCTGGAGGGCACCAGGTTGAGGACAGCTGCTCTTATATGGCAGGCTGTCAGATACCCAAATAATAAGCTAGGTTTCTTTTGTGCAGTTAACATGCTTTGCCGCTGTGACTGCTATAGCTTTATGGTATGATATATGTGTTATCCATAATGGCAAGCTTCCCTGGGTGTTTTTGTATATGTAGAACTCCCCCTTTCATGGAAAAAACAAACATACTGCAAGAGCAGCTTTAAAATTCATAGCTGAAGTTGCCCTCACAACAAAAACCAAAGATTCTAATTCTTTAGAGGACGTGATGCATTGGTAACACCAACAAACTGATTTTCTATGTAGCTATGTGCATCACGTTGCATTCAGGAGGCTAAGAAGGTTCTTTTAAAATCCACCCACACGAATCATTATGTACTGTATTATATTAAATTATATTGATTCATGAAGCTATATCTGTGGTGCAACTTGCTGGAAGGGATATGTGCAGGTAATTTTTCTCCTGGTCTATACTGTAGAATTATGAGCATGAAAGATTGGAGGGAAGATTACTTTCTATTTATATACCATCGCTATTAATGACTATTTTTCACCTTTTGCAAGTTTTCTTTTAAAAAAACCACAACAACTAAAGATACAGTGTACGGGGCAAACAATAAGCCACACTTCTCTCACAATAAGCTCTCCTACTCCCTTGAACCGCTTTTGCTTTGCAGGGTTCCAGGGTTCAAATTTCTGAGGTAAACGTGGATCTGCAACACCAGCAGGGCTATAAATAAGCAACAAGGATGGGAATATGTTTGGTGGAAGTGACTGACAAGGACTGGTACCCTTTCAGGGCTGTGTATCAGTCGGGGGGGGGGAGTATGTTCTTACCTCCTTAATCAATAAGGAAGATGCTCCATCTCTTTCTACATCTTGGTAAGTGGCTGGGCCAAGTACAGGTTAGTCAGTTTACCCGTCTGGCAGGTGAAATTGTTTTGTTTACGGTTACTATTTATTTATATGCCACATTTCGGCCAAAAAAAAAAAAGGCCTCCAAGGCAGCTTGGCAAGAATAAGCACACAGATGCAAATAAAAATTCAAAACAAAATATTAACTCACCCATGCAAATTGCACATGCCATAGACATTCTCCCAGCCTTCACCTGATGTGGAGGATTCTTGTTGTTGTTGTTTAGGCGTTTAGTCGTGTCCGACTCTTCGTGACCCCATGGACCAGAGCACGCCAGGCACTCCTGTCTTCCACTGCCTCCTGCAGTTTGGTCAAACTCCTGCTGGTAGCTTCGAGAACACTATCCAACCATCTCGTCCTCTGTCGTCCCCTTCTCCTTGTTCCCTCCATCTTTCCCAACATCAGGGTCTTTTCCAGGGAGTCTTCTCTTTCTTCTCATGAGGTGGCCAAAGTATTGGAGCCTCAGCTTCAGGATCTGTCCTTCCAGTGAGCTCTCAGGACTGATTTCCTTAAGAATGGATAGGTTTGATCTTCTTGCAGTCCATGGGACTCTCAAGAGTCTCCTCCAGGAGGATTCTTAGCTACCAGCTAACCTGTTTACTACATTGCAACTCTTGTTGGGAGATGTGTCTCGCTGGCTGGGAGAGCATTGGCCACACATGTGCCCTTGCAGCTGGCTAGGCATAAAAGCCAGAAGCACTTTCCTGCCTCAGTGCACTGACTTGGGCTGTATACACTTTTTAAGCATACTGCTTCCCCCACACTGGAATACCCCTCACAGAGTTACAATTATCAGCCAACTTTAACAAGCTACAGTTCCCATGATTCCCTGGGGGAAGTCATGTGATCTAAATGTGTTTCAAATGTACAGTGTATACAGCTTTAGGCCTTCTGTTCCATTTAAGTCAGTGTGGTGTGATGGTCTCGGCGGCATTTACAGGATGGTAGTGGCCTTTTCTGTGGTGGCTCCCCAGGCGAGGATGCTATCCCCAGAGAAGCTCACTTGGCGCCATTATTACATGTTTTGCACCAGGCAAAAACATTCCTCTTTATCCAGGCCTATGGCTATTAAATAATCTATAGCCTGCAAAAGTGTATGGGGAGAGGACTGTTATTGTGATTCTTATTTTAATAGTAGGCTGTCTGTCAGTATGCTTTTTACTTTGTTTTTATTATGTATTTATCATTGATGTTCTGTAATATGTTTTTAATGGTGTACACTGCCCTGGGATCTTTTGATAAAGGGTGGTATTTAAATCAAATAAATAATAATAATACCAACATTTATTATATACAAATCTGAAGGGCAGCAAATTGGAATGTGTCGATATCTATAAATGGACACCTTCCCACTTTCAGTGCTATTGATGTTTGCTCTCTTACGTCTGTGGTACACTTTTTGCATAGTTGGTTATTTACAAGGACGTTGTTAAATACTGTGGCTCTTGATGTTGTGACAACAACAAAAAAGAGAGACTGCTATAAAAGAGATATTTGGGGGTTTTCTTTTACTGACAACATCTCACATATTTCCCAAGTTGCTACTATATCACACTGCACATTACCTTGGCTGACAGCTTGGGAGGTTGTGTTTTATTAAAACGCTAACATACCAGCAATTTCTTCCACCTCCCCCATAAAATACATTGAGTATATGTTCTGCAAGTGTTCTGTAGAAAATGTATTCGGGGGCCTGAGAATAACACTTGGTAGCCCTTTGCCCAAATCCAGCACTAGCCTTCTTTCCCCTGCCAAACTGTTAATGGGAAACAGAAAGATGGTGGTGCTACAGTGAACTCCTTCTATCAATGGGAAAGAGCCTCCGTGGGTCTAGCACCACACATTCAAGCTCACTGCTCTGCTCATGGATCTCTGGGCTGAAGCTCCAACACCATATTTTCCCTTATATACTTGATCCTGGGCATAATCCACCCACACTCCACACACCATACTCTTAAGTGTGCTGTGTAGGAGATCTGTTTGTACACACAGATTGTCTCTCACTGAACGGGGGCTCCACTCTCCAAAGTGAGAGTCAAGTTCCTATCCATGCTTAACTCTGAAGTCTTGGGCTGTGTGCACACTATACATTTAAAGCACATTTAGGTCTATTCATTGCATCCTGTTTCTGCATTTATCTGCGATTATTTTTTTGAAAAAAGATATGCATGAAAAAATGCATTTTAAGTAATATTTAACCATGCCTTTTATCACAAAATATGTAACTAAATATACATTTTATCTCTAGCTTTATTATTCTGAAAAATGTATGAATGGTTTAACAATTAACAAAATTTACAAAGCACTGCATAAAAGATAAGAACAGTGCTACAAAAAAAAGCAGAATACAATAATTTCACATTCCCTTAACCAGCAGTACACTTGACTCACACCCTAATCTGGGAAAGCCTGGGTAAAAAGAAAAGATTTTAGCATCTGTCAAAAGCACATAATCACTGGTGCATGTCTTATTTTTTAGGGAAGAATTTTCCACACAGCAGGAATCTAAAATGCCTACTTAATGAATGCTGATGTGTTTTTTTGATCTGAGTAATTTCACATAAAATTTGGAGAAAAGAGAAAATCCTAGGATTAATTATGTTCTGATCTGTCCATTAGTCAAAGAGGTGTGGCACAGGTGAGTCTGCATCAAATTCAGAGAAATTTGGTCAGGTAAGGTAAAGGTAAGTCCAGTCAAACTTGACTATGGGATGGAGTGCTTATCTTGCTTCAGGCCGACGGAGCCAGTGTTTGTCCACAGACAACTTTCTGGGTCATATGGCCAGCATGACTAAACTTCTTCTGGTGCAACAGGACACTGTGACGGAAGCCAGAGCACACAGAAACGCCATTTACCTTCCCTCTGCAGTGGTACCTGTTTATCTACTTGCACTGGAGTGCTTTCGAACTGCTAGGTTGGCAGGAGCTGGGACAGAGCAATGGGAGCTCACTCTGTCACGCGGATTTGAACTGCCAACCTTCTGATCAGCAAGCTCAAGAGGCTCAGTGGTTTAGACCACAGTGCCAGCCACGTCCCTTGTACTTAGTCAGGCATCCCTATTCAAAACACAGGATTATGTTTTTGGTTGACTCCTTGTCTTCATGGAATAACACAGCAAGATATTATAGTGACTGATTCCAACACAAGGAGAAAGTGAGATCAAATGTTGGGATTGCTCCAATGACAAATAAATGCCACTTTGCCACGACCAGTCTTCAACTAAGAATGAGAAGATCTCCTCTATTCCATTCCTTTATTGTTCTGTGGGTTTGCTCTGCTTTCATCTCCTGAATTCTCTAGTTTAACTCTGCCTTCTAAATGAATTCCAGAATCCAATCATGTAAAGTCATCGTATTTGCCCCTCCTGTACTATCAATATGAAAGAGCAGGTGAATGAAGCACTGCACTAAGTACATATAAAAATTATGATGTTTTACACATGAGCGTCTTTGTGTTTGTAAAACACACACACACACACACAAAAACAACAACCACCAGAATCTTGATACAGTCATTTCAATAATCTCGTCAAGATTGCTCCCCCCCCCAGGTGTTTTTTTAATCAATACACACAAGTTCATGCATGCAGTTTTAGAAAATGCCATGGCAGTGGGGTGGGGAGAATCTTGAAGCGTTAATACATAAAATCACATCAAGACTCCTTTTTAGCAGCGTTTGGTATACAAACACATGAACATTGTTAACGTAGAGGAGGAGAAAAGTTACATGGGAAAGGCAGGAGCTGAAAGCTGTGGCAAATTGTGAATGCACTGTGTACTCTGGGAATTTTTTGAAATACTGTACAACACAAAATAATGCAGGATACCTAAGACACCAGTTCTGCTTGGGCAACCTGACCAAATCATTTCAAAGTCAAAAATCGGTAGGGTTAGAAGTAGAAGATAGTGTATTTTATAAGTGATAAAATGTGAAGTTTTTATGGTTAAAGTAAGTGTGAGGGGAAAATTATGATATATGTAAACTGCTAAAGATGAAGTAAAATGAAAATCAGATAGGTGGAACTTGAGGAAGCCCACTTAATGTTTAGAAAAATAAGGATATGACAAGAATTTGTTTGTATTGCTTGTCTTTTCTGTTTGTGTTTTTTATTTGTGTTATAAAATGAATTTTTTTTGTGGAAAAAAAAAATCTTAAGATGGAAGTCAGGCAAGGAAAATTTCAAAAGTATCCTCATTCTTATGCAGTCAGAGACTGCAATGCCCTGGCCACTAACATGTACTTAGATTCCATTGGATTTGAGCAGCACCTGTGCCCATACTTCTGGACATAGGAAATTGCCCACAGACATCAGCAAAGTCACTGCAGATTTGCTGTGCTGTCAGAGTGGATCAATCTGTACTTAAACATAAATAAATTAAAAAGTCAATAAAATCAATAGTGTCATTTTTGTTTTGTAGAAGGGTGTCACGTCACTTGTAGACAGCATACCTAGAGGCCTTGTCTTCCTGTCACTGGCATTCGTTATTGCATTTAACATCTATAAGTCACATCCATCACTTCAAAACCACATTCCAAAACTCCAACTAGGAAATTCCAACCAGGTCTGTGCTTAGGTAGAATTCAATGCAGCCAGTGAAATGTACCGGTAAATGCTTTTCTTGGTATCCAGAATTACAGTGCATATCTCTCTTTGGGTTATATGTCTTCCAAACATATCCTTTTAACAGAATAGGCTCAATCTGTCCTTTGTGCACAGACTTCAGACCTATCATCCGCTCACCTATATATTTTAGTCAACTCTTTCCTGATCTTCAAGGTCAAAGCAAAGTCAGGGAGCATTCTTACTAGTATTTTCTTATGCAAAAGGGTTACATTGCAATAATAATAATAATAATAATAATAATAATAATAATAATTTATTATACCCCGCCCATCTGACTGGGTTTCCCCAGCCACTCTGGGCAGCTTCCAACAAAAGATTAAAAATACATTAGAACATCAGTTATTAAAAACTTCCCTAAACATTGCTAGAATATCACACGCACCACCGCATATTATTTGCGACCAGTGACCACCACTGACTCGTCTCCTCTGAGTGCCAAAGAATTAGGTGGAGGGTAGTCTGTTTTGCTTCAAGCCAGGCTTTTCAAAAAGCAGACAAACACTACTTTTTTTCCTTCTGCAAAACTTTAAGTGAGAGAAAAGACCTTGTCCCTTCCTCCAAGTCTTCAGTGCTTGAAAAAGAACTTGGGGGAGGTGGGGCAGCTTTAAAGCCTAGATAGCTCAGTTGGATAGAGTGTGGTGCTGACAACACCAAGTTTGCATGTTCAATCCCTGTATGGTAAGGTTACCAGATTTTTTCCAAAGTGTCCGGGGACACTTTTCAACTTCAATGGATTTTGTATGGGGACTGATTTGTAAATCCGGGCACTGTCCTGGGAAACTGGGACGTCTGGTAACCTTACTGTAGGGGACAACTGCATATTCCTGCATTGCAGGGGGTTGGGCTAGAATGATTATCTTCAGGGTCCCTTCCAACACCACAATTCACAAGTCTATGATTCACTTTGTCCTGGGGTCTTGCAGAGCTAGAAGCAGCCTGTCTGCATTTGAATGATCTCAGCGGAGGGGCAGTCACTAAAGGAGGAGAGGCAACCCAGGGAGTGGATTTGTGGGGCTCTGGCTTGCAGCCACCAAATACCAAGATATACAATGGTACCTCGGGTTAAGTACTTAATTCATTCTGGAGGTCCGCTCTTAATCTGAAACTGTTCTTAACCTGAAGCACCACTTTAGCTAATGGGGCCTCCTGCTGCTGCTGCGCCACCGGAGCACAATTTCTGTTCTCATCCTGAAGCAAAGTTCTTAACCCGAGGTACTATTTCTGGGTTAGTGGAGTCTGTAACCTGAGGTACACGCATTATTGGTGCTGCTGCTGTGGAAACTGCTTTCACCGCTTGGTGGCAAACTACAGATATGAGGATGGCAACCATTCTTCATAGTATTACTTTTCAATGATGTCCATGTGGAAAAAGGAAACAAATTAATTCACATCCACATGAGCCACTGGAAACAATTCACTCTAAGTGCCAGTTAGTAGGAAGCAAGCTTCTTTGGGTGCAACTTGGTTTAGTTTGTTATCAAGGCACAGTCCTTCATAATGCCAACTTTTTAAAAAGATGAAATTTTAATTCCTCCTCCCAGTAGCTGCAAAGTGTGATGCTTGAGTGCCCTTCCTCATTTGTTTTTCATCATGTATCACTGCCTAGAAGCAATCATTAGCTAATTTGCTGATTTATAGCTGTAGCTTATGAGTTTTAAAACAGTGCTAAACCACAAAGGTTTCTTTCTCAGTGTTACAACAATAGCAGAATGCTGCCACTAGTATACAAAGCTGCATACATCAAGAAAATGTACATGGAAGCGCTTTCCCTGCAGGAAACACATAATGTTTGCAGCAGCCCTTAGCTCCAATGACATCCCAAACTGCTCTCGTATTACTTTCCTGTTTTCTTCCAGAGCTATGCCTTGGACTGTCACCTATTTGTTGCACAGAAAGCACAGCTGGGTAGGAAAAAGCATGAAAGCTGTCACCTATCAGAACAAGGTCACAAAACAACTTTAGTGTGTGAACACAATTGCTATTATTTGTGCTGGCTCCCAGTGGCATACATCGTGAAAAACAAATTGCTTTTTGTTTTTGTTCCCCCATCTTTTTGACAGAGCCCAGGATCCAAAGTATACTAGAGTTTGTTTCATATTTGATTCCCCACCCCTCTGCATCTATAAAGCACAAAGGCCCGTATTGAAAAGTTCCCTCATGCTGTGAACAGGATCATTTACCTTGGGCTTAATAAAAAGCTGGTAAAACCTCTCCTTTAATTTGCTTCTTTCTACTTTTACCCAACTCTCATGCTAGCCCGGATTCCCAGGAAAAGGTTTGTTGTAAATGCTCAGTGATATTTAGGGATGGCGAATATGTCAGTTTTTGTTTCCCTTTGTTTTTCATTTTTTCCCTTCTCAAGCTCGGTTCTCCACATCAGTTTGCGCTTAAAAAAAAAAAAAGTCCTAATGAAAACACATCAGTTTTTTAGTGCATTTCTCCCAATATATACATTTGTGAACATGGGAAGCTGTTTTACATCAAGTCAGAGCATTGATCAGCCTAGCTCAATTTTGTCTGCAGTGACTAGTTGCAATTTTGCAAAGTTTCAGACAGGACTGTCTCCCAGCTGTACCTCAAGATGCTGGGGGCTGAATCTTGGGACCCTCTGTAGGCAAAGCAGATGCTCTCCTATTGAGCTATAGCCCTCCCCCATATGCAAATCTACCTAACATGCACATTTCTGCAAGTAATTTCCCCCGCTATAAAGCACATCTTATGTTACTTCCATGCATTTTAATGCACACTTTCCCCTAATAGTTTAGTTAGTTTTTTCCCCCTACACATTATTTGTTAGAGAACAGCATCACAAAATTTGGAGAGCTTCAAATTTCAAAGGACAGCTCCATTTTGGTTTGCGTGTTTCAGGACGGGCAGATTAAGTAGATTCACATTAAAATGCAAATGGAACCCAGTTTATTCCACATCCCTCCTGATGTTAGTCAGTAAAGATGTTTCTACTACTACTACTAGGAAAATAAGCTCAGGACATAACTGTTCATGTAAATGGGGTCTTTTCATGTAAGACTGCAAAAAGCAAATTCATACAACAAGGGGATTCCTCTTCCATTCTGCAGCAGTAAGTCAATTATGCATTTCCAAAGTGCTTTCCTTTCCCCCTATTCTTTTCCTATTCCGCCAATCAATTTCATAAATTCTTACATGAGTTCACTCTTTTGACATTATAGGGTAGTCACACCAATAGACTCCTCACTGGAACATTGATTTGGGATGCATGCTTCAGCTGAAGTAACATCTCCCTCATTTCACTGATTTTTGTGGGATACATAGAGGTTATTTTGCTGGAAATTTCTGCATCAAGGCTTAAACGTGTTAAGCACTTCTGAATTTGACCTTTATAGGTCTATTACATAGGAAGAGGAGAAAAAAAATACTGAGTATGAATTTCCTTATACAATAATTCATTTTTATTAGCCCATGCTTTTTAAAAAACAAAAACTACACAAAATTTAGTATACTAATCAACAGTTTTCCTAAAGCATACAGCCTTTAAGGTGTTTAGGATAATTGAAACACATTTCTTTATTGGGCTTTAAAACTGCTTTTTAAAACTGTTCTCACCCTAATTGCCTAGCAGCTTAACAGTTCACCAGTCATCTAACAATGTTTATACATTAATTTTATCATATATATTTCACCATGAGTTGATCCTGGCAAACAATTGATTCGAGACTTTGAAAATTCTGAAACTTGATTCTGGAACAGAAATTAAATTTACAAAAGAATAATTAACAGTGCCACCTTATACATGTCTACTCAGAAGTAAGTCTCAATGAGTTCAATAGGATTTGCTCCCTGGTAAGTGAGTACATGAGTACTGCCTCCTATGAACACTTATTTGGAGCTAAGCTCCATTAAGCCTAAAGGGACTTTCAGCTAAGTAAGCATGCAAAGTGTTCAGCTGCATTTGGGTACACTTCTATATAACAGTGGGGCACAAGAAGTATGGGATAAATGGAAAATTATCTATCTATCTATCTATCTATCTATCTATCTATCTATCTATCTATCTATCATCTATCTATCTATCTATCTATCACTTGGTGCCCTTCACATGTTTTGAAGTACAATTCCCATCAGGCCAGAGATTATGAGAGTTTTAGTCCAAAACATGGAGTGAACCAGATTGAAGCAGGGAAGTATGAAGTGGGATTCATTCATCCTCTCTCCAAACAGCTGACTAGCAGTATCACCAGTGTTCTGCCCAAGCTAAGCGTGTTCAAAAGGCTGCAATTGCAGACCTTTCAACAGGTTATATTTGGATTGGGGCACTGAACTTTGGAAGACAGTTAAACTACCGTATTTTTCTGTGTATAACACCCCCCCGTTTATAAGACGCCCCCTATATTTGTGGACTCAAAATTAAGAAAATGGGGGGACATTGCCCCTGTGTATAAGACTCACCCCCCCTTTTAACATTTTTTTAAGTAAAAAAAACACACCACCTAGTCTTATACATGGAAAAGTACGGTACTTTTGCTGCCTGAATTTTTCTGTAAACCACTGGTTCCATAATGTCCCATTGATACCCACACATATCCAATAATAGCTTTGTGCTTCTGAACACTTAAATGTTCCTTTGAACAGTAATTAGAAAGCTGCAAAACATGTAGAAAACACGTGCATTTTCAAATTAGAAAAAAAAAGTGAGATACATGAGTGGGATCCATATATCATAGGTTTTTGTTATTCTAAGAAAAAGACACTTAGGAGTAAAATTGCTCCATGCGTTTTTACTAGTGCTGACTCTAAAACTGGCAAATGACAGAATTCAAACTGAATAGCAATGTTCCCACAACCTTAAATATTACTGCAAATATTCTGTAGCGTTACTAACACCCAGAGTGCCTTGGTTTTGACTTGCTGCTGAATTCTACTAAAAGTGGACTGTGGAATTTGGTTTGACATTGTCAGTCCTTTTAAAGCAGAGTAATATTCAAAAGTAGTCTGCAAACCCTATTAATACATAACAAAAATGGGGAGGTTGCCATGGATATGTAGGGGGGAAGCATGCTAGCATGCCTCCCTCTGTCCCCATTTTCATTGTCTTCCACTACTTTGAAGGCAACTATCTGCAGCCAGCAGGGAGCATCTCTGTAGATGGGAATATACAATTGTCAATTAAATCTGAAGCATGTTCGTTTATCTAAGAAGAGCTATATTGTTTTCAGCACCATAGAAAGAACAATGGAGATTTAAGACTGGAACGTTGTGGACAATGGAGTGAGTACATCTCTTGTCAGCTGACACAGGCAGGAACAAAGATCCATGGGAAGTAGGCCCGGCTTCCTCAGTTTTTCAGATTTGCCAAGCAGCCAAGTACTGATGGAGTCAGTGAAAAAAACAACAATCCTAGCTGCCTACTTACCCCACCCCAGCTCAGGAAGAAACACTGAATGATATGAAATACCCTATAAATGTGTGCCCTCTTCAGTCATCAATGCTGCCTCACCTTGGCTGCTATGGGACACTACAACTAAGCAAAGTTATTCCCAGGTGTGACCTTACTAGTGCATTAAAAAAGATAATATTTAATAGGTCTGTTTTCACATTCTGAGAGGCTCAGGAGCAGAATATGTCATCATCATTTGTTCTCGCTGAGTTTACTGTGTGTGTGGCCCCTTCTATGCGTAAGGCCAGCATGCTTAGCCCTGCTACCTTCTTCTCAAAGGGCCTGAGGATTACTACTGCTTTTCTATTAAAAATGACACTCCTGACATTCAGCCCCCTTATTGCTGGCTTGTAACCGTTTTATGATTACCATATCCAGACATGAGAGTGTGTCCCCCCTGCTCCGCATGTACCCTCACTTCAATCAAGAAGATAATTCCCGCTGTTCTTAGGACTGGCCTCGTTTTCCTGGCTGCACATGTGGACATTTCATCTGCCCAAGCAACTGGCAGTGATTTGCATGTCCGGCTTAATGTTTGCATCTCAAAATTGCAACTCGCAACACAATAGCTATAATTCAAAACCAAGTTCATGATATAAATGGAAATGCCTGGGCTTTGTAAAGTGCGTCTGATTTCTCAAGTGATTGACATGAAAACTCATTTGGAGTTCCCATTTATTATTTAAAACGCACACGCACGGGAAGGGTGATCTAGAGGGCGATTTGCTCTCACAGCAAAATATGTACAAGAGCAATCAGTATGAAAAATGATGGAATCATAAATCAGAAATGTTCACAAGTATGCGCATTATGACTTTACCTCATTTCCCTTAAATACTGTTTTCATAAAACCCTAATGGCCAGATTCAAAGAACTGCTGCACCAGCAAGTAAGGACCCAGGTTGGGAGATACCAGTTGCTGTGTCCACAAAATGCCATAAATGAAGATAAAGCAGGTTACTGGGTGTGCAGAGAATTTATGCTGGCGATAAGGAAATGGCGTGGATGTGGGTTGTTTCTAAGTGTTAAGACAGTTCCATTTTCCTTATGCAGATTATTTTCAAAACTCAAAGCTGACTCAGAAAACATTAACTTGTGGGTACTATTATGGTGGGCAACACTGTTTTTTTCTGCAAGATTCTTCTGGGGGGGGGGGAGGGAAATAACAATGCATTAACTCTGCACCATATTACATTGCCAATCTGTCTGCATAAACTTCTTGGCCAGCCTTCCAGAAACCTGGTACCCTACAGAGGTTTTGGACTACAACTCACATCACTATTGACCATGCTAGTTGGAGTTGATGGGAGTTGTAGTCCAGGAGGGCACCAGGTTGGAGGTGGTTGTGTCCTGTGAAAGTGTTGAAAACTATGTTCTTGATGCAGCTGGCTCACTCTGCCATCCCTGGACATGCAGAAGAACACATAACACATCTAGGAATAGTGGAATTAAGTTTGTGACAATCACCAAGTCAACATTTCTGTACTTTTAGCATAGGAGGAAAACCGGTATAAAATAAGAGAAATAAATTTTGAATATAAAATGTTAAGAATAATCATTTACAAATTCAAATTGAACTTCGTTGTTTTTTTTTAAAAAACCCCCCTGTAATTATAGGCTACAAGGGAAGAATGCAAAAGTTCTATTTTTTTATTTATAAAGTTGAATTTAAACTATAACTTAAATATGAAATGTATTGTGGCAAATAAGCAGAACCAGTCAAATTTGAAAATTCACACTTTAAATTACTATAAATTTAATATATGCTGACGGCTTGAATGGATTCACTGTTGCGTAACTATGAAAAACAATTCTTTCCTGACAACTAAAATGTATTACATTTAATGTCAGTCCATGTGGGATGAGGCCAAATGCAACAGATTTATTTCCTCACTTTTAAATGTTTTATTTGTACAAGAAATGTGGGAAAAATGCATTGACCCTTTCAGTTAGAAAGGGCTCACATTTGGCTGTCTATAAAACAAATACTGTGTGATATCCAATAGCAAATACTGTGTGAGTCCCACAGACTCATGATAGGGAAAAGGAAACCCACATATTCCCTTATAATCTAAGACAGGCTTCCTCAGCCTTGGCCCTCCAGATGTTTTGAGACATCTTGCGCTGCATTCAGACATGGGGTTTATTGATTTGTTTTACTGGTTATAATGCTAGCAACTTCTGACCTGATTTCTAACATTCTTTTTACACTGCCGTAAAAGGTAAAGGTACCGCTGACCGTTAGGTCCAGTCGTGGATGACTCTAAGGTTGCGCGCTCATCTCGCTCTATAGGCCGAGGCAGCTGGTGTTTGTCCACAGACAGCTTCCGGGTCATGTGGCCAGCATGACTAAGCCACTTCTGGCGAACCAGAGCAGCGCACGGAAACGCCGTTTACCTTCCTGCTGGAGTGGTACCTATTTATCTACTTGCACTTTGACGTGCTTTCAAACTGCTAGGTTGGCAGGAGCTGGGACCGAGCAACGGGCGCTCACCCCGTCGCAGGGATTCGAACTGCAGACCTTCTGATCGGCAAGCCCTAGGCTCTGTGGTTTGATTCCTGAGGCATTATGGGACTCTGGGTTTTTTTTAGTGTTATTATTATTGATATACATCCATGACACACTAAATTTCATTCACACCAGTGGGTATGGTGTCACAACAATAAACACCATTAGACATGTTGCCATTCCCTCCCCCCTTTCCACGCATGTGTGCTTCTGTTTTCCCATGATCCATCGTGCGTGATGTCAAAATACTAGCCAAAGTTGCATTGTGTGAGTGGTGGGTGCATAATCTATGAAATCCAATGAGAAGCTTACAATACAACACTCCTGCAATATTATGGAATTCCAGATTTTTTTTGGGGGGGGGGGGTTCTGGAAACAATTAACATGGAAATGAGTGCTAAATTTCTGGTAGATTTGTAGATTTCCAGAAGTGGCTTTTACATCATGTGAAAGACCCCATAAAACATTAAAATTAACAGCCATGAAAATGTCAGGAAGCCAGAACAGAATGCTGTCTGAATACAGCCTTGGACTAATGTGCAGACTAGACTTAAGCTAACCACTGATTTTGTGGTCTTATTGGAACACAAAGGGAAGCAAAATAGAAAGAGCAGAAGTGGGTTCAGTGGGGAGGGAAATTCTGGGGTGTGGGGAAGTGATGGAGACAGAGACAAAAATGGATTGTGGTGTCAGTGAGGAAGGAAGAAGCCGCAAGAAATTGGAGGGTGGGTGGGAATGCAATCAATCAGGAATGCAGGGCTTCAGCTTGTGACTCTTGAACATATGAAGAATTTGATATGTGACTCTTAGGATAAATAACTTGCTTCCCTGTTATAGAAGATTAATAACATTATTTGTCATACACCCCAAAGCATGACATTTTAAATCTCTTTGCCATTTCATAGTCAAGCAAAGAAATCATTGCCACATCATGGTGCTATTATAATTTTGAGGCTGAGGCTGTTATCTATATAGGTTAACTTTATAGCTTCCAGAATTGACATAATATCATTTTATGAAATTCATGCAAGGCATGTTGCTGGAGTAGTAAATCAAAACAGCAACTCCTGTTTACTAGGCCTGTTTCGAACAATCTCTAAATTCATGTTGGATTCAATAAACTTCTTGCCTGAAATATTATGTATAATGTGATCCCACCAACACTCTCCTCCCCACCTTTGTGTAATAGAGTTCCTGCATATTTAACCCCTTCAAGTTCTTGTTTACTTAACCCCTACAAGCTGTTTACTGAAATGTAACAACACATTTTCATGCATTATACACACTTCTATTTCCTCAAGGGCCATGAAGGACAAGCAATCCTGTGGATCAACTGACTCTGGTGGCTTTGGTTCTGTTCTGTCAATTTTAACTTTCAGAAATGTTAAGAAAAGCCATGTAGAATTGTATATAAATCAGGATGCCTACACATTATATTTGTGTTTTTCTGTTTTGCTATATTTTTGAGGCCAGGTCAGGGGTGGCTAAATATAGACCTGAATATGTACTCTCCAATCCAGAATCTTTGTGATCAGTTGCTGGGCATGACCTGGGGATAAGAATATTCAGAATTGCAGCTTTAATCTGCTACTCTTAGAAACACACCAAGTGTAGATCATCTACTTAATACAGCTGGCTTCTAATGCATGCTACGTGTACATCAAAATCCTATGTAATGTTATGGAGAGTTCTGTGCTACATTCTCAGTTTGGCAAAGAGGTCTCTTTTCTGAAAGCAGCACACTTGCCTGGGTCCCTTTTTCCAGTGCAAACTGACACCAACCCTCAGAATTGGGGTGATGTGTACTTGACTCTAATAAATAAATATTAAAATTCTTCACCCAAGAGATCCCAATTCTATGTCAAAAAGTTACAACCTGCATAAATTATGCAGATATAACATATTTACATAATTTATCTGCTCTGCATAATTTATTCATTCTCCATGATTTTGCACGAATTATTCTGGTTCTGCTAGTCAAGAAGCTATTTAGGGCACTGACACCTCACCCACCATCACTGGGAATCTTATTTTAATTCAGCCGCGTCTCTTGGCTCTTGACATTTGTGCAGGCATTGCCCACACGCTCTGTGTCCATATGGGCTAGAATTATAAATGGTAGTTTCTCAGGACTCTCTATTCCATATCCAATATTGCATTCTTTACTTCTGTTGTGCTCCTTCAGGATTCATCGCATGCATGCAGTCCTGTCCAGAATCCTTGGTGACACTGTTGGGCGTTTGGGGCCACTGTCTCAGTTTGCATTGCTCCACCTTACCTTTGGCAGCTAAGCACGGCAGCAATGGCATTAACCAATCAGAAGTGAGAGTAAGTTAAGTCCTAAGCATGGGCAGCCCAAGTTGTCCACTACCAGGTTTGGTTGCAGTCCTAGATTATGTCCCTGGGAGTACACCCCATTGAATATAGTGGGGATTTACAACCTTATGCATGGTTGCCCATATATAGGACTGCACTGCACAGAATAAGTTAGCTTGGTGTGATGTCACGGAAAATAATCAGTCTGAATTCTGAACTATAGTATGCTTCATTTATTCTACCTTTCCTACCACACCGGCTTTTTAAAAAAACCCCACAAAACCCCCCACCAAATTAAAATGGGTCTCATTCCTCACTGACAGCTTGAGAAAAGTGAGTTTTTTCTATTTCCTTTGTTTCCTCTGCCTATTTCATCACCCTGATGTATTCTTTCATTACTGAAGCTGTATCCTATTGCTAAGAAATGCTTTGTTAATGTATTCTTCAGAGGTTTTTTTCTTATTGAATAAAGAATTTATAAAGACATTATACATCAATGTGACTCAATTAAGCAGGTATCCTAAAATGCACAGGATGTTAGAAGACACTCAACGCTTACAAGTTACAGTCCACCGTAGTATAATAATAGCATAATTTGTCATTCTCATACAAAGTCAATATAATCTAATGAGAGGAGAAAAATTTGTATCATTAAATATGTACTCTAATAGCAAAACAACTTCTGCGCTTTTAAATCAATAACAGTTCTGCAAGAAGCAGATTAATGAGCATACAGTGATGTGTCTGAATGGTTAAACTGCAATGCCTTGCCCATTATGTATGTGTGTTTGGATGTATGTGGGGCGATTCTGGCTGGGTTTTTGTTCTTTAACGTTCATTTGTGAAGATTCCAAGGTGCTGAGAAGAGCACAAGGTGATGATGTCATCTGTCTGCACTGGCTGCTAGGATCCTCTACCCAGGGGATTGTGGCAGTACATGAACAGCATGAATCAGACCTCACCACCTGCTTGCGTGCAACCAATAAATGCACAGTTCCAGTGTTGGCTCTGGGTTCTGGAGTGTCCTTAGAGGTCTCCTCCTGGAGTAGCTCCACCTCCTCCTGATCATTGCTGCAACTTCCCATTCATTTGCCCTGTTCCTCTGTGCTCAGTAGGCAAGGGTGGGCAGGCAAATGGAATGTTGTTCCTTCTCCTTGTTCTGTCACCACTCACTTGCTCAGTGAAGACAGCTAAACAGGCAGCGACAGAAGGAAGGGGCAGCTGGCAGTAGATCCCCTCTGCTGATACCCAGCAATGCAACCCCCTGGTGTTAGTCCGGCACATGATCTCCTTGGTTGCTATTCAGCAGCAGCCTCCAAATGCAATGTACTCCTCTGTATCCCTCTCTGCATTTGCACCCTGGTTCATGCAAAAGGCAACGAGAACAGCAAAATGATACATATGGTACTCGTTGATTATACTGGTTTTCTGCAGCATCTTACCCATTTTATCTCTCTCATTTAACACCTTCTAACTGCCAAAGATACTCCCGTTTTTTAAAAAACTACACCCACTCAATTTCTAATTTTTGCTATGTAAGGCAGTACTTACTGCCCCTTTGGATAGAAAATTTGTAACAAGGATACATTATGTCAAAGAATGTCTCTTGTTACTAAATGCAAAGGGGAATAAAAGGTCATCTAATTTAAAAGGAAAACAGCCACAAAAGTTGACGGTATGTATATAATGTCTTTTTTTCAGTCCTTAAGAATGACCTCTGTTAAATACGAGCAATGTGCCAATATACTCTGGCATAATGCCTCTGGGTCCTCATCCCAGTTTTCAATCTTATAGTGATTGCTCAAAGTGGACCAGGTCAAATCTAAGGCACTACACTTTCGAATAAGGTCAGTCCCCACATCATTGGTATTGCAATTTAAAGAGCTGAACTACGCTTGCACTTCTGATCAAACATAAGAAAAGGGGATCTATTAGGAAGGAGCACACTTCAGAACCACATGAAACAATTTATCTGAGATTAGGTACAGAACATTACCAAGAGAGGGATGCTACAATGCTAATGCGACCTCTCCCAAAGTGGTGCCTTCCAGATGTTTTGGACTACAACTCCTGTCAGTCCCTAGCCAGTTAAGTGTCAGAAACGCAGCCAAAAGAGCTGAACATACTTGAAACTGGAAAAAGATCTTTTAATTTCCTGGGTTCATCTCTATAACAATGAACACAGGCTATTTGATTGAGGGGTAGATGGAGCTTGTCAACCTGGCAAGGTAGGCCATTTTGGAGAAGGAAAACTCTTCTCCTAAACTTCTGTTGCCTTGCAGCCATACTCATTCATGAGTAAGCCCCGAGGAAAAATCTGTACCCGCTGCCTTGTGGGACATCTTTGGGAAGCTAAGTAAACATTACACAGATCCGGGGGGGGGAGTCCCTAAGACAGTTGGATGGCACCTTGCATGCTTTCTTCCAGCAACTCCTGCAGCCAAGCTGGTGCCAAACGTATTGCTCTGCTTTCCTTTGACTGAGAAGCCCAGGATCGCCATATGCATTGCCCTGGCTTGCGCCCCGGAGAGGTCACTTCCGTGCTGCTAATGCAGTGGTTTGACTTCACCCCTAGAGGTGCATTTCATTGTCTCTTTAGATGGACAGGTGACAACAACACTATGGGTTATGGTGACTTTTCTTTTCTTTTTTTAAGCCAATAACGCACCATGTGAAAAGATTCCTACAGAATATATTTGACTCGATGAGCTGTCATAACACTTTGCCCAAATTTCCTGCATTCTGACTTGATCCAATTATTCATTCCTGAAATATAATTATATTACTATTTTGTATTATTGAATAATATTAGACACTAAGGCAGGTAGGTTTGGAAGAGGCTGTTAATATTTCACAAACCCACATCACCATTAGGAAGAGAGCTCATTAATCATTTAGCAAGACATCACCTTACATAGGGCCCCTGTCAGCCGAAACGGAACGCTGCTGTTTGAAAAATCACATTTTTATTATTATTATCCACCTGCTGCTATGCCCAATTTAGCACCAAGCTCTACCACGTGCTCACCTTGCAATTAAGAAGGCATGTGGGTTTTAAAATTAAAATAATCTCTTTCAAGCCATCAGAACTGATCGGAGTTGGATGACAGAACAATCTAAATACCCCATGCTTTCAAAGAGTGGCTGGGTGGTGGCATCTGAATTGCCACCTCACAGGCTAATTGACTTGGTAATATGCCAGCCTGTGTGAGGCCAACATTTTATGCCCTCCCCCTAGCCCTGGTGGCACAGGCTTAAGCTGGGTTTGGGGAAGGAGCCGTGAGGCTCTGACAAGGTCCTAGAGACCTCCCACTTATTCCCCAAAGACCAGTAAGTGCTTGCCTGGCTTTGGGAAGGAGGCAAGAGGACTGGTCCATCTAGCACAGTACTGTCTATGACTGGCAGTGCCTCACCAGGGTTTCAGACCCCCTACCCAGAGATGCTTGGGATCGAACCTGGGACCTTCTGCATGCACAGCAGATGCTCTCCCACTGCCAGAACGTGCCCCACCCCCGTCATGGAATTCTACTCAATATTGATCCAGAGCAGATTCCAGCATATGGTTAGCCGAGTAAAAACTTAAACACTTTGCAGGATTCCCCCAAAACAGACCAGAGGCTATTGTATTTCATCCAGCAGAGCTTTACTGCTACTGAAGGCAAATGAGCATAATGGTAACATTCAGGATTGGCACTGTCCGTAAGAAATCCAGTTGCAGCAGACTTAACTTAAACTTACAATAACTTATAATAAGACTGAACCTTGACACTAAGCATACTATGTACAGAACACCACACCAGAAGGAAGAGAGATGGAAAGAGAAAGTGAAACCCAGGCTCCTTCTGGCCTCACTATTATAGTCAGCATGACCCTGACAGAAAGAGATAACAGAACCAGTTTAAGCCAGCTGTACTCAGCTTCTCTAAAGGAATAACCCAAACAACATGAACCTTCTGCTGGTTTCTTTCACACAGAGAAGCTTCCAGAACCCTCTCGAATTAAGTAGAATAGGAAAGATCTCTACACATCAATACTTTCTGCACTAAGAAATGCAAACTGACACCCACAAGAGCTGAGTGGGTCGGCGCTGCGCTGCGCTGCCTGCCTGCCAACGCAACTCTTGGCAGGAAAATTTCCCCAGCATCTGCAGAGAGGAACTCTGGGCCGGGCCATGCCGAGGTCACCCCTTGCCTGCATCCTTCCGTCCAAGCCCACTCACCATGGGCCTGAGTTACTCTGCCATCTTTGCCAAGGCAGGGAGGGATTGCCATAGAAGCCGATGCCTGAATGGGGGCACCTGATTGCACCCTCTCAGAATGCTGCGTACAGGGCAGTGGCCCCCATGGCCCCTTCCCCACGCTACACAACTGGCTCTACCCCTGAGCTGAGGCCCTTCCCAAGTCAAACGAATCATATTGAACTATCCAAATGAGCATCCCAGTGGATATTTGAGCTGAACAAGTGGGAGCTCACTCACTCCTACCAGTCACTCATGAAAGGCATTGAGATATCACCCCTCACATGGGCAGTTCTACGAGTGCATAGGAAGATCACTGTATTTATCTCTCTCTTACACACACACAGCCTCTAGCACTCTACGTACAGAAGATCCCTGTTGCTGAATTGCTGACACCATTTCCTCCCAATCAACCTAGGATATTAACAGCACCTATTTTTTTATTTATTCTTTTTACTATACACCTGCTGAGTAATGTTTAGCTTGAAAAGCTTTCTTGCTATATTACAGATGACTGGTTGGTCCAGCAGAAGGTTATCATCTCTAGGTTTCTCTTTCCACAAGACCAACTCGGTTGCTTTAAATTACAGAGTTATGCTTTTGGCCCAGAAAGTCCTCCTTGCAGGAGAGAAAAAGGAATGCTTTCTTCAAATAAAAACAAATCATTCCTTGGTAACTCACACAGAGCTAAAAACTGAACGGCAAATATGGTTCGGCTAGTTCACAGGCTATTTCTGGTTGAAATGACGCCTGGTTTACATTTTCAGATATAACTGAAATTGGCACGTTATGGATGCAGATCTCAAAGCCAGAACCCGTGAAATGGGGTGAAGCAGCTGCCTCAGGTGACAGAAGCCCCCCCAGAGAAGCACACCCATGGGTGCTCCACCGCCTCCAATGCTGGCAGAGAAGTGGTGCAGGCATCGGTGCAGATATCTGGCAAGATCTCACAAGCTCTTGCCATAAATCAGTTCTCAAGCTGGTGGCAGAGAACTGGGAAGTGCCATGAAATGGGACACAGCAACCCTTCCCAAAGCTCCATGCTAACAGAATTCTGGAAGGTTATGTTAGGGTTAAGAGCACAGAGGTAGTCAATCTATTAGACAACTGGGATATGTCAAGAGTTCCAGTCAGCCAGTCACACCCTTCTGTTTTCCCTTCCCTCTTTAGTTTTTCTCAACTCTCACCCCACAACAGCCAATCAACATTCCATGTTCAATGGGCATGCTCAGTCCCCATTAAGGTAGTTCTTTCCCCATAAATATTTTTATACCTATGTAAACCTTGGGGTTCCCCAGAGCTTGCTGAAAATTTGTCTCCCTCTTGTTGAATGGGTTGTGCCCTTTTGACTACGTAAGGATCTACACTTAAGAGAATGAGTTTGCTATATTAGCATGATCAATTGAAACTGATTCAGGTCCCACCTGTCCTGCACATTTAAAGTAGTATAATACCACTTTAAACTCTGGAAACTGTAACTCTGTGAGGGTAACAGGGGTCTCCTCAAAATGCTCAGGAGTCCTAAGAAGCTACAGTTCCCAGGTTTCCTGGGGGAGGCCATGACTCTAGTATGATACTCTTTTAAATGTAAATGTAAATTACTAGTAAAGGTAAAGGGACCCCTGACCATTAGGTCCAGTCGTGGCCGACTCTGGGGTTGCGGCGCTCATCTCGCTTTATTGGCTGAGGGAGCCGGCATACAGCTTCCGGGTCATGTGGCCAGCATGACTAAGCCGCTTCTGGCGAACCACAGCAGCGCACGGAAACGCCGTTTACCTTCCCGCCAGAGCAGTACCTATTTATCTACTTGCACCATCGACGTGCTTTCGAACTGCTAGGTTGGCAGAAGGAAAATTACTAAGCCAGCTCTAAATGTAGTTTTGCTTTTCAGCAGAACAAGAGGCCTAAGAATCTTATGGGTTCTTGACTATCTCTGACAAACTCCCATACCTCATTTCAGCCCCTACCCCATGGGCTTCACATGGGGTGATTTTGGCAGTGTAAGTACAATCCTATAGGCAGACTGCTCTTTTCACAGGCAAAGTAGCCGTAAAGACCCCTCCTTCAGCTCCTTAGTTGGCAAAACCTTCCTGGGTTTATCTATTGTGTTTTAACTGGATAGCCTCTGAAATGGGTCCATCTTAATTAATTAACAACAGTATCCTCGTCATCATGCTTTTAAGGTTACAAAATCCTTCAAGGCAGCCTGCAAGTAAAAATAAAAATATTTTTAAACAAAATTACAGTGATGCAATATCAAGACATGGAAACTCAACCAGAAACTTCTCTGCCAGGCAGCTGGTGTCAGCTGGCTTGGGCTTGGAAGGAGGAGAATGTAATGTATGCAGTTTGCGGGTCCTTATTGAGATAGGAAGTGTGCTTAGGAAGCTTGTGCAATTAATGGCTTTTTAATAGTTAGCTTTAATGAAGAACTTAGTTGGGCTGCAGAAAAGAAGCCTTGGGTTGGGGGAGGGGCTCTTGCTATTGTGCAGTATTTTAGGATTTATAAAAAGCATCGCTGCTAAAAGGGATAGGCATTATGAATATTTAAGGGCCAAGCGAAGGCCAAATATTTCCCTGGCTGTTACCCTTCACTTAGATTACTATATATCTATATGAATATTTATTAGGCTGCGGTTGTATTAGCATCAAACATAGGAACATTGCACTTTAGGCTGTGTCAGCGCTTCTTTTCAACTCCATCTGGCAATGAGTAACAACCCTTTAAAGTTGGAACGTATCATTGAATATTTCAGTCAAGAGAGGCGCCCTCTTCGCAAAATTACATTGTTTCTCTTTTACAAAAAATCCTTAGAGACTCAGTATCAGACCAAGAGCCTAACCTAACAAAAACACCAAAATGATAAAAACAGATGTGGAATCCTTCAGATGTGGAAACTATGGGCATCACTATAGTTTTCTGCCTCAAAAATGTTGCTCTTCTATTGCTGTTTGGAACCTGTACTGAATGATCCAAAAGTACAAAGTGTTACATATCGGAGCCAGCTCCCTTCATCGTCCCCCATAAAATATTTGAAGACCCCCCAAGTTGATAGGTATTACCATTCAAATAGTGTGGGTGCACCCTGTCATGTGACCAATTATGGGGGGCGGGGCTTACCTTGGCCCCTCAATATTTTATTCACGTTGGCACCCCTGGTAGTGCTGAACTGTACCACTAGGAACATACTAAGGAGGAGACTATGGTCTATCCATACCTTGGCTTAATGTGGATTGTGAAACCCCTTTGGGCCTCCTTTAATTCCCTCTTGCCGATGAGGCATTCTCCTCCAATGCTGCTGTCTCACACTTCCCATCTAGGCAACTAAGGAGCATTTATCAGAGTTCAAAGACATCCGGTAAAATGGATGCAGGGCTGGTGAGGGGTGTGGTACGGGAAGGGATGTGGTATAGAATTATGGGGATCAGTGAAAGAGGTCTAGAGGGCCGCATTTGACCCCCAAGGCCTGAGATTCCCTATCCCTGGGATACATCACCAGCTCTGATCCAACTGTGCAACAGCTAGGTGCGCACACACTTAGCTCTAGAAGGAAACTAGAATTGTAGTGAGCAGAAATACTGCTGGAAGGGGAAAGGAGGAGGGAATAAATCTACCCCTTCCAAACAGTTGACTACTGGGATTCCAGTTTCTTTTAAAGGAATACATATGTGCAGCCTCAGCAGCTGGATATATTCTGGTACAGATTTCAGCAGCCAGGCTGCTTACCAGGGCAGGGCAGTCTGAACATGTAACATTGATTCTGGTACTGCAGGACGGGTTACTTAGTAGTTTCTGAGCACAATTCAAAGTGCTGGTTTTGACATATATAACCTTATGCATCTCAAGACCTCTCCCCACATGAAGCAACCCATGCCCTGCATTCTTCATCCGAGGGAGGTGTAGAGGATGGTGAAACAAGACGGGGCTTCTGAGTGGTGGCTCGCCACTTATGGAATGCTCTCCCCAGGAAGGAATGCCTAGTACCATCACAATCTGTTTTCATGTGCCAGGCAAAAACATTCTTATTCAATCAGGTCTTTGGATCTAATTTTCTGCTTATTTTATTAGCAAGGTTGGGGGAATTGGATATATGTATCTGGTGTATTTCAAGTTGTTTGAATTTTGTTTGTAATACTTATTTCCAATGCTCCGTTTTGTAAGTCACTTCGAGCTTCTTTTTCTTTAAAGTAACTAATAAATATAAACAACAACAACACAACAACAAAATATTTGTCTGTGCAGTTAGGCATATCCACACGGAAGCCTACTTTTAGGCACGTAAGTCCCCATAACTGGATTGACATGGCCATGATTTCCTTTTTGCACCTTCTTCAAAATGAATAAAGGTCAAGCCACGATGCCAATGCCCAGCAAAATCCTCACCACAGTTGATGGCATCTATGCAAGCACATACATGGTATGACATTTCAATTGACCTTGCACACAACACCCTCCTGCGGATTAAGTCATTATTCTTTCTGAATGCTTGAGGCTGTCAACTCCACTAAATAGAAAACCATCTTTTAATTTTCAAGTGCAAACTCCCTTTTGTGATTCCTAAAAAAACAGCTGTCAATTTGGCACAATTATTTTAAAGAAATTTGCCAAAGCAAAGAGTGGTGCTTTTGTTGTGGTGGTTGTTTTAAAAGGCATTGAGAGGAGTAGAGCACAAATTCTACCTCCCTTTTTCATTCTCTATGTTATATTATTATTCATAATATTCTGCTAAAACCCCTAATATAGTCTTCATAATAATATATAATCAATCTACTGTTTATTGTCATTAGAGTAAAAAATTGCAATCTGAGTTTTCAAGACACAGCAAATATTAGTGAAACATCATTTAGCCTTTTATCTAAGTGCCTTAGGCATAAAAAACAATCCATCACTTTAAATCAATATTCTATTCAGTCTGGCAAGTTCCACTGTCTGTAATGTTAGGTTGTTCCCATCGTCTTTGTTCTATGTGTGTTTTTCAACACTTTATTCACTGTGCATAGTGGCAATCAGTGCAATATCGAAAGAATTATGAATAAAAATACATTTTCAAACTACAGAGATAGGCATATTATGTTTGACAAATAAATTGTTAGGTATATACACTTGCTTTCAGTACTTTTCAATGCAATTAAATATGCTCACCTAGAAATATCTAATTATATTGGATCTTCCTCCCACTTAAATCAATAGAATATGTTCAATCATGGAATGATTAAGCATCTAACTCTTAGCTTAGAGAGCTAGCACTAACTTCCAAAACCCAGTGGAAAGGAGAGTCAACCTATAATAATCCACCACATGGGGAAGCTCAACAGCATCCAAAGTCTTGTGCAAGACTGGTCATAGGTCAAGTTCTGATGACCCACTTGGAAGTAGTCCTGTGCAGAAAGTTCATTTTTAATATTCACCATGCTTATGCAAATAGTTGCTAATAAATGACACCTATTGTGCTGGTTCTGGGTGTCAGGTCAGGTGTTCTTTCTCAGTAAATTTATATCTCAGCTGGAGATGTCCTAACCAGGGGATAGCACTGGATGGCATATGAGCCCCCCCTAACTCTATGAACTTGCACATTTCTGTTTTGTGAGGTGTCACTCCTGAAACAGATTGCTTACCCCTGGCCCCACCTTCGATCTTACCTTAGTTTTGCAGTTGCTGCCACAGCCAGAAATTGCATAGGCACTAGTCTATATAGGAAGCCATTCATATGAAGAAACCAAGGATGGATTTATCTGTTTCAATCACACAAACACCTCCCAAAAAGAGATTTGATCACAAAATAGTACAGTATTGATGAAAATTGTACCTCTGCCTTAGACATGGGCTTTCCAAGTACCGTAAGTGCCACCATTTCCGCAGTTGTATTGTCCACTAATCTCTTTCTCAAGTGAATGCACTTTTGCCACTATTTTATCTGCATCTCGAATCATCTCAGCCCCAGCTCACACATCCCAATTAAGTGCCTTCACTCACCTACTCATATTTCATAGTGCCTTGGGCACAACCAACTACTTGCCTATTTCCTCCCTCATTATCTGTGTAGGAATGCATTTAGGCACTAGGAAAGGATATATTGTTTACTTATTATCCTTCCTTGCTCATATGGGGGAGCTCAGCAGAGTACCATCCTTTGCAGCTTTAAACTTGGAAGCTAAGATAAGGTTGATCTAACTTTCTAGAAACAATAAACCAGGATGCATAAAGGACAACTGGATTTTCTCTGGTATCACCCCTTTTCTCCCCCTTAAAGATAACAATACACAGACATTGTTTGGTAAAGAAGTACAAGTAGTATTTACTTGCATAACCTAGGTCTTGAAGCAGCAGTTACAGTAGCAAAATGTAGGCGGGTTTATGACTACTATCTAAGTTACAATGGGATGCGGGTGGCGCTGTGGGTTAAACCACAGTGCCTAGGACTTGCCGATGAAAAGGTCAGCGGTTCAAATCCCTGTGAGCTCTTGTTGCTCGGTCCCTGCTCCTGCCAACCTAGCAGTTCAAAAGCACATCAAAGTGCAAGTAGATAAATAGGTACTGCTCCAGCAGGAAGGTAAACAGCATTTCTGTGTGCTGCTCTGGCTCGCCAGAAGTGGCTTAGTCATGCTGGCCACATGACCCAGAAGCTGTACACCGAACTCCCTCGGCCAATAAAGTGAGATGAGCGCCGCAACGCCAGAGTCAGCCACGACTGGACCTAATGGTCAGGGGTTCCTTTACCTTTACCTAAGTTAAAAAGGTAAAGGTAAAGGGACCCCTGACCATTAGGTCCAGTCGTGACTGATAAGATTTCATAAGTATAAAATCTAAGTTCAAAATGGTGTCTGAGCTGCAGAGCTCAGGCATGCACATGTGGTCAGCTTAGAAGCATGATAAAGAAAGAGAGAGATGCCTAGGAAGGAAAGTCGTATGCAGTGTTACAGCTTCCTGCCAAGGCAGACAAAGGAAGTGATCTCACAGTTATCACTAGCAAATTTTACAGGAAAGCTCTGTGAGACTCATATAGAGTTAGCTTGGCTGCAATCATTCATGGTAAACTCACAACTGGAATATGCTCTATCTGGGATGCAAATGAGCTCAATTTTCTCAGCATATTTGCATGTGCAGTGAAGATGATCACCTCAGAAGCTGTGGAATGGAAGAAAACTTTGGTCAAGAGGCACCAGCTCACGATGAAAATAGGCCTGAATGCCTGTCTTAAGGGCAGAAATGTTTTTCTGTCTGGGGCAGAAATGCTGACAAGGTCTTAATCAAGCTAAGAAAATGCACCAGTGTGAAGATGGTACAATATTTGCTAATCCGTGTGATTAGCAGTACTGGGTGACCTTTGTGAGTTTCCCTGTATCCTAATTAAGCTTTGAGGGAAATGTTTCAGCAGGTGTTTGTCTTGTAATCTGTTGTTTACCAACATAGAAACCAATTTTAGTTGCTAGCAATGGGGGAACTGAAAAAGAACCAGTGTGCAAGAAAAGGTTCCTGGAGTGTTGAGAAACAAAGATAATGTGTACAACAGAGGCAAATGTAGGAAGTTTACAACCCATGAGTGGTGATCCTTCTTTTTCAAATAGATAAGTTGTTTTCTCGCTTCTCCAAAATGGTGCCAAAATCACCCATAAGAAACAGTACTGGATACTTTTATCTTATAAAGTGTCCTTTTCTCCTTTTAACGCACCACTTGTAGTATATGTTATAGGACCAATTTCAACGTTAAAGAAAAGCATTCCCTACTGCTGTGAAGCCACTGTAACATATTCATAAACACAACGGTTCTGTGCAGAAAGACTAAAATGTGACAAAATGTCTCCTGTTGTAATGCTTGTCATTGTCCATGAATCCACTGGATAAGTGCAGTTGTTCCAACTTGCCTAAAACCCATTGAAAAATGTAAATGGCCAACAGAGCTTAAATAGTTGAATGTGACATTAGCTTTCATTTTCAATCATTTGTATTGCAGCTTGAAAAACAGCAGAGAAGAAACTACATGGCATTAAAAACAGTATGCTTCATTTTGCATTCCAGTTTGCTTTGTATTTTATATATATATATCTAAAAGAGCTGTCTAAAATTATGATCTGCCATACCACTCGTACATTAGATGTTGTCATGGGACACAGACTCAGAGCTATTTATGGCTCTCCTTAGGTTTTACAGGGGGAGGGGAGAAAGACCATTTACAATTATATCATTTGAATGCAGGAGAATTTTATTTCACCAGGAGGCAGTTGTGTGCTTCAGCCTTTGTGCATCTGGATCAAGAAGCACAGAACATTCATGTATACCTAAGGGTGGGTAACCTACAGGTTATAGTGGGGGTGGGGAAGCTTCTGATGTTGTGTGTAGTGGAAAAAGCTATATCCTTTTTATTAACTTTACTGCGGTAAAGGACATTCCCATAAGTGATGGGTGCTGTACCTATCACAGGTTTCACATAGCCTTTTATACTCTTTTACATACAGCTCACATAATGCTAAGTACATCACTAGTTTACTGCAGTTACTAGTTAATAAAGGATATTGTCTTGCTGGAATCCTTGGTTTTGTTTTTTTATTGAATTCCCCACGTGGAACAAACCTGAGGAGTCATTTTAGCTACTCCCTTGACAATAGGAAGCTATGTAAACATACTGCATGGCAGGCAGGATGAATGCAGGAAGAATATTCTGTGTTTATATGAGCATCCCATAAACAAATCAGAACAAATGCCCAGTAAAACTGGGCATAGTCCAACCACCAGGTAAACTTTGTGCAACCATATCAGGATGAATTCTCAATAAACAGGCCATCTGGAGGAGCTCAAATAACTCATTCAAATCTTGTTGGGAGCAAGCAAGGAGCTAAGACCATCTTCTACTGGATCAGTGACAGAGGGTGCATTTGGACGTGAGGATTATTGGGTTAGTTTTCCTGATTATAATCCTGGATTCTAACATTTCTTTTACACTGCATTATTACCTCTTGGATTCTAGATCTGGCTTTCTGATGGATATACTGTCATGTTGTGCTGAATTTGAAAATCCAGGAAAGAACAGTATAGCAGGGTAACGCCCCAGATTTCATCGTGTGACATTACAACGCAAAACTCTTGTCCTTTTCTGGGTTAATAGGGCTGTGAATGGATTTCCCCCCCAGAAGCAGATAACACAGAAATGAATGCTAAACTTCTGCTAGACTCTCCTAGTTTTCCAGAAGTGGCATTTATGTCGTGTGAAGGATCACATAAAACATGGAAATGATCAGGCAAGGAAACACTGGGCAAATGGATTAAACTGTTTTCTCAATACAGTGGTACCTCAGGTTAAGTACTTAATTCGTTCCGGAGGTCCGTTCTTAACCTGAAACTGTTCTTAACCTGAAGCACCACTTTAGCTAATGGGGCCTCCTGCTGCCATCGCGCTGCCGGAGCACGATTTCTGTTCTCATCCTGAAGCAAAGTGCTTAACTTGAAGCACTATTTCTGGGTTAGCGGAGTCTGTAACCTGAGGCGTATGTAACCTGAAGCGTATGTAACCCGAGGTACCACTGTACAGCCAAAGCCTCCACCCCCCAATATGCACATTTTAAACGTTTTGCCATTCTGATGGGACCTCTTCTAGTAACAGGCAGCCCCTTATTTACTTTGGTTCTATTACAAATCATTATGAGATCTTAAATGAGAATAGCCATCATTAGTGTTAACGAGACTGTTCCAGAGCATTGGACATTTGATTTGTCAATTTACTGCAGGGATTGGGAACATGTGGCTCTTTGGATACTGCAGGTCGACAACTTCCATCGTACCTGAAACCCCTGGGCATGCTGCTTGGGACTGATGGGAGTAGAGGCTCACAGGTTCCCCAGTTCTGATTTTCAGGGGCTCAAACCACAGTCAATAGTTCTTTTTTTCCAGTGAAAATAACTCCCACAGCCTTTCACAGACGTAAAGTGACATATATGCTGCTGACACTTTAAACTGTTTATATTATAAGCACAAATTCACATAAAGTTACGGTGCCCTTCAGATATATCACGCAGCAATTTAGACTCTAAACTAGATGCCTTTTACGTGTTTCACAAAAATACAGGGCTCACTTTTGTCTCAGGGAGGTTTGGGGACTTCTCGGTGATTTTAGAAAGTATGTAGTCAATGGGTGGGTATTCCATCAATGCTAATTGCCTCAGTGTGAAGAAAAGTGAAAATCAACCATCCTGCCGAGTAAACCCAGGAATGTATTCCCACCCACCCAACAGATGTGTTGATGCAATATAGAACAAGAAACTCATCAAAGAGCTCATTTATGTTCCCCCATACCTTAACAGCACACATTAATAAATAAGGTCTCTCAAATTAAACGTGGTTCTCTGTGGTTCATGGTCATGTGCTCAAGTCACTCTTGCTTAAAATGTGGGTTTAAAAAGATGCAATTAAGATGCGGCTCACCGCTATCCTCACTCTGAATACTTTTCGTCCAATATCCGTGCACAATGTTATTTCAATTTACCAAATACATGTATTGGTATTTTCAATTCACCAAATACATTATTCACCTTCCTCATTAGTTATAACTGCGACTTATTGGCATTTCCCAGCCCATATAGTCATCTGTTTCATCAGATGTTGGAACGCCCCAGTAACAATAAATGAGGCACTCAACAGCCCACATTGGCAGAAGCACTGATGGTCTAAATGGCCCCCACCAAGGTTATTTTCTATCTTCTTTTTTGAATTAAAATTTTGTAATTATTTTTATTTAGACCATGGAATACTTTGCGCGTCGAGGTCCCCAAGACACCCCCCCCCAAGAAAAACACAATTGACAATTAATTTTTGTTTAAGGTTTTTGGCATAATTTTGGCCACAACTTTATTCAAATACAGCAATGTGAGTGGTTGCTTAGGCATTGCTAGCACTAACTGCCCCCGCACGGGGACAGCTCTGACATTCGCACCCCCCGCGAAGTCAGGAAGGGTAAGTCACCTGGGGAGAGAGACGGGACTGGGAACCATGCCTCACCTCTCCCCAGCATGCTCCCAGGGGCTTGCGTGGCCCTAGCCCCTTGCCAGGGGGTTTCGGACAAAAGCATGGGGGAGCCCCTGGGTTCCTTTAACGGTAAAACCCTTCAGCAGCAGCATTTTGGAGGGGCAGGCACAGCCGAATCCATACCCCTCCACCAGCAGCAGCATTTTGGGGGGCAGGCACAGCCAAATCCATACCCCCCAGCAACCAATTCCAGACCAATGCCTAACCGCCAACTGAGCACTGAAGCTCACCGCCAAACCACTCACAAATGCAACCCTTCCTTCAATCCCAAAGCAACCGCATCCAGCCAGGTGTCGTTCCCCATAGGGGAAAGATGCACCCCATCTGCCCTAAAGAGGGCAACAGCCTTGAAGGAAATAGCAGGGTGCAATATCACAGAACCACTGTTATTTTATTTTTATATATTTTATATATTTTATATATTTATTTGTTATTTTATTTATTTGTTATTTTATTTTATTTTCCACCGCCTTATTAACATGCTTTCTGGCCTGCTCGGTGGTAGTTTGTCTAGGCATTGGTTCTGACTATCAGCAGGGCAGCACTGACGACTGGGCCCCACCATATCGTCAGTACAAGCAAACATTGTGGGGGAGCAATGAACCAGGATCAGACTCAAGCGCACCCCAAATGCTCCAGGGACCCTTGCGTGGCCCTACCCCTCCAAAGGGGTCGACAAAAGCATGGCGAATCCTTGGATTCCTTTAAAGGATTACCTTTGTGCATTGGAGGGGACAGGTGCTCCGACCCCCCCTCCAGACTACCTTGAACCAATGCCTTAAATTATTTTGAGTCCAGGGAGAGCTGCCATCAACTCATCCAAGTCCTCCTGCATGCAGGAACGCAAACTTATGCTGTAAGAAGACGGCAAGTCATTCTCGTCCAGCTGCACCACTAGCACTGCGGGAGGACCTGTACAGGTCACACTCAACCGCACCAAAGGAAGGAACTCCTCCCAAAGCATTCCCCATCTGGACACCCAGTATATGTTCACTTGGGCAGGAAGACTGAGATGGCGCCCCAGTCCAGACTCGTCAGCGTGCTTGCCAGCCCAGTGTACAATGCTTTATTTATTTATTTATTTATTTTACTTTATTTTATTTATTTTCCACCGCCTTATTACCATGCTTTCTGGCCTGCTCAACCACCAATCTAAATGTGCACAGCTGCTCCTATGAAAAAAGGAAATAACAGACAGGCATCAGCACAGACATCATTGGTGACACTTCCTGATGTAACCCTTGTCAGCATCAGACTTCCAATGACCAATATTCACAATCCTGTCTACTGACAGGCCCCCAGTGTGCAGCCTTTGCAGCAGCCCTATTCGAAAGGAATGAGGCGTGTTCAGTGGTAGGCAAGCCGCAGGCCATAGTAACTGGCGGACGACGTAAGCACACTGATGCCTGGCTAACGGGAACCCATTTTCATGCACTAGGAGCGGGCCAACCCCCAGGGGAATGAAAAGCCAAATATTTCTGGTATCCATAACTGGGCAAGGGAAAGCCTGATGGTGGCACTCCTGCCCACTAGGTCTGTTTTAGAGTTCCCCACTCTAATGACCAGCTCCAAAACAGATAAGGAAAAGTCCTGAAGTAATAAGCCTCCAGACTCTCAGCCCTGTGCTGGCTCCAACACAATTTCCCCAACCCTCAGTGCACCAAAAATGCAATGGAATACTGAAAGGAGTCTCGCCTTGATCTTTAAACAGCAGACAAGTTATAACTTGTTGCAGATACTGCATAGGTAAAAATTGACCGACGTCCTGCCCACTGTCCTATGAGGTTGGAGCCTATTCCAACCTTCCAAGGCCCTGCGCATGACAGACTTTATACAAGGGTCTCTGCAAATTAAAGCTTTACTATAACAGACATTGCAGCGGACTGAAAACTGATAGTTTTAACAGCACATCCAATCTGCAGCAGGTGGACCAAATACTGCAGGATCTGCTCAGAGGATGGGGGCCAGTTCTTCTGAATGGCCGAGGACTGCCAGCTTAAGGCTAAGAAATCCATCCAGGCCTTCTCATAAGAGCTAAAAGCAGAAGGGGAAATGGAAGCTGCTGCTCTCTGTAATTGACAACTAATTGTTGTCAAAGTGCCACAGGTGGTCTGGAAAAGTCTGGCAGTAGCTGAGTGTCTGGAGCCCAGGATCTGAAGCGCTCCATCTGAAAATGGGATAGAGTGTCAGCAACATCATTAGAGGATCCCATAATCAGGAGAGCATAAAGCACAATATTAAACCTTAAGCAGCGCAGCTTGAAGCGTGAGCGGAGGGGCGGAGACTCTGCTGGAGCGTGAGGACTGTTTTGCCAAGACGCTCACCACTGCCTGGTTATCAGACCAAAAGCAGATCCGATGGTCACTGAACTCCTCGGGCCACCTGTGAACTGCTACTACAATGGGGAAAACTCAAGAAAAGTTAGGTCACATGATTGCTTCACCACACCGGGCTTGAGGCCATGGCTATGCACACCAGCAGCCCCTGAAATAAAAAACCAAAGGGCAAAGATCCAGCAGCATCAGCATGAACCTGAAAATCCCTGTGCAGGTTCAAGGTATCCTGCCATGGCGAACTACTATTGCATTCATTTTGGAATTGCAACCATCGCATGAGATCTGCCTATCACCTCACTTGGTAAGCATACACGAAGGTAAGGGGACCTCAGGCCGCCTGGCCTAGCGGGAATGGAAGGGGTGGCCTGGGGCAACCACTCTGCATGCAAGATTAATTAAGTGACCCAGCAAGATCGGATCTGATGAAGCATCACTTGCTACAGAGGAAGTATTACAAAATAACTTCCTTCAAGGCAGACAGCTTCTCCATAGGCAAGTGGTATGTTTTAGCAGCGATATCCATCTGGATCCCTAAATAAAATGGGAATATGGGCAAAAGGTATTGAGCTATTGCTTGCCAGCTTCCAGCCCCCGCTTGGGCAGGGGGCATCTTGTGCTGCCATCATGATATGTAAATTTACAGGGCCGACGCTGGCCAGAACCCCTAAAGAAGTCCCGACAAAGCTGCCGCCGAGCCAGCTTCTTTTTCAGACACACACTCTGTGCAATGCAAAAGCACACTCCATGCAGTGCACACACTCCATGCAATGCAACTACAATCCGTGTAATGCAACTACCCACTCCGTGCAACACAACTACACACTCTGTTCAATGCAACTACCCACTCCGTGCAATTCAACTACCCACTCCGTTCAATGCAACTACACACTCTGTGCGATGCACACTCTGTGCAATGCAAAAACACACTCTGTGCAATGCAAAAAACACCCTCCATGCAATGCGCACACACTCCGTGCAGTGCAACTACACCCTCCGTGCAATGCGCGCACACACCCTCCGTGCAATGCACACACCCTCCGTGCAATGCAAATGCAATCTCTCACGCAATGCAATGCAAATGCAGCCCGTGCAGCGCCGTGCCCTGCAACACACAGAGCAAACTGCAATGCGGGCACGCAAAGGTGCTTTTTCCCACTTGCATATTGCAAACATGGCACCCGTTACATCCGTCGCAGTGAGGGAACCACCAAAAGGCCCTCGACACTGGACCTAAGTGTCCAGATAGAGCAATGGGGGGCATGTAGCTGTCCCATACAGGAACCAATCCTGCAACCTAGGCATTACCGGCACTATGCGCTGACCAGCTGATCTATCCAGGATGATCCCTAAAGACCCAGGACAACCTCACCCTGACCCCTGTAGAGGTCCAAGGTGATGTCTGAATCATCATCCCTGCTCCTCTTTGCCCTCCTCCTAGATCGCAGCCTCCAAAGATGCTTCCTTATGGAAGAAGGCACTTGAGGCGTCCGCAGGTCATCCTCTGCAGGAAAGGCAAGCTCTTGAGGCATCTGCAAAAGCCCTGTCATAGTCTGCAAAAAACTAAACAATGTAAGGAACCGGTGAAACCAATGCTTCATGCACCACATGGGGACACTATTCAGGCCGGAAACGCTTCTAGGCCATCGAATTCTAGGGCAAAGCCCTAGGATCACCTGCTAGGCCAGGCATAAATGTTTCCAGTGAAATAGCAAGCTCGAGGCACCCCACCGCCTGACCAGGTACACCTGCTTGCCCTTTTAGAGGGAAGCACCTCCTCAAGAAACCCAAATTTCTTTTTATTTCCTTTCTTGGGGGGGGGCAATGATGGGCCCAACTACCCAGCCACAGAATAGTCCAAAAGGAGCAGTTTGTTTTGTTATAACCGTGGCTAAGAGGGGGAAATGAACCCTGTCTCCCAGGACCTAGTCCTGTCCTCTAGCCACTAAGTCACAATTCCTCTCTAAAATAGTGGTAGCTACTATCAGGGCAAAACAAACTTTAAGAAAATAAACTTGTTCAGAAACAGCATAGTTAAAGAGCATACACAGAGTGCTCATAGTCATTGGAGGCACAGAGACCCTGGCTCCACTCTGTCTGCCCCAAATATGCAATAGCAACTGAGCCTGCAAGCAAGATACATTCTTAGAGAATGAGTCACATGTCACAGAGACTTCACAATTTACTGCTAACTGCAGCAGGCTTAGGCCTGAATGTAGGCCTCACTGCTTCTGCTCTTAAAAATCTTTGACTCATTGCAATATTAAAGGAAGCTCAAAATGGTGCTCCTGCCCAAGGCTAGATTAAAATTCGGCCAACAGCGCTGCACACACCCAAAATAAAGCCACCTTTGGGGATACTAAAAACGAAAGTGATTCCAGCTAGGCTGGGAACAGTCCTGTCTAGCCCCACAATTAACAAACAGGCAAAATGAGGGAAACCTTTCTGCAAAAGAAAGCCCCTAAATGGGGGCTCTCTCCCTATTGGGAAAGGCAAGCCCAGGAGGATTACGCACAGGCTGCGCTCACAGGTACAGGGAGGATCTTCTCAAAGGGCAGGGTAAGGGGTGGGGTGGGAAATCAAAGAGGAAAAGAAAAGGGGTGGAATTAAATTAACTAAGGGACTAGAGAGGATTAAAGAGAAGGGGGAAATAAAGAAATGTAACCAGACAATGAGAAGATAACTCCACGGTCCAAGTGCTCCTGGTGATCCGAAGCATGCAGCGAAAGAGGACGGCCGTTGCTGCATGCCTTGTATTTAACAAATAGGGCTGTCAATCACTAATTGGCAACATCTAAATTACCCCAGTAACAGCCCGCCCCTGCTTACAGGATGGCCAAACCATTTGCCTAGTAACAGTGAGGTGTCTTGTCAGCCCCGCCCGCAACCTGTGCTCTCCATGAGGGAGAACACACTTTGTAATTACAGACCACACAGCCTTTTCCTCTTGGTTGTTTTTATTATGGACTTAATAGATTGCATAGCTATATCCTATACTTCTTGGCAATTGTGATTTTTAAAAAAAAAACAACCACCTTATTTTTATTTTTTTTCTGGAACCTGCTTTTTTGTTACTAAAATTCATTTAAAATATGGGACGGGGGATTACACAGCCCTTTTAGCACCTTGAGATCTCCAGTAGAATTTCTTAACGGAAATTACCTAGGGGAAATATGAGCATGCTGGAGTTTTCCTGTAAATGTACAGCTTATGTCACCATTTGGATCATGGCTCTTCTACCCACAGAGCAGCAACAACATATGCATCTGAGAAACTATCAAGCACTGTGGCAACCACAACCCAAGTGATATAAGTCAGGCCTCATGAATAGTTCAGTTAGAGGGGATTTCATTTTATGAAGCTGCCAATATGCTTAAGGCACATATTGTGACCCATGAAGCTGACTACCAACCATGCACTGCAGCTTTTAATAGACAAAACATGTGTTAATACATCTTTGATACTTAAGCAGACATTTAATTCTGTAGCAGTTAAGAGGGCAGAAAACACGCGGTTGCCTCACTCATGACTGCATTCTTAAGCACTTTTATATAGCAGAAATACCCCACTGAGCACATTGATAACTAATTCAGAGTCAACACATATAGGATTGCATTGCCAAAATTTGTACTTTCTCAGCAGCATATTGACATTGGGATAGCTCATTCTAAATAGGAATACAATTTCGGACAACCACTTCCAAACACCAATGTTGTATTTTGATTACTGAAATATGTATTTTGGCTCCTGGACTGGTATGAAAATGAAAAATGCCTTGTTAGATTATTAAAAGGTTTCACTATCCCAATACCCAGGATATTTGGGTGACATTCAGCAAAGTCTTTTCTACTGGTTTAGCATTACTCACTGGGGTGCAAAGTTAAATCTAAATTTACAGAGGCAATGAGGAATTACGTTCTCCACATGATAACCTACCAGCCAGAGCCTTGGCTAGGTGATCTTGCACCCCTGGCAGAACTGTCCAGATTGCGCCCGCTACTCACAGACAAATTAGCTCTTCTTTCCGCCTCTCCTCCAACCCCAACCCCCACACATTCAATTCTTCAAGCACTTCACCTTGTAATGAATTCTTTCACAGAAAATCCAATATTTAATTTTTATGGACATATTTTAAAGCTGATTTTGCTCCCCTCCCTCGCCTGTGCCCCTGGCGGGGGCCTTCCTCACCACCCCCTGGCTACAGCCCTGCTCCCAGCATTAGTACACTGCTGATGAGTTTATTACTGGGGAGCAAGGCCCATTAAAATCAACAGGCATCCTGAGCTCTACAAAAATAAGGGCACCATCCAGCCTACGTTAAGCACATGAAGTCCTATTGATTTCTGTTGGAAAGCTAAGCATGTGCTTAATTATAACTCCAATGGAAATCAATTGAACTTTAAAGTGTTTCACTATGGTTGGATTGTATAAAAATATAATGGATAAGCAGCTATTATGTTGGCAGGGTTTAAAACACATTGGTACCTTCGGTTTAAAACAAGAAAACAAACTGCTTCTACCAAGGAACTTCATGAAAAGTCTGTCTGACTAGGCAAAACTGGTTCAAGAGCTCCACTATGTTAGATGGATCCGATTCATCATATTCCAGATACTCAGAACTACCTATTGTCCATTAGAATCCACTGTCCCTCATATTAGGCTACTATATCAAGCCTAAGGAGAAAAAAATCTCAATGATTAGCTTTTCAAAAGCCTGCAAGCCTCACACAGTGGTACCTCAGGTTACAAACGCTTCAGGTTACAAACACTTTAGGTTACAAACTCTGCTAACCCAGAAGTAGTACCTTGGGTTGTGAACTTTGCCCCAGGATGAGAACAGAAATTGCGCGCCGGCGGCACGGGAGGCCCCATTAGCGAAAGCGGGCCTCAGGTTAAGAACGGACCTCTGGAATGAATTAAGTTTGTAACCCGAGGTACCACTGTACACATTTTTCCTTCCTTCAAAAATTTATATGCTGCCTCTCAGTCTTGAAGATGTTCAGAGCTTACTTAAAAGCTTCGTAACTATTTCATTGTCTCTTTCTAAACACTGCCACAACATAAAACAAAAATGTGAATTCTTAAAAAAAAAAACAACTTTGAAAGGTTGATCTATTTGAGAGGGTGCTGAGAAAACTGAGGAGTATTTATAATGTTAGACGAGCAATAGCAAAGAACTCATCCTTTCTAATTCTGGTTTTGGCAGAAATTATTTAAGACGACACCACAAAATTGTGTTGTTGTTTTTTAAGGGTATGCTTTCCCCATCATGGGTTATCTATGCTGAAATTTTACAAGGCAGCACAGAAAAATAAAGACAAATGGAATAGTTCAGCTGGGTGAACAATTAACAGCAGCCACTGATAAATCCTATTCTTTCATATATCAATTCACCATAGTTAATTTGCTTAATGCAGAGTGCGGTCTATAATACCAAGAATCACCCCAAGGGGATCAGAACAGACAAACCTCACGTGGTGTCTGTACACCTGGAAGTGGCATTGGCATAGGACAAAACAGTTCACAACAGAATATACCTGTTTAAAATAAAGGATACACTTGGGGGTGGCCCAGCACCACAATGATTGTCAAGATCATACTGTGCAAAAACTAGTACTGAAATCATACCACCAAATCCATCTCCATGGTACAAATGATACACTTCACATGCTTGTTTGTGTATCTGATGTGCAATTAACTTGCGAATCAGTGATTGTGAAGACATCAAATATAGCCAACATTTTAAAAAAATGTATTTCATTTCGTTCATTTGTTGTTATCAAGAAAACAGGTACTTACATATTCTTCATAGGGTTCATGTGCTGGCGGAGGGGGTGGCCTGTAACCTGGTACTGCTGAAACTCCTCTTGCTCGAGGGGTTGGGACCCCCCTGGCTACAGGGGGGACTGGGAGTACTCCACGCGTCGCAGGCGTTCCTCTTGGTACTTGAGCTCCTCGTCCAGGTGGTGGTGGAGGAGGAATTGCACTCCCACGACCCCTGAGAAGGAACAGAGAAATCTCATTAATGTGAAGACGAGCCCTTAATGCAAAGCTATAAAACAAGCATGTGGAACCTGTGGTCCTCCATATGTTGCTAGACTATGGCTTCCATCATGCTAGCAAGAGGTGATTAGAGGTGGAGTTTAACAACTCCACCCAGAGAGCTATAGGCTGACCACACCTGAAACGAAATCTATCACACATTTTTAGGGTAAGCGTTAATCAATTTATATACGATGCAACAGGTTACAGAAAATGAATTTGACAACCCCCCCTCTCAAAGCACTCGTATCATCATTAAATTTTCAGCGCTGCTCGCATACTTGGTATTTGTTCGCCCTAGGTAGAACGATAGTGCCAACTGAAAGGTTTCATGGAATAAAGGCAGTTCAGCTGGGCTATGTTTAGATAGATGGGGAATGAACAAAGGAGGTGATGTTTGGAAGGAACGTTGGTAGGTGACAGATATTAGCTGTTGGACAAGACCTTTCATCAACTATTTCCTCAAAGAATAACCTACATAATCTCTATATTATTGTCTTTGCTCAGCTGTGGTTTGTATGCCAGTTGTATCCCTTTACAGGATCAAGTAGATCAAAAGCAGAATCCAGATTGTCTAATGCCCTCCCCAAAGAGGTTCAGTCAGCTCCCTTTCTCTTGACTTTTTCAGCGGTCTTTTATTTCCATTTGGTTTTTGATCTGTGTTAACCTCCTGCTGGAGCAATGTATTTTTAATCTGACCCAGTTGCTTTATGCCCAACTCATGCTGTTGTTTTAACCATTTAATTGGCAAGTTACACTTGCTTTTATTTTGTTTTCTTTGTTTTCAATTTAGAAGACTCCCGAAAGTCATTTTGGGGGCCAGAAAATAGAGAAGATATTTTCTAAAATAAATAAATTGCAGTGTATTGTGAGAAGAAAGTAAGGGAAGAATGCATCATAGAAAAGTAATTGTAGAATGACTAGTTCATTTCAGATTCAGGTAGGTAGCCGTGTTGGTCTGACACAGTCAAAATATATTTTAAAAAATTAAAAAATTGTCCAGTAGCACCTTAGAGACCAACTAAGTTTGTTCTTGGTATAAGCTTTCGTGTACATGTACACGTCTTCAGTTACACTGAAAGAGAAGTCACCAGACCCTTATATATAGTGGGAGGGTGGGGTGGGCTTTTTCTCAGGAGGCTCCCTTGTGCTTCCCATTTTGTGACTTTGCAGAAACAGCATGTAGAATACTGACAAGTGTAATAAGTATTCTTATTTGTAGAAACATATATACAGTATCTTTTTCATATGCCTAGTCCCTTCGTTAAGTGATGAATATTCCACCTATATTAATTAACAATCGTAAATTGGAATTATACTACAAGCAGGATTCAATAGGTTAATAATAATAATAATAATAATAATAATAATAATAATGTAGCAAAATCTAATGCCTTTATAAATACAGAGATAAAGGGAAGTAGTCAAACTAGCCAAGGAAAGGTTTGTTTTGTAGGAACTCAATTTCAAACCACAGTGGGACTGAAGAATACAATTTAAGGAGACTAGATTCAAACAACCTGATTTGCTCATTCCAGCATTAATGAAAACTGACAGAGAATATTATTTTTCTCTATATAAATAGATCACTGGGAGGCAGAGTGATATCAGAGAGACAGGAGAATTAGGTAATCTCTAGAACAAAGAGAAATGAATTGCATTTAGATAGAACAACAGTAGACGATTATTAACAACCATAGAAGTAATAAGATGGGTTAAGTAACATAACAAAATTTCAAATGAAAGTTCCTGGCTTTATTGAGAGGATTGTGCTTCCTATTCTTGCAATAATGAAGGGCTGAACTTAATAGGTCTATGTAGTTATGTACATGTAGGGAAGGATTGTGATCATACCTGCTAGCCTCACCTCCTGGGCATTCCCACTGCCCATACATTGGACACCAGATCTACACATCTAAGGATTTTCACGTGTAGTATAAACTGAACCATCTAAACCCTGCAAAACTGAAAGTAGAGACTGTATAGTTTATGCCTACATGTATTGAAATTTATGCATATAGGCTTCTGCGCAGATGTGATATCCAAAGCATGTGCCATGGGAGCAGGACTGGCAGGTGCAGCCACAATTGCTTATAAAGGTAAATGTCTACAAAGGGCTATCTCATGATGGTTGAAAAGGCAAACTGAACCTACAACTTAAAAAAAACATGCAACCAGGATTCTTCTCATTCAGTCTTTGAAAGCACTCGGCCAAGAGCTTAAAATTACTTTGAGGTAATAGAAATAATGACAGAAGGACAAACACTTACAGGAGCTTGCAAAACGTAAAATAAAGGTAATGAGTCAGTCTACCGCACACTGCCGCTTTATAAGCTCAAGAGATCCATTTGTTAGCCCTGAACGTCTCCTATTAAAATGCATCAGCAGTCAGTTAAGTCCTTCTACGGCAAATGAAATGACTCCTAAATTAATGTAACATGACATAAAAGTATTTTGTGAAATTGTAACTGGGCCTAGGAAAGGTTCCTTGAATTGCTTCTGATTCTGAGTATGACGTTCGTAACTTATTTAAGGACCTAATTTAACAAAGCAGTTCTTTAAAGTCTCTGTGAAAAGCAAGCCCCTACCAAACAGGAAGGCTTTAAGTTGTATGGATTTAGCCAGGGGTGCTCAGTTTTGTTTACATATGGACCCCCAATCTGTCACTTAAAACCCTGGGACTTAAGCCATAACTAACTTGCATATTGGTCTGGAATTTAGTCACAGCAGTCATTAGTTCACTCTCAAACTGATTTTAAATTCCCTTGTATTTCAACCTCAGTTAGAAGTTCAGTGAGAAGGTTTGTTTGAAAGAAAACATAGAAAGAAAACTCCCATTTTTTTTCCTGTCAGTCTTTTTGACTGAGGAGTAGGGAACCTTGCATCTCCTTGTGAGCAACCTTCCAGTGACATATACTAGTGATGTGTGGTGCCAGATTTAAAGTGGGCAAAAGAATGGACATGAATCTTACCTTTGCAGGGGAGGCTATATTCCAGCCATGCAAAAGCCATGCAAAAACCTCCACCCTCCTTGAAGGAAGCAAGAGGCAATAAGTGTTCCAGAACACGTTCCAGACAGGCAGAAGCTCTTAAAGATAAGTGGCCCATGGAGGTCAATTTGGTCCCCAAGTGTGAGATTCTGCAGCTTATCCAAATTGTGGTCGATTTAAATAACACCATCTGTACCTAGAGTTGCAGCTACTGTTTACCTGTTAACGTGGTTGTAAAGAAGAGCAAACGCAACTGACCTTGAAGGAGCTGCAGGAGGAACCCGGATCCCTCTTCCCCGCATCGCTCGTCCACGAGCTGACTCTTCTGAACCATTTAGATATGATAATTCTCTCAATTGCTCTTGACGGATTTCATCATTATAGTCCTGGAAAGGAGTAGGCAGAAGAACATCCTGTCATCTGTATAACTTGGGTCACTTTTGATTTCAAAATAATTGGAGATATATATATATATATATATATATATATATAGGCTTAAATGATATTTTTTTTATAAGAAGAGTGTTTTGTTTTGTTTTGTTCTTGGGGGGAAAACCCTAAATATTTTACATGGATACATTATTCAAATATATGCAGTGCACTATGAACCAATAAAAGTTATTGCTTATCCCATTATACTAAGCACATTCACACCCATATATGTTCAGCTGAGCTGAATACACCTTGCTCCTTCGCCAGTGTGCTTAGGATTTCAGCCTTAAACCTACCTTGTTTGCGCATATGGAAACCATGTGCAGACACCTAGTATAGACAGTCATCTAGTTGAGAAAACAATCCATGGAGAATAGGATGGAACTGTATTCACTGATTCTACCTTTGACCTCCACATGTTCAAGGTCATGATTGCCAAGGGTGCTATGCTTATACACCCAAATCCAAGTAATCAATCCTTTGTGCAGTCAACATCCTACAAAAGTGGAGTGTACAAAAATGGAGAGTATGGATCATACCAAGGAGCTTATACACATTTAGAGTATGCACATATGCCTCAGTGCAAATAGGAACTTCTATGTCAGTAGGTATGATCCTATGCCTCCCCTTCTCCTTTAGAACAATCCTTTACGAAGCTGTCACTTGGACCTAGGAGAAAGCCTAATCTATACTGTGAAAGAACTAACAGGATATTTTAGTAGCAATGAACCTAATGATCTTTGACCATTTCTGTCGTCAAATAATCGTCTTCATAACAGAGCCGCAAATGTCTTCAAAATGGGAGTTTCTGCCTTCAAGCCTTAAAAACTGCATTAATTTGGAAAATATTACACAGTGAAGTCGCATGAGGCACAGCCTTCCAAATAAAATCTCAGTGCACTAATTCCAGAGCACTCTGTGTGCTGCTTCTGAACCAGTAAGCAGAAGACTGAACCAACGTTTCTTCTGAATCTGATAACAGAATTACATAAGATGCCCACCAGAGAAAATGTGTAGTAATTCTACAGCAGTCATTTTAAAAAAATGTGCATTAGCACCACTCTCTTATGTCTGCTGCTGTACTGTAAAGACTCTAATGCATTTGGTGGCTTTCAGGTAGGAAAACAGCACACCAGATTAATTAAGCCTTCAAAAAAAAAAAGAAGAAAGAAAAAGGAGGGGGTAAAAATTCCTCTTTGCAACCTCTAAGTAATGACAAAGAAAGCAAAAAGAGAGAACGCTCCAGTGGCAGAAAGACCAGTCTGGTTTCAAAAGCGACACCTTTGTTGCATTAAGAAAAGGGGGGGAAAGCACCACAGTCATTTGTTTACACAGCACTGTGGCTTACAGTGACAGTTTGCTATAGATTTGTAATAGCACTACCTACACAGTTATAAAAAAGGAGAAAAATGTATATCAAAGTGGTTTCATTTTGCCGTAATCACAAAAAGACAGGGGAATATTCTCTGATGTATTGAGCCCCAAGGCATGCTACTAGAAAGGCATCCCAAAGGGCTTTTTAGCTTATATGTGATGTTTCTGCACACAGAATTCTTCCTTTGAGCTATCATTCCCCATGGGTTGCATCCCATGTTATTTGTTCTTCATAATTAGGAGAGGTTTAATTCTAATATCAAACTAAGAGCTGGCCTGCACATTTTGCTTATCAAAGAGAAATGCCTTCACATTAGTTCCCATTCCTGCCAATAGCTGCAGTAAACAAATCTTCTGTCATATGAAATGGGGAATCTGATGAAGAGCTGGCATGGAGATATCCAATGCTGTGAGGGAACAAATTGAAGTACCACAGCAATCAAGAAGTACAGCTGACAATAGGCTTCTCTTAGTCCACAGACGTAGAGGTGTCATTGAGAAACTTGATATTTCTGGATGTTTTATGTGAGACTCTGCGATAATGAGATCTAGTAACACCAAATAAGAAGACAGAAAGTGTGCCACCTATAATAGTTATGGAACCTGGTCTCTGTTGGGAACTTTTTTAGGGACCAAGCCATTTAGAATTCAGGTCACTGAATATGTGACGTCTGATCTCCTTGAAGAAGAATTGAAAGAAGTCAGTGGACAAGCCTCCCACTGGAAAACTAGACTGTCTCCACCTTCCAGAGAAGGTTGAGGAGTTGCATTTTAAAGAAAACAAACAAGCCAGTCTTAACAAGGAGAAATATCAGAGACCAGTACAACAGAAAAGCTAACACCCAAAAACCTAACATAGCAGAGCCTTTCCAAACTCCCATCTCGCTGTATTCAAACCTTGCTTTAAACTGCCTTTCTCCCCCACTTCAATGTCATTGCTAGATTTACCACATGTTGCATAAGATTAGTTTTGAGGATCTGATCAAAGACTGCAATTAGAAAAAGTAGGATAATTTTTTTCAAATATAAATAAAGTGGAAGTATACAAAAATAAACATTATTTTCCATCTTACTGTAGGTTTTGTTTCATCTTGAAAAATATTTTTAATGGTTTATTATTGTTTATACACCAAGGGCCGCAAGATGATGTTGAGATTAAACAATTTTTGGCAAAAAACGGACTATCTAAATTGTCACAAGAAAATAGGACAATCCTGAACTCTAAAATAACACGACAGGAGATCGAACAAGCTATCCAGAACATGCAACTTGGCAAATCTCCAGGACCAGATGGGCTGACCTCCAAGTACTATAAGACATTGAAAGACTATTTGATACAACCTTTGATGGAGGTCAGCAATGAAATTATGGAGGGGAGGAGGGCACCGGAGTCGTGGAAGGAAGCGTTTATCACATTAATACCAAAGTCGGAAGCTGAAAAGACACAACTTAAGAACTACCGTCCCATCTCTCTTTTAAATGTGGATTACAAAATATTTGCAGACATTTTGGCAAATAGATTTAAAAAAGTTTTAAATGAAGTAATTCATAAGGACCAGGCTGGCTTTCTCCCAGGAAGACATCTGTTTGCTAATACAAGGAACATTATTGACATTTTGGAACTTTTGCAAACAGACATAAATACAAAAGCAGTTTTAATTTTTATAGATGCGGAGAAGGCCTTTGACAATATCTCCTGGAAATTTATGATGGGAAATTTAAAAGAGATGGGAGTGGGACGGGGTTTTGAGAATGGGATTGAGGCGATATATTCAGAACAGAAAGCTAAACTGATAGTTAATAATGTGGTTACAGAAGAGTTTAAAATTGAAAAAGGGACACGACAAGGTTGCCCTATTTCCCCTTTGTTATTTATTTCGGTTCTGGAAGTGCTATTGAACATGATTAGAAGGGACCAGTTGGTGGAAGGAATCCAGGTCGGTCAGAAACAATATAAATTAAAAGCTTTTGCAGATGACCTGGTTTTGACCTTGCAGAAGCCAGAGCCCAGTACGAAAAGAGTATTACAACTGATTAATGACTTTGGTCGGGTGGCTGGATTTAAATTAAATAAACAGAAAACTAAGGTTTTGGGGAAAAACTTGACTAATACAGAGTCAGAACGGTTTCAGAATGAGACGGAACTTAATGTGGTTAAAAAAGTAAAATACCTAGGGGTAAACATAACAGCAAAAAATCTAAGTCTATTTAAGGACAATTATGAAAAATGTTGGACAGAAATTAAGAGAGACTTAGATAGTTGGTCAAAATTGAAACTTTCTTTGTTAGGCCGAATTGCTGCTATCAAGATGAATGTATTGCCAAGGATGTTGTTCTTATTTCAAACACTTCAGGTTTTGGACAAAACGGAGTGCTTTCAGAAGTGGCAGAGAGACATTTCTAAGTTTGTCTGGCAGGGCAAAAAGCCCAGAATTAAGTTTAAGATATTAACCGATGCAAAACAAAGAGGGGGCTTTGCCCTGCCAGACTTAAAGTTGTACTATGAAGCCGCAGCGTTTTGCTGGCTAAAAGACTGGCTACTTCTTGAAGACACTGATGTGTTAGATATGGAAGGGTTTAACAATACCTTTGGATGGCATGCATATTTATGGTATGACAAGGTTAAAGCAAATAAGGCCTTTAAGAACCATATTGTCAGAAAATCATTGTTTAATGTCTGGACAAAATATAAAGACTTGCTGGAAAATAAAACACCAAGGTGGCTTTCACCTTTGGAAGCCAAGGCCCGAAAAAGACCCAATATGGAGGCTAAATGGCCAAAATATTGGGAAATACTAGAAAAGGATGGAGACAATTGGAAATTGCAGAGTCTGGAGAAAATGAAAGACAAAGTGCGAGATTGGTTACATTACGCTCAGATTAAAGAAGTTTTTAAAAATGATAAGAAACTAGGGTTCCAGGTGGAGAAATCGAAACTAGAAACAGAATTGTTAGAACCAAAGATTAAGGTACTTTCAAGGATGTATAACTTGCTGTTGAAATGGAATACACAAGACGAAACGGTTAAGTCGGCTATGATAAGGTGGGCACAGGACATTGGGCATAATATCATGTTTGAGGACTGGGAGAGGTTGTGGAGTAATGGACTGAAATTTACTGCATGTAACGCCCTGAAAGAAAATGTAATGAAAATGATCTATAGATGGTATATGACCCCAGTCAAACTTGCTAAAATTTACCACCTGTCTGATAATAAGTGTTGGAAATGTAAAGAGTGTGAGGGAACGTTCTTCCACCTCTGGTGGACTTGCCCTAAAGTGAAGGCGTTCTGGGAAATGATTTATAATGAACTGAAAAAGGTATTTAAATATACCTTCACTAAGAAACCAGAGGCTTTCCTTTTGGGTATTGTCGGCCAAGGGGTGGCAAAGAAGGACCAGACATTTTTTATGTATGCAACAACAGCAGCAAGGATACTTCTCGCAAAACATTGGAAAACTCAAGATCTACCCACACTGGAAGAATGGCAGATACAACTGATAGACTACATGGAACTGGCTGAAATGACCGGCAGAATCCGTGACCTGGGAGAAGAGAGGATTGAGGAGGACTGGAAGAAATTTAAGAACTATTTACAAAAGTATTGTAACTTGAGTGAATGCTAAATAAGATGCTAGATCAAAATAACTGAGCACCACTAAATTTAGAAGTTTTTAAGAAAATAAGTAAGATTGTGAAATTTAGCTCCTTTTGAAAATTATATGATTATGAAATATAGAAGGGATATAAGAATTTAAATAAGATGATAAATTGCTGACAAAATGTTTTAACGATGAAAATGGGAGCGGGGGATGTGAGGAAGTCCAAAGAAAATGTGAAAATATGTTAAGATCAAGGTTATATTGTTTATCATGTTTATTTTTATTGTAAAATTTAATAAATTGCTTTAAAAAAAAATAAAATATTATTGTTTATACAGTGGTGCCCCGCAAGACGAATGCCTCGCTAGACGAAAAACTCGCTAGACGAAAGAGTTTTCTGTTTTTTTGAGTCGTTCCGCAAGACGAATTTCCCTATGGGCTTGCTTCGCAAGACGAAACGTCTTGCGAGTTCTTGTGAGTTTGTTTCCTTTTTCTTAAAGCCGCTAAGCCGTTAATAGCCGCTAAGCCGCTAATAGCCGTGCTTCGCAAGACGAAAAAACCGCAAGACGAAGAGACTCGCGGAACGGATTAATTTCGTCTTGCGAGGCACCACTGTATTTTGAATTACATATCTGGGGACATCAAAATCTTTTAAGCACTTAGGGCTTCTAAAGCTCTTCATTTGGCCCAACTCCTACCCACAACTTCCTACCGAAAGGACGATATCTCTCCCACCCCCACCTTGTTTTTCTTTCTTTCTCTCACCTGCCAGAAAAAGTGGCCCCCCTCAGTGCCAGGGAGAAAAAGGGCCCCCAACAGGTTATGCCCTCTACTATTGCCCTTTTCTCAAGGTGACCCATTTGGCTCTGAGGTGGATTCCTGCAAGGGTCAGCTACCAAGTCTCAGCCCAGTCCACGTGTCTCTTGCACTCCCAGTGACTCTGACTGTCAGTATAGCATGACGACAGATCAGTATAACTATTATATAGTGAGAAATGCATTTTTATTTTATTTTTAGTTTTTAGAAATATATAATTAGGCTTTTACAATTTGTGACCCAACAAGATAATACAGACCAATATCAATGCATTGTGCTAGCAATTTTATCCTGCCCTTCCTGCTTTTAGTAACTCCCAGAAAGCAGCAAAAATGGATGACACTGAGAGAGTGCCCTGCATGCTGGTAGGATAACAAGGTCTTATTTAAAAAGAACTGGTTAAATACACTATTTGAACTGTCAATCTATTTATAGTGGGAATAACAAAGAAAGACAACTGTATGCAAACAGAGAAAGAGAAAAAGAGAGAGAGAGAGTGTGTAGTTATGGAGTTGAAATATTTCATTTTTATAATTGCAAACATTTATCATATGTGCTCTATTTGGCATGTAATGAAACTGCAATCTTCTAAACCTGAAGTCTGCAATTTTAGATTACAAAGCTCACTCCAACTCTTTCATTAATCTGGAAGGCAACATTAAATGAATCTTTCATAACTATTACGAGTCATACTAGAAATGGAGCTGCATTTCTGAAGGCAACTGAATGCAGAGCCTTGCGCTGGAGCTGGATGCGGTGCTCCTAAGACTTCCAATAACACAGAGATTGCAAGTCAGATGGAAGCTACACAGGAATAGCAATGAAGACAGAAAATGTGCAATAGAATTTGGTATGAGCAAACACTGGGTCGTTTGCACAAGCTCAAACACAAGCTTCTTTCTCTAACGTGTTTAGCTACGTCCTCAAAGTGATCAATTATGGACGGTTCAAGTTAATGAACAGTAGTTAGTTCGCTGGGTAGAAAGAAGTAGACAGCACAGTTTGCAAGGGTGCACTTTACAGCAGCCAGCGCTCCTACTCAGTCTCTTTCCATGGGTTTCCTCCAGACTTGCCCATTCTTGGGTAAGGTTTTATATACAGTGGTACCTCGGGTAAAGAACTTAATTCGTTCTGGACGTCCATTCTTAACCTGAAACTGTTCTTAACCTGAGGTACCACTTTAGCTAATGGGGCCTCCCGCTGCCGCCGCACGATTTTTGTTCTCATCCTGAGGTAAAGTTCTTAACCTGAGGTACTATTTCTGGGTTAGCAGAGTCTGTAACCTGAAGCATCTGTAACCCGAGGTACCACTGTACAGTTGCTCCCAGTGAGTTTTTTCCCTATAAAAATAAGTGCCGGTACTCACCATGAAGTTGTTACAGTGCCACTCTTTTCAACAACCAAAAAGGGGGTGCCGGTACTGCATACCCCTGAGTACTCCCAAAAAACAACAACTGGTTGCTCCCTTGTATTCTCATGCATAGAAAGGAAAATACACACACACACACACACACACACACACACACACACAAAGACTGAATCAAGTGAGACTCAAGCATATTAATCGGAGAGGGTGTCTGTGAGAACTGCTTATAATGCTCAAACCACACAGACACACACACACACACACACACACACACACACACACACACCTGTTAGTGTTTAAAGTGCCACATGACAGAGGTGTGCAGGCAATTAGGTTCAGGGTTTCTTTGCTGACTAAGTAAAATGGATTCACTTTCCTCTTTGGAGGAGGCTGTCCCTTGCACTTTCTTACCTTAAGAGATGATCCAGTGGTTTGTATTACTGTACATTTTCTAAAAACTCTGTCACTTCACAGTTTCCGCTGCCCTGTGCCAGCCCTTACAAGCCATTTTTGTGGGCCATAAGCCTCCAAAATCAGCCTTACGTTACAATGCTGCATAGTAGAATGTTGCCTGTGAAGTTTCGAACAGCTCTGCTTTGTTGGTTTAAGTAGAGCCACATAGGGTTTTTAAAAAATGTAATTTATTTATTTTTAAAAACCCTGCACTGCAAAGCTAAGTGAACATGAAAATTCATAGATCTTCAGTGCTTTGAAGCCTGATCTCTTGCAGAGCCCCTGGACCTTAAGAAACATGCATATACAGCTATTCTGTACAAAAAGTATAGAAAAAACAGCAACAGAGCCCTTTGTGACTTTATAAGGGTCTTGCTTGCAATTGGGATAGTGACAAAATATAAAATGGAAAGTAGACCAAGACATTCAGTAGTAGAAATGGGCTTCACATTCTGCTAGTTCCACATACTGTTTCCTTTGTGCTGTCGGGGTTTCAATACTTTTCCTGCTCCTTTTTTCCTATTGCTTGTGGTGGATGTTTTACTTTGGTTGCTTTTAATTGTTTTATTTTGCTATAAACTGCCCCATATACAATTGTAGGTGCTGATGACTATGCCACCAAAAAAGGCCCTGCTGTCAGTGCACTGTTTTTAAATTTTAAATTGAAAGTATATCTGAAATTGTAAGTGGCTGCGTGGCATCATCCACATTTTCAAAGCTCAAGGCACAGAGAAGGGATCTAAGCAAGTCTGTTCTTTGCTGTGATTCAGCTGAATGCATGTCAGATTTGAAATGCAAGTTCAAGTGCATCTCCTTTTGAAAGCGATACCGTGCAGATAAACATCTTATCAGAATTTGCATTAAAACATTGATGTTATTTACCTGTAGTGTATTGCTTTGAAAGGGAAACATTCTGGAATGTACAGTTCAATGCAATTGCATTGATTGGAGGCTTTGTGAATCATCAAAAGGTCGAGGCTAGAACCCTTCTTCCTCCCCCTGCCCTCAGTTTTTATAACGGTAACATTTTCAAGTTTCATTGAAACCTCCCAATGGAAAAGAGAAAGAGAGGTCTGGGACAATGCAAACCTTGATGCTTTAATGCTAAACACTGTGTGGGTGTTGTTTTTTGAGATTGTGATCATGCACACAAGCAGCTCAATATTCCATTTAGATAATGAAAAGCATACATAAGCATAAGTGGACAGCTATGTTTAGAGCCTCACTTAACTTCCTACTCATGCACATTTATGCTCTCTGTTATCTAAACTTTAGATTCTAACTGAAACATTGAGAGAGCCATGCTCATTATCACATCCAGTTCTGGAGTTTCATGCACACAATGAACTTGCACATAAGCATAGCTGGAAGCAAAAAAGATTCATGAGAATAAATTGCAGAGATGGAAAGCTCTGGCAAGAACAAGTTGTGCATACACACTGTTATTCCTAAAGTATGGCTATCCAAACCAGAGGAATGGCAGAGAGGCAAATGCATAGATGCCGCTCTGTAACATGGACAATATATATCAAGTACAGATGGAAATTTGGAGAAGACATTTGAAAGTATCTCTACATGTGAATAGGTTTTTATTAACATACACAGTGCTACCTCTGGTTACAAACTTAATTCGTTCCGGAGGTCCATTCTTAAGCTGAAACTGTTCGTATCCTGAGGCGTGCTTTTGCTAATGGGGCCTCCTGCTGGTCAAAGTTTGCAACCAGGAGCAGTTACTTCCGGGTTAGCGGAGCTCGTAACCTGAAGCGTTCGTAACCAGATGCATTCATAACCAGAGGTACCACTGTACATTCTCCTTAAAATGAAACAGTTATTCTGCTGAAAACTGTTTTAAAATTATGGATATAATATATGATATCAATCCTACGCACGAATACTCAGAATGAAGTCCTGCTGTGTTCAGTTGAGTTTACTCCCAAGTAAGGTAGAGGAATAAGGTTAAGGTAAAATAAGGTAAAATACATGCATGTATTTACATGCATGTATGGGTGTGTGTGTGTTTGAAAACGGACACTTCACTAGTCACTGCACATATGAAAATCTTAATTTCCTTCATTCAAATCCACTGCTTAAGTATGAATTATTGTCTGTTGCAGTGTTAAGCTCAATAGTCTCTCATGTAGTAGCCGCAAAATGAATGAACTTCGCATGCATGCCGGTGAAGAATAAATGACTTGACAAAACTGAACTTCATTTTCACATTTCAAACAGTTAAGACAATCAATCTAACTAGAACAAGCAATGAAAAGTTTGTAAGAATGCACCATCCTGTTACCTTTTTTTTTGTTTTGACCGGGTTGTGTGTGTGTGTTTACCTACTTGTAGTCATTTCTTTCACCATAGAGATCAATAGGGCCATTCTGAATCAGTGATATAGTGATGTTAAAATTCCAGGTGCTGCAATTTTAATAGCTACAGAGGGTTTATAGTATAAAATGGTAAGTATCCAGATACCTGGGATGTTTGGGGAGTATGGGGAGTATGGGAGTATGGGAGTATATTACCTCTGGTGGGGGACATGTCATGCTCCTCCTGGGGTAGTTTGTCCAGCTTTGGTCCCGTCCCCCTGCACTCAGTACTCACCTGTGGCTCCTAGAAGCTGTCAGCATGTGACAACGGCACATTCTGAGAAACGGCTTCGACTGGCAGGCTAAATAAACTAGGCGACGGTAGCCAATGGGTCTCAAAGCCTCAGTGAATTAAGAACTTCCTCTTTTATGTGAAGACTGGGTCTGGTGGATTGAGTGGACAAGAATAATAGTGGGTCCAACGGTCAAAAAGGTGTTTTCTGCATGTGCTGTAAGGAGACATGAGGGGCAGATGGGGCGCATCCAGAGGTCTGCTGTTAGTCAGTGTGCAGTATACTGAGATAGGTGGACAAATGGTCTTACTCAGTACAAGGCAGAGTCTGGTGTTCATACTGTAAATATGTTCATTTATGTGTTGGTAGAGCTAAAGAAGTCTGGATGGAATGGCTCAGTGAAGTGGCGGGAACTGTAAGACCACCACTATAGGCAACAGTGCCACTGCTGACAAACTCAGTTAGCGGTGAGGAGGAGGAGGAGGAGCAGTCTCATAGTAGAATCAGAGTTAGTTATCTAGTCCAACTTCCTGCTGGCGGAGGAAACTGACTGCTACAGCATACTGATAGATGATAACCCAACTCTGCTTAAATCTTCTAACAAAGGATAGTTCAGCACCTTTGAAAGCAGTCTGTTCCACTGTCAAACAGCTCGTACATTCAGAAAGTTCTTCCTATTTGTTTACTTAGAATATAGATAACTTATATACCACAACTTTTTAGAGATAAATCTCTAAGCAGCTTACAAGCATCACAAAATATTACAAATAAAAATCAGAATAACAAAGACACTATTAAAAAGGAAACCACCCGTAAGTTGAAACAACACAGTTGACAGCTGAATAGTATAATCCCCCTAAACCTCAAAAAAGCACTGAAGGGGGGGGGGGGTGAGATAAAAATGAATCACTTTTGGGAAGGTATCACAAAAATTTTAATCTAAACACATTTGGGTCTGGCCCTAACTTCTAGAGCAAGAGAAAACAAATCTGGTCCATAATTGATGTGACAGCCTTTCAAACATTTGAAAATAGCTATCCTATGACCACAATATATCTAAATGAGTACCCGAGAGTGGGGGGCAGTTGTTGTGTGTTGATTCCAAGCAGTCTACAACCAGGTGACATCCCAGTGCAATAAATAGAGCCCTCTTTGCTGTACATCTTAAGGAAAACCAGTATCTCGTTTTTATTTTGTTTATTGTTGGCAGCACAATAAATCTAAAATGTGCAAGAAAGGCAACAATACGTGCCCATTATCTCTAGGCAGTTTGCAGGCTGAATGAGAATGTCTTCCAGGTAACAGAAGCCCAGAAATGTCTACTGGCAGAGTGCAGAGAGGCATAAACCATGATCATGAATACCTCCTTCTGAGGTTAAATGACAGCTGAGGGAAATCTGTCAGTGTGCCACGGACAAGGCTAGCCAAATATAGATGTCATTTTTCTCTTTCAATGTGCTCAATTAAATCTTTCTGGCATCGTCGGCTGGGGGTGGAGGGTAGGGTGGAGGGTGCTGAAGTTTCCAATACACCAGCGGGGGGGGGGAGGTCTCACTCCCTAATAGCTAAAGAGGGCTTACTGCATTGTGTTTCTGAACACTGCTGCATTGTACTGACAGCCAGAAAGTCTAATTCTAGTGTGTGTAAGTGTGTGTAAGTGTGTGTGTGTGTGTGTGTGTGTGTATAATGAAAAATAGTTTTATAACCTGTTCTGTCCAGATGGTATCTTATGATGGATAAATTAAATAGGATTCATTAAAAAAAAAAGGAAATGCCACTTCTCTCGATTGTGAATGTTGTTCGAGCTCCAAACCACCACAAGCACTATTTTGTGCACTTCCTGCAGAATAAATAGCATTTAATTAAATGGGGCCTACTTTTCAGTAAACAACTCATAGAATCAGGCTACCCACATGTAGGATCAAAATTAGATGAATAGGAGAGAAACTGCTGGCTTCCATCAGAATATTGATGGAAACATATTCTAGTTTCTGCAATCTATCAGTAGCCTTATATGTACACAAATTGGGATGTGGTTTAGGGTAAGGGGAGAGGAATGGACAAATGAGATGAGTTAGTATTCCAAAAAATGAAGAAATACACCAGGGAAAAATCCTTTGTTCATGAATAAGTAATGCATTCATTGTGCTTTGATGACAATTGGTATACTAATTTAACTGTTTTATGAGGGAACTTGCTGCTTTGTTCCAGTCTATCTCCCCCTCTTGTATACTGTATAGCGCTGTGATCTAAATTGCTAAGCCATTTAACAGCAAGTGCTGATGTGGAAAATTTAATATATTACTCTGATGGAAACTATGGCATGGGCACCCTTTTGGATATTGCAAACTGTCTCCTAAAACAGATGTTGGGTAATGAATTTCCTGGATTAAGGCAGCCAACTGTTGAAACACTTATAGTAAGTTAGTTTAGTAGGTGTAAATGTTGATAACCTACATTATTTATATTTAAGATGCTATTCTCAAGAAGTTTTTAAGAACCTGGAGCCACAGCAACACATTCCACTAGTATAACAGGGCATTTTGCTGCTTTTTCCTTCCATGTGCCACCCCAATAAAGACTAGGGGGGGTCAGAACAGTGTGGCAGAGAGGAGAAATAATTCCATCTGGCAAGCAAGAATGTTAGTACTGATTAAACTACTGCATTAGTGTGACATTAAATTCCAGCCAATGTGTGAACCCTTGTTTCCAAATTTGGGTAAGGTGTGCATTTTCAGCCCTGAAGAAAGAACTTTATAGCTTCATGAAGTTCAGTAGTTCCCTCCCAGCTATTTCCTTCAACAAATCAAGTAGGCCCAATGTTTAAATAAAAGATTGCTTATAAAGAGAGTGCCAAATGTTAGATAGCTATCAAAGCCTCTAAAAATTCCAGAGCACGAAATAAACCTTTCAACATAATAAAAAAGCAGAAAACACATCCCTTTTGGAGGAAGGGGGGGGAGATGCAGTGCTGTCCCTCTGCTTAAGTTGCTATAGCTTGAATAATACAAAATTCATTTTTCTTAGAGCGTCATGGGTAGTGAAAGATAAATTAGTTCGAGGAGTTCAAGGTGCTACAGCAGCCTTTAAACTTCAATGCCTTTAGGCAAACTTAAATGCCAGGTGATTTCTTTAGAAGAAAGTTAAGAGTCACAGCAGCACATTTTTTATATATCTTTATAAATGCACTTCTATATTAAAAGTTTTTCCAGCTATACTTACAAAATGCTAATTTTAGGACCACAACTGCAACAATAACTTGCTGATTATCAGAAATTGACATTGTTGCTCCATATGACTATAAAGAGACTGGATCTATGTCCTCAAGGCAATCCATTTAGGTGTAAACTTCCATAGGCTGAATAATTTATTTATTATTTTGACAGTTTTCTATACTGCTTAATTACAATTGTCTCTAGAGACTTCCTACAAGAAAATAATGAGTTAAAACAATAAACAAATAATTCAATTAAAAAAGAATTTAAAAAGTCTTCAGCATTTGCTGGAAGCTCAACTGGGAGGGGGACTGTCTGACCTCAACTGGAAAGGTGTTCCATAAAATTTGGCCTATGATACTGGATGCACAGCTCCTGGTGCACCACTAACAGTGACTCCCCTGAAGACCACAGTGATCAGATATATGAGAGAGCAGGGATCTAAGGTATCAGGTGGTTCCTGAAGAATCCCAAATCCAAGTTGTTAAGGGCACTGAATTTTAACCTGGCCCAATAGTGTATAGTGCTGAAGCTATGTGCTAATGAAATTCTGTTCACATCAACAGCTGGATTCTCCAGATCTGGTCGCAGGGTAGCTCCACACAGAGTTAATAGCAACAATCAAGAGTGTTTGCACTTTGGTAGCTTTAGCAGAGGGGCAGTTCAAAATGGTAGTACTGTATGTACAATTTGTCACAGCCTTCAGGCCCCCATCCCCAAACTCTCTATCCCTGATGTATACTAGTCTGCATTAATAAAATATTGCAGAAAAGCACCTTGGATGTGATCATCTGTAGGATTGCCTCACAATTCTTCTGCAGTATTCTACAGATGTGCACATTTAAAACACCTCATAAAGAGAATATTGATAGTTCTTGTAGAGTCATATCAAATTTGCTTGTTTATCATGCTTTACCAATTCAGACAAATGCATCAGTAAAACACTGCAGAACAAGAATCATGAAGTAATAATGCATACCCAGTTACTTTTACAGTGTTTCATCAGTAACAGAGAAAAAGAAGACATAAATGAACATAAAGTTTCATCATTGTGTGTTTGTCCAACATTTGGAAATTAAAAAAGGAGCAATGGATAATTCCTGATGCATTGGTTCTACTTCAGAAACAAGCCCAGGTAATTCAGTATTCTAAAATTCAGATGAAGAGAATTTCAGAACCATGACTACTCAAGATAAGCAGTTTGTCCATGGAATACTTCATTTGTTTTCCTCAGTTTTCTATTATTATTATTATTATTATTATTATAAAAACAAACTTCCTAAGTTACCAGCCAGTAACTGGACTAAGGCTGCAATACCCAGTGACCTGTAAGTCAATCCTTTTGAGCACAAAAGAGCTGAGATTTGAGGAGGCATGTACAGTGGAACCTCGGGTTACGGACGTAATCTGTGACAGAGGCACATCTGCAACCCGCAGAGTTCACATCCTGAAGCGCCGTGTCTGCACAGGCGCGATCCGGTGCTTCTGCACATGCATAAAGCGCGATTTAGCACTTCTGCGCATGCGGCGAAACCCGGAAGTAACCCATTCCGGTACTTCCGGGTTTCCCACAGTCCGTAACCCAAAAACACGTAACCTGAAGTGTCCGTAACATGAGGTGTGACTGTATAGCAGCATACTGTAAAACTATAAAGCAAAGATATTGATTCGGCTCTTCAGTCAAACATCAACTGTACAGAAAATCTTTCCTAGAATATCATTGATTAGCTAGCATAAAAGTAAATGGTGCTTGGAGCACAGGCAGTGTATGTTAAATAGAGGATACAATTCCAAACTTCTGATATTTTAGTCTGGCATCTCGATTCTATAAATTGCTGTAAACTGTAGTGACATTTTTATTGATTTTATAAATTAAAACAAATATATCTATTCTGCCCACGGATAGAATAGTAATCTGCATAGCTGCCACTGAACAGCCTTTTTGTGTCTGTCTCAGGAAACATCTATGTCTTTACAAGGGAAGAAAAGTACCTTCCCTCCCATTGCAGTTGCTGTTGCCATTGCTGTGGCTCTTGTTGGGTGCAAAGTTTCTTCATGGGATGCTGAGTAAGATAAGGCAAATATATCTTGCATCTTTACAGCTAGACCACATTTCATAACTGCCTTGCTTCATACAACTTCCATGCTTTGGTGAGGAGAAAGGGAAAGAAAAACAAGTGCTGGAGCAAGATTCCTGGGGTCCAGACTCGTTCTGCTATTCTGCATGTGTACACGGACAATGTGCTTGTCAAGAAATGGGAAAGCTACATATGAGTGCTGACTGAACTGAAACGCACCTTTGGTCTTCAGCAGACCACTTTGAGTTTTTTCCTACAATCAAGCAGTATAAATGAATAAATATGATGGTTGCATTTTGTGGGAAGGAGAATCATGTATATTGGTAACCGCTTTGAGGTTGCAGGGTGGTTTTGTTTCGTTTTTTACAATCAAGAGGTATGTAAGTTTTATGAAATAAATAAATAAATATGTTCTTGGTAGGCTTGTACAGTGGTACCTCGGGTTAAGTACTTAATTCGTTCCAGAGGTCCGTACTTAACCCAAAACTATTCTTAACCTGAAGCACCACTTTAGCTAATGGGGCCTCCTGCTGCCGCCGGAGCACGATTTATGTTCTCATCCTGAAGCAAAGTTCTTAACCCGAGGTACTATTTCTGGGTTAGCGGAGTCTGTAACCTGAAGCGTATGTAACCCGAGGTACCACTGTATATGAGAGTGTACATTCTGGTGTGGTTGTATATAAGGGTACCTATTCTCACCGAATAACTCATCTTTCTAGAGGTAATAGGATTATTTTGAAGCTCTCATACAGGAAATTTTAAAAGTTGTAACCCTGGATAATGACGCCTTAAGAGAATCATGACCACTTACTGTGTGGTGCCATATTTCCTCTACCAAGCCCTAACCATATTGAATGCTGCTCATTCCAATGCTAGGTTATACTCCTGGAACCAGTTGGGCATACAATGAAGTGGAGGAGGAGACAGTAGTGCCTGGCTCCTTGCGTGGTTGGAGTCAGGAGGCTAAAAATGAATGGCACTTCATCTTGTTACAAGTGCCATGGGGAGGTTTCCATGGCCTAACAGCAAATCAGTGTGGAAATCTAGTCGTAGCTGAATCCCCAAAGAAACCTAGGTTTCAGTGGGGAAACATTTCAGAGTTATATGTGGTTAGAATGATGGACTGGGAATTAGAAGCCCAGAGTTCAAAACCCCACTCAGCCATGAAGCTCACTGGGTGACCTTGGGCCAATCACTGTCGCTTAGCCTAACATATGTACTTCACTTGCAACTTCACTGTTGCAAGGATAAAAGGGGGAGAAAGAGCAAAAAGCTCATTGGACAAAAGTTCAGATACAAGCACAATAAACATGATTTTTGAAAAATAATTCAGCAGCCTACAATTGCAGAGTCATTTCTACGTTGCAAAGGTTCATTCTGATATGATAAATGAGGCTAGTATTGATTATTGCTCCCTATCTTAACAACTTGAATACTCAGTCATCCCCATGTTAAAAATATATTAGCTTTACAGGAAACAGATACTTGGAAGCTTTCAAAGGGCAAATTACTACAGTTCAAATGCAGTGTAAATGACTGGGCACTTCTATACTGCCTGTGTTTGTTGGGCAGTAGCCATAAAGTGACCTTGGCAGAGCTATTTACAGCCGTTTTTTAAATGCATCATTTAACCTGCAGCGAATAAAAACGTGTTTATCATATCACCTTTAGCATTAAGTAATAATTCACTCTTGTTTTCTTTCCATTGTTTTGGCACTCTGTCAGGAAAGTTCACAAAATCATCACAAAAAGGTTCTTTAATTCATTATTTAATTGTAGATCAAACGAGCTTGCTAAATTGGATAAAATGCTATCTTTACAATCACAAATGTACTCTTCTCAGTTGAAGAAGGAAATTGCCTACCATAAAGACTTCCAATGATTTCCCAATAAACTTCGTACAAATACCGCTACTGCATAATCTGAATTTGCAAAAAGGCATACAGTATTTATTTATTTGATGTTTCCCCTGATTTATGTTCTTGAGAACCTGAGGCCACTTCAGCCACGACCCTGTTGCCTCTAAACATGGGTATACCCACAGGTAATGAAATGCAACTATAATGTAGAGATCTCACTATTATAATGTGGAAAGCTTTACACTTTTGTCTCCCCCATGATTCCAATCAGACCTCCCCTAAGCCTGTATCTGCTGTTTAGAATGACAGAAAAAACTCCAATTAATACTCAAGGAGGCTCCTATTTCAGGAGCTTTCTCTCCAACTTGTGTAGAATGACGGCAACCAAGGCATGATTATTCCCGATGCCATCACTCAAGTGTTGGTCTTACAGCTGAAGAGGGCTACGATGTGAACCCAATTTTTAACCACGTCAGTGTGTTGACAGCCCAGTGACACCATTAAAAATCTGTAAATTGCAATATATGTTTAAATTCCTTGATTGACTGGGGATGACCCACCACTTACAGCAAGCTCATCTATACGCTCTGGACTTGACATGTTGCAACCTTAGTACCAGAAGATGACTCCTTGGTGTTCCAGAGCTCAGCTAACCAGACTTAGCCATGTCTTCCCTCTGCCAGATTTGTAAAACAGTTGTAATAAATCAACACCTAGAGTTCTCTAGGGTTGGGGAGGGCAAATGTTCTCAGCTTTGTATTATTCCATCCCTAAAGCACTCTCTGCCCACTTGGTTTGACAGTTCTCGCTCTCTTTCTTTAGAGACAAAAGCTTGATTCTTCTCCATACATTGCATAATTGTTCCTCCAAATTGCTTGGTACTTTAGCCAACCTGGACTACAATTGCTTTCCTCATCCCTCTAGAGGTCATCATTAATGTCAAGACAAAACCAGCGCAGTGGCTTTGGAATTTCACATTAATGTTCCTTCCGAACACTTGAGTAAATGCAACCTAACCCTGAAGGCTTACCACTGTCTAATCTATCAATTTATTCTAAAGCCTCTTCAGTGGATACTTCAATTTGTGACATCTCTTCAAATTTATCACCTGAAATGAATAGCTGCCAAACAAGTAAATGGTATGCAAATAATTCATTTTGCTTCCTTACAAAACCACCACTAACTCTTATACCTGAGTGGTGCAGTGCCATATTGATTTTCTACAATACATCCTACATCTAAGGCATTGTTCCTTTTCAAAAAAGCACTGGTCTTGATTATATATTTAGCTTCTCAGATTTATTTCTTAGCATGGAGATAAACATAAGAGATATAGGGAGCTCAGAGCACATTCTTCACTCTAAGACCACCTTCGAACCTGGACTGTCAGATGACTAAGCCTTTCAATCTTGCCTCTCCCCGCTAGCTGACTACTGCTGGTGCTCCTCCAACTGGGAAATGCTATCCAATCCCTCACAGCTGGAGATGGAAGCAGAAGCAGTGGACAGAAGGTACAGATGTGGGAAAAATTATGCTCAGGGTTCACATTTTAGTGTGAACCGTGGGTGGCGCTGTGGGTTAAACCACAGAGCCTAGGACTTGCCGATCAGAAGGTCGGCGGTTCGAATCCCCACAATGGGGTGAGCTCCCGTTGCTCGGTCCCTGTTCCTGCCAACCTAGCAGTTCAAAAGCACATCAAAGTGCAAGTAGATAAATAGGTACCGCCCCGACGGGAAGGTAAATGGCGTTTCCGTGCGCTGCTCTGGTTCGCCAGAAGCAGCTTAGTCATGCTGGTCACATGACCCGGAAGCTGTATGCCGGCTCCCTCGGCCAATAAAGCGAGATGAGCGCCGTAACCCCAGAGTCGGCCACGACTGGACCTAATGGTTAGGGATCCCTTTACCTTTACCTTATCTGTTTCACGCTTCCCAAAACAACACACAAAGTGAAATGCAGCTATCCTTTGACATCCAGCACTTCTCTGAATTGTGCAATGCATTGCTTCAACCAAATACCATGTCAAACATAACTGCAAAAAGCATTAGGTGAAAGTTTGCACAAAAATGCATGAAAACTGCTTGCAAAAATGTGTATACTATGCAAAAAATGTAAAACATGTATTTTCAGAGAAATTTGCACCACAATGATGCCAAGTTTTCATGAGGATTGCAGACTGATCTGGAAATGTGGAGAACTGGAGTCTGGAAAAATGGGAAACTCAGAGAACCCCAAATTGACTTGTTTGTCTAACCCTAACAGGAGGAAGAGGCAGCTGTGTAATGAATGACAGAACCAGTGGCAGAAAGCAAGATGGAAGGGCTGATAGTTTGCCTTTGGAAGGCAAGCTTTGAGCTATGGGAATGTGCTGCAAGCAATCTTTTTATCTTGAATCTCCACCCTTGCTTTTCTAAGTATTCCTTGCTTGCCAGTCTTTAAGATGTTGAACTACCAAACTGAATTAGACCCTCACCTCTGCACTTTTTAATGAAGTTCATAGGATTCAGGGCTGGCCGAAGATATTTTGGCACCTGAGGTGAACCACAAAATGGCACCCTCTCCCTAACAGGGACGAGAGGTGAGTGAAGATCTACAAGGGGAGAATAAAGAACTATATTAGGAACTGTTGTTCCTGTGGATCCTGTCACCTGAGGTGGTTGCTTCACCTTGCCTCATGGGTGGGCCAGCCCAAGTAGGTTTTAGTTTTAAAGCAAAACACACTACCATCTCTTTGCCCTTGCAGCCACGTGTCCTTCTGCATGTTGGGATGTGACAGTTAAGGGACTGTTTTGAATGCTTGAGTCAGGATCAAAACAGTTACTCTGTATTAAGGAAGCTAGAGAAATTGGTTCTCTGTGAATTCTAGTAGAAACTGACGAAACTGGAATGCAGTTATAATTTGCAATCCTTTCACACTTCTCCACATGTAGTGATGCAGTTCTTAACTCAAAAATGTATTAAATTATGTATAAAAATGTGTAAGGGTAAACTAGAACTGAACTCTAAAAGTATTATTTAAATGCAAATTCATGTACACACACACACAGAGAGAGAGAGAGAGAGAGAGAGAGAGAGAGAGAGAGAGAGAGAGAGTTGGGAGTAAATCCTATTGAGCACAGGGAGCCTAACACCTGGGTAAATTTGCATGGGATTGGGCTGCACATCTCAAAAACAAAAGTTAGAGGGAGAAGGGAGAACCATTTTGAGGCAATAAATACTAAACAAGCATCAATCACCAAATGGGTAACTCCTCAGTGAACCATAATAATATTATAATCATAATAAATCAGAGATTTGGAAATAAACTGAAGTTATTAGATTTATGAACACATCAATAATACAATTCACTCCTTCCCAATGCACAATGGCAGTGGACTGAATGATGGGGAATCTAGTGGAGATTTGCTGTCTGAGGGGATATAATATGGGATGGGCCCTGTTGGGTTGTTGGTTTTAGTTATTTAGCTTTTTACAGATACACAGTTCAACATAGGATGGAAGCCCATAGGCTTAAGTTTACTTTCCTCTGCAGTGGCAACTATTGTAGACAGAAAAATCACCAGGTATTGGATTCCTTTAAACAATCTATTGACACTGAGAGATATAAGATAGAACCAACCCTCACAGTGAATTCTCCACACTCCCTTAAAAAAAGAAAGAGTTCTTATCAACGGCATACAGTACATTTTCAGAATTTGTTGACAATAATGTAAGTACAATTTCAATACAAATAATAAATAAATTATACCAAAATTAAGAAAGGAACTACTTTAAAATAATATAGTGCTGTAGGGTGTCCAGTACTGGGCACCACAATTTAGGAAGAACATTGACAAGCTGCAACATGTGCAGAGGAGGGCAACCAAGATCATGACCAAGGGTCTGGAAACCAAGCCTTATGAGGAACGGTTGATGGAATTGGGTATGGTAAAAAGGAGGCCGTGAGAAGATTTGTTAGGAAACTTCAATTATCTAAAGGGCTGTCACATGGAAGAAGGAGCAAGCTTGTTTTCTCCTGCTGCGGAGGCTAATTAATACCCCATACATCATATATTGGGACACGGGTGGCGCTGTGGGTTAAACCATAGAGCCTAGGACTTGCTGATCAGAAGGTCAGAGGTTCAAATCCCCGTGACGGGGTGAGCTCCCGTTGCTCGGTCCCTGCTCCTGCCAACCTAGCAGTTCAAAAGCATGTCAAATTGCAAGTAGATAAATAGATGCCGCTCCGGTGTGAAGGTAAACGGCGTTTCCGTGCGCTGCTCTGGTTCACCAGAAGCGGCTTAGTCATGCTGGCCACATGACCTGGAAGCTATACGCTGGCTCCCTTGGCCAATAAAGTGCGATGAGCGCCGCAACCCCAGAGTCGGCCACGACTGGACCTAACCATCAGGGGTCCCTTTACCCTTTACCCCTTTATCATATATCATCTGTGGACTAACCTCAAGTTCTGGCTCCAAGTTTGAGCAGAGATTGTTTTGAAAGTAGGGTAGCGTCTGTCTTCATTTTCACATTCAAGTTCTTTCACCCATATAGATGATAGTTTATGTGATGTGCCTATGTCCAATAGAATTTGACATAATAAAATACTTAGCTTTTGTTATATATTCTGCTCATTATCAGACTTTCTCAGAATGTTAGGTCCATGAAAGCCATCTGTTTAATATGACACTTGCTCAGGAAAGAGGTGAGCTGTCTCCATAGCAGCCAAGGTACGGGGACAAATTGTAATTGTGCTCTCATTTCTGGTTCTGTAAGTGGTCTGTCGCCTTTTAAAAAAATCTTTTAATCTAAATAAGCCTTTGCATCCCCAGCCCTCTAAATCACATACACAGCATGTATTTTTAAAAGCTGTGTGGTACTTCAGATGTGTTAAATGGAATAGTGCAGGTTTTCTTTTTATCCATATTTTAACATATATATTTTTTAAAAAATAAAAGGTTTCCACCTTATATAAGCAACTGAGTCTGGATTTTAAAAAAGGGATTAAACAGAGAGTAAGAAGCTGTCCACCACTTGTTTTTCTAATTGGATCCACAGGGTGTTTTCATCCTCTTGGATAAAAATGCCAGGTGTCACAACTGATGCACTTCATAATAAGTTATTAAATTTGGTATTCCCCAGCCCCCTTCCTTTAACTGCTTACAGAGTATCTTTTTGGCTAGCCTTAATGTCTTGGATTCTAATAGAAATAATTCAGTCTTATTTTGCTCATTTTTAATTGTTTCTCTGGGTTCCAAATTGGGAGTTTTTGGAATAGGTATGCCATTTTTTGTAAAATATATTCTATACATTAACATTTAGTTTATTTTTTCCATATAGCTTCTTCTGTAGCAATATGTTGCCAAACTGTGCCATAATTATATTGATATAGCTTATTCAACTTTTGGTTATGTATACACTTAAATATCTGATATTTTTTGTTATAAGACAGTGGAATATATTATGACTGAGAGAATTATTATTATTTACTGTATTTTGGAAACTAAATGGGCTCCCATTAATTCATGCTTTATCAATGTTGAGTGCTAAAATTGCCCAATGGTGTCCACTAATTGTAATGATAATTTAAAATATTTTTAAAAATTATGGGTCCCTTATCTGGCATTGAAGAACAAAGCCTGAGAAAATAGAGGGGCAGATATAGTGTCGGTGTACTGAGAGCTTGGGAGAGGTCTATTGAAGACATCACAACAAGCAGCCAATCAGAGCCATGCACAGGATCACACTGTAAAAAAGTTTTATATGTCTTCAACTAATGATGCAGTGACTACTTCTTAACTAAAAACACTATTGAGCTTTGATGGGGGGAAATGCATGAATCTACCTCATTGGGTATCCATCTAATCTACATACTGGTTCCTTAGGAAGCTCAGTATTTTTTTGTACTTATCTAAAGCTTTGAATTAAGGCTTATATGTGATGAGGAACACAAAATGTGTCCAATCTAGAGGAAAGAATAGACATAAGAAGAGCCCGGCTGGATCAGAAGCAAGGTCCATCTGAGAAGCATCCTATTGCCCAGTGTGTCCATCCAACCAGAACCCTCAGGGAACGCCACAAGCAGAACAAAGGGACAATGTCCATCTCCCTGTTGCCCCTGCAACTGGTTTTCAGTGGCACATGGCCTCTGAATCTAGAGGTTTCACATATGCATTGACTCACATCCTCAAGCTATAGATGTCAATTTTTCTATCAAGCAACACTGAGGTTATTTAGCATTTACAGAAGCTGCAAGGCCAAACCACTTGTCAAATATCTTCTTCAGGAAACTTTTTTTTTAGTCGCCTCTGTTGCTAAAGAGAAAGAAGAATACAAAACAGAAATTGTGCCCTGAAGGCACAATTTATCTTGCTAAATGTTATCTTGCTAACATTGGGATAAAACATATCCTATGTCTGCTGTTCTCTCCATGCTGAAGGTAAAGCAACAACAACCACAACCCTGTAGGCTGCAAATCATATTTCACTCTGAAAAGTAGCAAGAATATTAAAAAGGCTTGATCTTGAAGGGCATTTTTCAGAGGGGTGGAATAGGGCGAAACCACATATTCTGAAGTCCACTTGTGTAGTTTTCATGCGTTTAGAAACCCACAAGATTGGTTAAAAAAAAAAATCAAAACAAAACTGGTACAGTGGTACCTCAGGTTAAGAACTTAATTCGTTCTGGAGGTCCGTTCTTAACCTGAAACAGTTCTTAACCTGAGGTACCACTTTAGCTAAAATGGCCTCCTGCTGCCGCTGCGCCGCCACCACACGATTTCTATTATCATCCTGAAGCAAAGTTCTTAACCCGAGGTACTATTTCTGGGTTAGCAGAGTCTGTAACCTGAAGTGTCTGTAACCCGAGGTACCGCTGTATATCAACATGCAAGGTAAACCTACTTATTGGTTTAATTTGTATCCATCCTTCCTCCACAAAGGTCAGCATTCTTGGGCTATCCCATTTTATAATCACATCAACCCTGTGAAGTTGAGAGTAGTCTGAGAAACAGGGGTTCACTGGAGATTGCCCAGTGTGCCTCAAAGCTCAGCAGAAACTTGAACTGAAGGGCCTGATCTTTATGCACATGGCCAAACTGACCCCTGTATAAGTGAACAAATTGTAATTTCCCAGGAAATTTTAATCCATATTATCAATTATACTTGCTGTGAATTTAAATTACTAGTAATAAATGTGCATCAATAGATAATGATTTTTTCCAAACTTCATATTTCCTGGCTTAATGATAGTTATATGAGCATTGTGAGCTACTAAAATTCCTAACATGAAACGAGCATTATGTCCTCCTACGTTCTTCTCTGACATTGTCAGCACCTTGGTTTGGCTTTGGGATTAGTATAAATCAAGTTATTTTCTGAGTTTCAGGGAAAACAGCTTGGCTCTCTGAGCTGACCAAGGAAGTTTGTCCTATGGTGGAGATAATAGTGTTTAGTTTAGTTTTGATTATTATTATTTAAATATTTCCTTCCCAAATGTTTCTATTTAGCTAGGCAATTCATTAAGGGGGGCGTTTTAGTTATAGCAGTAACGTTCCGAAACAGAGAGAGTTCTACAAGTTATGGTTTAAAAACAAAATGCCATAATACAATGGAACTGAAAATGGAGAGCTGGTGGGTGAAGATGCAGAGAGGAAGAACAGATGGTGTTCAAACTATTATGGAGCAAATAAACAAGACATAAGGAACAAAGTTGCTAGAAATTCAAGAGCTGTCAAGCAAGTAGCAACAGCATCAAAGAGTATGATGTACTCTGGCAGTTACAGACTCCACAGGCGTCTTATAGTGCCACTAGGCATATTACTGAGAAACACACTATGTCAGGATGTCGTTGTTGTATAATGACTCCAACAACATCTGCCGTATTCAATTCTTTCCAGCAGCTCTGTCCTATTGCCAATCTCATTGGTGGCAATAGGTCCCCTGTAGTTCCATCTCTATGCTTTGTGGGTTCATCGTTTTAAGGTTTTGGCCTCCTATAGCCAAGTCTAACTTATGGGACTAGACCTTCGCATCTGTTCAGCTGCCACTATTTGGAATGAATGTTTGGAAAGTAGGCAACTGTAGGCACAGTAAGTTATCCTTCAGTCATCTCCCATGTACAGTACAGCACTATTCGATATATAAGCATAATCTTTGCCTTTAACGTTTGGTGGAAGTAAGCAAACAAACACGAAACAAGCAAATGCCAACTTTTTCTGAATGCTTTTGAGTCTCGTATGTGGTATCTGCTAACCTCTGGTATTTTCTGGGTGATTTGTTTTGTGTGTGTGCTTTCCTTCAGAGTTTCTTCTGCAAATTCATTTGGATCAGCATAAAGGGGCAGTGCTGATTTTACTTTATTTTTTATAACCTACCCTTTACCCTAGGGAGGGGTATAACAAATGTTTTTAAATCAAAAAAAGCAATATATAAAAACAAAGCAAAACAGTTGAGAGACAAGCTTATTTCCCTAAGCATGCAACTGCTTTGGGCCTGTGTATTCCCATTATCTGCAATGTTTCCTTCCCTCCCTTGACATTGTCTTAATGTTGGCTGTAATCAGCCAGCCTTGGAGCCCTGTTTGCTCTTCACAAGATAGTGAAGAATCTGAGTACTTGAATTCATCCCAGCACCTAAAAACACATAAACAAGATGTCCATGAGCTCAATCCACACCAGGACCATTCAAATAAATGTAAGTATTTCCATTATAATGGTTTCTAGGTTGGAACCATTTTCTGGTTTGTGGGTATTGCCCACAATCAAGTTTTTTTAACTTATTTAAAACACTGCATCGATTTAGCATGATAATCCCTTCAATTTCTCCCAGTGTTTGCTTCAGGATTTGCATCAAAGGTGCTTCACACAATCCCTTTTGGGATTCGGCTAAGTACTAACATAATATATACATTACCGTGTTTAACAAAAGAGGGATTTGATTTATGTGGGGAAATGTTTCAGCTTCCACCTTCATCAACTGACAAATTAGTAACACATATATATTCTAATGTGGGGTGGGGTGTGTGTGTTGAAACTTAGTATCAGTGACTCTTCACCGATTCTTGATTTCTGTAATCTTTCAAGTTTTTGTATGCCTCAGAAACACTCCTTTTAATAATAAATTTAACCATTTACTGTGGAACAATATAAGGTTTCATGTCTGCTCTTTTTAACTCAGCCTTAAAGAATAACTCAGGGGTATACAAACAAAATGCCAGTATAGCTGGCACATAATTCCCCAATTAATTCCACAAGCAAACTCCCTCATAATGGTAAAAGATGGACAGGTTGTGAGCTGAGCCTATTTCATTTCTTTCCTCCTCCTTCCTATTGTTGAAACATAACTAGTTTGGAAATCTCATGCATCTGAATTTCCAGGCCAATACATGTCAACTATATCAAAAAGTTACCAAAGAATTCCCTACCCATCCATCCATATAGATCAAGTTGTGATGCTATGCGAAAAAGGCATCCTTCATTAAAGAAAAATAAATGATGCTGAGAAACTTGCAACAAAGATTATTAATAAAACAAGATATTGGATTGCCAGGCTTTAGAAATGCTGCCCTTTAAATATGGTTCTGTGTAGACAGGACTTATTCAGAGCTGTAATTATTCAGAGCTATGTTTAGTGAGAAGATGTGCTGATTATATAAAGTGAGTGAGATTTTCAGAAAATCTTCCTGGGGAATTGTATGCTCTCAGAATCTTGTACAAGATATTATCTCCATGTGCATTCTCAATATATTAGATTATATCACGCCCATTTTGTGTTATGAGATTTTGGAGAGGTTTACTGATCAGTGTAAAGACCCACATAGAGTCCAGCTCATTAGGGTGAAGAATACTATGGTAATTGCCACAGGCTTTCTTCAGACTGTGAGGATTTTGTTGCCACAACTTGGGTCCCAACCACACCATGCATTTAAAAGCACTCTTACACATCTTTAAACAGTTTTACAGTCATGGCTTCCGCCAAAGAATCCTGGGAACTGTAGTCAAGAGTGCTGAGAGTTGCTAGGAATCTACTTGTTGTTGTTTAGTTGTTTAGTCGTGTCCGACTCTTCGTGACCCCATGGACCAGAGCACGCCAGGCACTCCTATCTTCCACTACCTCCCGCAGTTTGGTCAGACTCATGTTTGTAGCTTCGAGAACACTGTCCAACCATCTCGTCCTCTGTCGCCCCCTTCTCCTTGTGCCCTCCATCTTTCCCAGCATCAGGGTCTTTTCCAGGGAGTCTTCTCTTCTCATGAGGTGGCCAAAGTATTGGAGCCTCAGCTTCACGATCTGTCCTTCCAGTGAGCACTCAGGGCTGATTTCCTTAAGAATGGATACGTTTGATCTTGCAGTCCATGGGACTCTCAAGAGTCTCCTCCAGCACCATAATTCAAAAGCATCAATTCTTTGGCGATCAGCCTTCTTTATGGTCCAGCCCTCACTTCCATACATCACTACTGGGAAAACCATAGCTTTAACTACACGGACCTTTGTTGGTAAGGTGATGTCTCTGCTTTTAATGATCCTGTCTAGGTTTGCCATTGCCTTTCTCCCAAGGAGCAGGCGTCTTTTAATTTCGTGACTGCTGTCACCATCTGCAGTGATCAGGAATCTACTTGCAGAGTTATAATTCCCAGCACCCTTAACAAACTACCATGCCCAGAATTCTTTGGGGGAAGCCATGATTGTTAAGGTGGCATGAGAGTGTTTAAATATATGGCGACTTTGGTGTTCTAGAAACCCAACTTTCAATTGGTGCTTTGCTAGTTCCTTCAAAGGTTTCACAGTCAAGGCACCACTACCTACACTTATATCACAAAGCAAGGAGTACAAAGTGTCCTGTGATCTGTACCCTTCTCTCAAAAATATAGTACAGTGGGTGTGGGTGTTATACAATGAATTATATACCTTAAACATGACTTAATTAAGAAAAACAGAAAACAACGAACTAATTGTATACTATCTGTACTACACCAAATTCCAATCATTGCCCTAAAAGTATGGTATGCTAAAGTTTTAATATTATTTTCTTGTTACATTCCCATGTTCCAGCCTTCCAAAGAGGTCATCATAAACTTAAGCAGCAAGGCACCTAGAGTAAATTAAGCCTTTCAGAATATTCTTTCTTTCCCTTCCATCTTTCATGTTGTAATACATCTTCTGATTTAGCCCTTCAAAACTACTGGAGATTCAACCCTTTTTGAACCCATATTAGCGCTTTGGGTTGTATGTTGTGACTGCCTCCTCAAATAATAGCCACTGGCAACTGACAGGGGAGAGATAAGAGTTAATTGCTAAACAAGTTTATCTGGCAAGTGTCAATAGAACACTTATATTTTTTTTCTGCTACAGAGGGAAAGCTGTCAAGCAGCCATTGTTTAATTACATTCACTAGCTGAATCTCATTAGTTGTTTGTTTCCAGGGCCTCAACCATCATTGATGGCAGCACTACTAACCTCAAAACAAGAATCATGAATCAGAACAATGTGAACATTACTAGACATTTTATCTGATCAGCATGGTTGCATCTGCAGACATTACAATGCAATAATTTTACTTATCCTGAAGCTACTTCTTCAGCTTCAAACATAACTATGCCCTTGACCAAATTCCTGTTCAGGAACACCATTTTTTTTTTTTTTTGGCTCACTGCTTCTGTGGCCCATTGGACACTGTAGCATGTCAAATACACCTCAAAAGATGAAATGACCATGGCTATGACAAAGGGTGAGTGATGACTGGTTCATGAATGATTTTTGCCGTATCTGCTTTGCATATACTCTAGACTGGTGGTTTTCAGTGACTCTTGGGGATCAATAATCATAGACAAGCTTCCCTTAAAGTCGGCTTGTACCCTTTTACCAGCCTTCTCTTCAAACGCACATATGCAGGGGGATGTTGGTGTTAAGGATATACACTCAATTTATGGTGAGGTAGCAGTGACACTCAACTGGCCTAGCCACTGCTCCCATGAACTGTGTGCACATTCAAGAATTCCCCCTAGAAACTTCCCCAAGATACAGTTGTTCCAAGAGAGAGAGAGGGGAGTTCTCTGCAGATAAGCTGATGTAGAAAGAGCTCCACAAAGATAGAAAGTTTAAAAACCATTGCTTCCTACAATGCTTAAAGTTCACAGTAATTGCTCAAAATACCAGATACTTATGTAGTATACAAAATACTTCTAAACAGAACACAAAGCAATAACTATTTGATGTCATCATCACAACATATAATTATTATTTGCAGGTTCCTCCTGAAAGCCTGTATTCTATAGATTAATAGGTAAGCTATCTGCAAATTAAAAAGGAGCAATAAATAAAGCCTGATAATCTTTCGGAAAACATTTTTTATGCCAGATTTCTTTGGGCAGGAACATGTAGGAAAATTACATGCCATAATGTATGCCAAGCTGCTTTCTACAAAAATTCCAAAATGTGATTTGGAGTTTACGATAGCCATCTGCTGAGATCTCTCCCCCCCCCCCTCCTTTCCATATGACATTATAATACTAATGGAAGCAGCTTTGTTATATCCAAGAATGGTAAACAAATTAATACCATGATCCTATATACATAAATTTAGAAGCAATTCCTATTGATTTAGTGGAAATGTCCATGTGATGTGTTTAGAATAAAATAATTAAAATCAATGGTGCCATCAATTCATCTAAAGTTGCTAAAGTACTCAAGTGATGGGTGAGATAAAATGAAAAACAGTCATATAGATATCTACTTTGAAGTATAAAGGTAAAGGTAAGTAAATGACCCCTGGACGGTTAGGTCCAGTCAAAGGCAACTATGGGGTGTGGCACTCATCTTGCTTCAGGCCGAAGGAGCCGGCGTTTATCCACAGACAGCTTTCTGGGTCATGTGGCCAGCATGACTAAACTTCTGGAGCAATGGGACACCGTGACGAGTGCCAGAGTGCACAAAAACGCCACTTACCTTCCTCCCACAGTGGTGCCTATTTATCTACTTGCACTGGTATGCTTTTAAACTGCTAGGTTGGCAAAAGCTGAAGTAGCCAGTTATTGACATGAAAATGAAAAAAGGATGGTTTCTAGTATATAGAAGCCTCCTGCTGTCACTGTTCCTTGCCCAGGCTGCTGGCAAGGAACAGAAAGACTTTGGTCTTTCAAATTTCAGCAGCATCCTGTACAAGGCCAAAATTTGACACCCACCAGTCTCTCGCCTTCAGTTCTGCTCAATTCAAGTCATAGTTGTGGGACCCCCTAGACTTGACGCCCAATTGTGTGTTAGGAGTCTTGCTCCATGCTTGTAGTCATGGGATTGTTTTATGTCACATGACGGTGTATGTTTTCATTCCACATAGTGGTAAGTGACGGAGACAGGGTGTTTGGGTTACTGTGTTTCCGTGATGTGGGATTATTGTCCTTTGTTCTTTCTCTTTGCTGTCTGATGAGAAAGAGGAAGGAGCTGAGTCAGAATGCTCCGAGTGTATTATATGTAAATAAAGTAGTTTAGCCAAAATGCTGCGCTGCTGAATCCGTTACGTGAACTCCTAATACTCTGCAGGATCCCTAAGTGTGCTGATGCCTCTTGGTATCAGTCTCTGTGATGTTCAGGCTGGAGAAAGCTTTTGAAGCTCCTGAGTGACCGACCAGGAGGGAGAGAACATGCCAGTCGGGCATGTGTCTCTATCGGGTTCCTACTTGCGTGTAGGACGACCCTAACATTGTGTTCCCCTAAATCTGCTTCTGCTGCTGCAGTTGGGAGCGGCCAGGGAAAGATGGGCCACAGGCTATGTGAGGCTCATGACTCTGAGGCTTGTGAACTAAGCCTGCAGCTGGAGCTTTTGCAGCTGGAGCATTGAGTTGGTTGAGTTTGCTTAAGCTGGATGACAGTGTCAGAGTCAAAGAGCAGAGCATCCTTCTGTGGAGCCCTTGCCTCTCACTAAGCCAGGAACTATTAACTGACAAGGAGCACAACAAACTTATCTGGTGACAGTGGGCTATACCATGGGAGCAGAACCGAATATGTCACTTCTTTCATCAGAGTCTTGCTCAGTACTTAACAAGGATCCTGCTTCTCAGCCTGTGTAGAGTGCAGCCCAGCACCTTGGACCAACCTCACCTCATTATCAGGACATCCACAAATGGATGAACTGTCTGCTCCCATATACACCTGCCCAGATTTTACAGTCAGGTAGGAAAAGGCCCTTAACAGTGCTGGCTGCATTTGCCAATTGTGCCATATGAGGCAACATGCGAGAGGGCGTTCTCAGCATCAGCACCCTGATTGGGAAATGCCTTCTGCTCAGAGTTTTGACTGGCACAGATCCTGATGGGATTTTGGTGCCAGGTGAAAACACATCTATCTATCAAGGCCTTCAGCCAAACTGAATACCAAGTTAGGTAGCTTGCTGCCCTCGACTTGTTGAATTATTATATGTGATGACATATTGGTTTTATGTGCTTGGATATTGTGTAGTATGTGCTTATATTGTATACTGAAACCTGCTTTGGGATTATTTTTAATGAGGAGTGGGCTAAAAATTCCCTAAATAAATTAATACACAAATGAATATTAATGCAGCCTGTTCCATTGTGTCTTACTGTTATGGAATTTTTTTTTATTACATTTGACCTGTATTTTATTGTGTTGCTTTTATATTTTAATTAATGCACAGTGCCCTGGGGCCTTATTGGTGAAGGGTAGTGTATAAGACTGATAAATAATAATAATAAAAAACAGAAAAGTGAGCTATAAATAATAATGTAAAGCAAAGGAGGAACATGATGTCTTTGAAGGAAACCCTCTGTTCTGTCACTCTATAGGAGACACAGGAAGCTGTCTTATACCAAGCCTGGCCATTGTAGTCACAGACTGCCATAGACTTCCTGGCAACAACTCTCAATGGAGGTAGACGGGAGTCTTTCTCAGCCCTATCTGAAAATTAAATAGGAGACTTGGCTGCACATTGTCACACCGATGCAAGGAATCTTGTGCCATAGTAGAAGAGCATGTTATGAGAAGGGTGAAAACAATCTGAATTAAAATCATATTCTTAAAATATAAGAAAATCTAGTGTGAAGTGAATACACCAAGGTTCACATGACTCTCAAAAATTAATGGCTAGAGATATTCCAGAATCATTGTTAGCATCACATTCGATAAGAAACACATGCCAAGGGCATCTGCCTTGGAACTCAGTATATAAGAGCTATAAAAACAAATTTAATTCAGGGTTTTCATTTGAGAAAGGCAGTCAAACTTATTCATTTTCCAGCTGACTCAAGACAATTAGAAATATGGTTGTGATACAGTCTATTGTTATATTAATATGTGTTTTACAAAGTGAAAACTGTGAAAACAGCAATGCCATTCAATTTTATCTTTCCTACTTTACATTTTATAAATGTAAATCTGATTAAATGTCTAAATATAGACTCATGCACCATCCAGAAACAAGCTATTGTTCCCTTTGTCTCCAATTTATTTCCCATTGGTTCTCATAATTATTTATTTAGGGTACTGCCATTCAAATGTTTGAAGTGGGACTTTGAAAAAAACAAAACACTATCTTTGTAAGGATAAATTTAAATGTCAGAAGATCGCTCTGCTATACACACAGTTTAGATTTTAAATTTTTAACCAAGAAGCGGGGAAACTGGCTGCCTACTTCTAACAAGCAAGAGAAAGACTTTCTATTGGGATTCAGTGATTAGTCTCCAAAGGAGGAGGTTTTAGTTATGACAGCTGGCAGCAGACCTCAGCTTTTATGCAACTCAGTAGGCAACAGGTCAGGTCAAGTTGTTGTTAATTATTATGTGTTTTAATTTTGAGAATGCAATCTGTTTGTACAAACATTCAGCAATACGTACATTACCTTGCAGGGATCTTCATGCACCCCATGTATGAGCAGCAGGCATTTTTATCCATGGTACTATACCATATGCCACTCCCAGAGTATAAAACCTGTGTCATATATAAAAGTTGCTTTAAACAGATGCAACAATTCATTTTTGCCAAGGCAGTTTTGGTGCTGCTTTGACTGTAAAAATCAATGGTCAAGAGCGGATTCCTCCTGACGCTTTTGGATGCAATAGGCAAATGGGTAAATTGCAAGACCTGGCGACTTTTGAATAATTTCTGAATTGGTATGTGGCTGGCTGCAGGTCTGAGTACCTTGATCTTGCATACATTTAGGCACCCCAGTACTGATGGATGCAGCAAAGGCACAAGTAATTCAGACCACTAATACCAGCAATTTTGAAGGGAAAAGGTAAGGTAAAGGGACCCCTGAACATTAGGTCCAGTCGTGACCGACTCTGGGGTTGCGGCGCTCATCTCGCTTTACTGGCCGAGGGAGCCGGCATACAGCTTCCGGGTCATGTGGCCATCATGACTAAGCCACTTCTGGCGAACCAGAGCAGCACACGGAAGCGCCGTTTACCTTCCCGCCGAAGTGGTACCTATTTATCTACTTGCACTTTGACGTGCTTTCAAACTGCTAGGTTGGCAGGAGCAGGGACCGAGCAACGAGCGCTCACCCCGTCGCGGGGATTCAAACCGCCGACCTTCTGATCGGCAAGTCCTAGGCTCTGTGGTTTAACCTACAGCACCACCCATGTCCCTTTTGAAGGGAAAGTACTTCACAAAACAGATTTCCAGGTATTTCATGCGCAGACCTCCACTCATAGAAAAGGCCAACCACAGATGTGCATAGGTTTTTGTTGTTTTTGCTACCTTTCCTCCAAGGAGCTCAAGTTCTCCTCCTCCCCATTTCATCCTCATAACAACCCTGTGAGGTAGGTTAGGCTGAAAGTAAGGTTGAGCTTCATGGCTGAGTGAGGATTTTAACTCTGGTCTTATAGCTTCAAGTCCAATACTCTAACTACTACATCACAATGGATCCTTCCACTTTCAGTCCTTTGAGCCACCTGAAAACATTCTCCAGAGGGTTGGGAGCCCCTTTGGAACAGCAAGAGACTGCAATGGGGAAGGATAAACCAGGAAAAATTTCCTTCACTCCAGGAGCCTCCAATGGTTCTTAGTCTTTTCCATGAATAAAAGGTAGGGCATCATTTGTGGTTGTGCTGTGGCTAGAGAGTAGCAGAGAATCAAAAGTGAAATCCTGTTACCACTACTATCACAATCACCAGTATTACATATAACTGTCAAGATTACGCAAGTCACAGAAGTGGTTCTGTACATACACAGACCAAAATATACTTATTCCCTTCCCCAAAGCTCGTCCTCCATTTCATAGTTCTGTTTCATTGCATATCTCTTTTCACTGTATGTATTATCATATTTCCTTTGTTTACATTTTTTTATATACATATTCTATTAAATGTAACAACCACTGCATATTGTACAAATCCCAATGCCACTTTGGGTAAGTATGGCCTGGTTTTAGTTGCAACCGTGCTTAAAGCCTTGCTGTTATGATCTTGAACAGGTTATATTCTCTCTCTCCCTCAGTTCCCTAGCAATATGAATGACGCCCCTCGGACAGGACTTTTCTGAGAAAACAAAGAATGTAAAGGGAGAAAAAAAAGACACTTTGCACATTGGCAGAGCAGCTGTAAACATTTGGCACTGTAAGTCCCATTGTATCTAATGGATTTACTCTTAAATAAGAATGCCTAAAAGTCATCTGGATAGATGATAGCAAACATTGCTGGATGTCCACACATTAGTAGAAATCTAATGATGTATCCTCAGTGTTGGCCAATGGATCAGCTGATCTATCTGAAGGCTCACACAAATCCTGGCCTTCTGCACTCATGGTTCAGTACTGGTGTGCAGAGCCAGGAGAAACAAGATTCTCTAGGATAAAAGTAGGTAGTACTCCCCCCCCCCCGCAATAATTTTTCCCACTGTGAAAGGAAGCCCAACCTGACCTTTATATGTTTACTGTGAGCTAAATAGATTGGCAGGGGAACACAACAGTGAAATATGAGCAACAATACACAGCAGTTCATAAAAATTATTTCAGTACTGAGAACAAGACTATAAGGTAGGTCAATATCATTATCCCCATGTTACAGAGTAGGGGGATGAGGCTGAAAAATAGTCAAACCTGTTGGGATACTGCCAGGGAGATAAAGTCCATCAAGGCCCCCAAGCCGTCTGCCGGACGATCCATCGACCTCCCGTAGGCACGCAGCGACATGAGTTTCTAGAAAATATCTTGCCACATTCTAGAGCTCATGCACACTCTATCAGCAATTAGCACAGCCAAAAGTTGCACTCAGGAGAGCATTATTTACAAGTTTATTCAGCGTTGATCAGAACACAGAAAAACATGACTGCCTGCTGATTTAGTGTCTGCGACACCAGAGAAAACGAAAGCAACAGAAAACATAAACATCCTGTGAACAGGAAATACGCAGACTCTGACTCACAAAGCCTGCTCCCTTTTAAGGTGGAACGGAAATATCCTAACATCCTCCCCCTTTCCGTGTAACCTGTAGTACCTGTGGTTCAACCCAATTGCAACCTTTGTACATAAACCTTAAGTTGTTCTCTGTTAACAACCTTAGACAACAGATCAGCAGGAATTTCATTTCCTGGCATGTAGGACACCTGAATGAGTCCTTTCTGAATACACTCCCTTGCACGATGTAGCTTAATCTGCAAGTACTTGGTCCTTTGCTTGCAACTCTCCGAGTTCAGCAAAGCCAAACACGATCTATTGTCTTGATACACTTGTACAGGACATTTCACAGAAACTCTGATGTCCTTAAACAGTTGCATCAACCATTCACAATCCATGAGTGAAAATGACAAAGCATTGAGTTCTGCTTCACAGGAACTTAGGCTCACTGTCGTCTGCTTCTTGCACAACCAGTCAAACAGGCAGTGGTTGTACATGTAGCATACTCCAGAAGTGTTTGTACCATCCGTGGTGTCACTTCCAAAACTTGCATCTGCAAAGATTTCAAGACCTCCAGTCTTCTGACTGGTGAACCTCAGCCTGTAGTGCAAAGTCCCTTTCAAATAGCGGGCTATGCGCTTCAGAGCTTTCCAATCCTGAACAGTAGGATTGTTAGCATGTCTGCTAAGCAGGTTAGTGCTTACAGCAATGTCAGGTCTTGAGCATCTAGCAATGAAATTCAACTTGCCTAGAATGCACCTGTACAGCGTAGTGTCAGAAAACGCTTCAGCAGTACTGTCTACCTGGTAACCTGTCACCATCGGTGTGTCTGCTGGGTTTGCATCAACCAAATTCAACCTGGTTAATACATCAGCAATTTTCTGTGTTTGGTGTACCAGAAAATTACCTGCTTGGTCCCTCTCCACCTGCAGAGAAAGATAGTTGGATACCTCACCAAGATCCTTCATGTCAAAGTGCTCCTTCAGCTGAGCTAGGGTGCTTTGGTACAAAGCCTGATTCTTCCAAAACATCAGAAGATCATCAACAAAACATAAACAATACAGTTTGTTTTGCCCCTCCTCCTTGACAAACACACATGGATCAGCTTTGCCCTGGTGAAAACCTAGAGAAAGCAACGTCTCAGTGAGTTTCGTGTTCCAACACCTGGCACTCTGCTTGAGACCATATAAGGATTTCCGCAGTTTACAGACCATTCCCTTCTGTATCTGCATCCCATCAGGTGGAAGCATAAACAGCTCCTCCCCCAGAATCCCGTACAAAAAAGCTGTATTAATGTCATGATGGGAAACATGCAGTTTCTCCTCCGCAGCAATCTTGAGCATCAGCCGAATGCTCTCATATTTGACTGTAGGTGCATAGGTCTCGTGGTAATCCTGTCCTGGTACCTGTGAAAAATCTCTGGCAACCAATCTGGCTTTGTGTCTGACAACCTTGCCATTCTGGTCTGTCTTGGCCTTGAAGACCCATTTGCTGCCAACCAGTCTCATCCCTGGGACTACTGGTACCAGTTCCCAAGTTTGGTTCCTATTCAAGGAATCAACTTCAGCCTTCATGGCATTAAGCCAAGGCTCAGCATCTTTAGAGGTTAACTCCTGAACCTCTTTGAAGCTTGAAGGTTCCCACACCTTCTCTGAGCTACTAAGAACAGCAGTTGCTGTCTTAGCAAACTCATCAGCAAATCTCTTTGGAGGTCTGCCCTTGGTGGCTCTTTCAGATCTGCGTATTAGACGCAAGTCTTCTGGACTCATCTCCTCCTTCTTAGGAGAAAAGTGACCAATGGTGAACAGTGGTTGTTCCAGTTCATTGTCAGACGCATCAGATGGTCTGACTGAGGCCTTTGCGCTCTTGTAGTCTGCTGTGTCATCACTGTCACTGACACCAGCAGCAGCGCCACCCACTGAACTGGAATCCGAACTCTGATCATCATCGTCATCATCATCCTCAGCAGCTTCCTCAGCTTTAGCTGCTTCTTTGACACCACCTTCATCCTCCTCTGGGTAACTCTGGAAAATTCCCACATTTTCCCCCCACTTAGGATTGTACTCAACACTCTTTGTGAACTTAATGGACTTAGAGTCAGTCATCCATACCCTGTATGCACCTTTTTCGTACCCCATGAACAAACCATGTGCCCCACGCTTCCCAAGCTTGTTGCTCTGTGGGGTGTGTACCCACATGTCAGAACCAAAGATTCTCATGTGTTTGATGTTGGGTTTCTTACCAAACATCTTCTCATAGGGAGTGCAACCAATAGGTGATGACAATCTGCGATTATAAGTGTAAGCAAAATTCGACAGAGCCTCCCCCCAATACTTATCAGGGAGATTGGCATCATGCAACAATGTTTTCATTCCTTGCAGCAACGTTTGATTTGCTCGCTCCGCAAGCCCATTCATCCATGGTGATCTAGGCGTTGACAAGTCATGCTGGATTCCCTTCTCAGTCAGGAAAGCTTCAAACTGCTGAGAAGTGAACTCCCCGCCTCGATCAGTAAACAAACAGCCAATGCGTTTACCGTGAACATTCTCCAACCAAGCACAGAATGCCTTGAACTTAGGAAACGCTTGTGATTTCTGCTCGAGCATAAACACATGAATGTACCTGGAAAAAGAGTCAATTAGAACCATGAAGTACCTTGCTCCACCCAAAGAAGGCGCAAGTGGACCAACCAGGTCTGCATGCACTAGCTGGTAGGGTTTGGAAGCCTGCCTGCTAGACTCCTTGCCTTTTGGAGCAACCTTCACCTTGTTCTCTGCACAAGATACACATTTCATGTGAAACTTACAGGGTTTGATGTTCAAACCCTCAACCATCTCTGGCATCTTGGCCAGTGCCTTCCAAGAGAGGTGGCAAAACCTTCTGTGTGCATCGTGAATGCATCCTGCATGAAGAACTTTGTTAGTTTGTGCAACACAACAAGAATCAACATTAGACACAACAGCACCAATGTCATCATAAGTTATACAGAACAAGCCATCCATAAACTTTGCATGCCAAATGTCCTCTCTGCCTTTTCTGATGACACAGACGCTCCTCTTGAAGGAAATCTCAAAACCACGCCCAGTCAGCTGTGGGACACTGAGCAAATTGTCTGCAGCGCCTGGAACATACAGTACATCTTTGATGGTCGTGTGCAGACTTGCCAGTTTCACAGTCCCTTCTCCTGCAATCCGCAATGTCTTTCCATCAGCCAGGTGGATCTCACCTTCTTGAGGTTTGAAGGAGATAAAGAGATGGCGGTCTTTCGACACATGGCGGGTACAGCCTGAATCAACAACAAACCTGGCTTTGACTTTTGGAGCAGTCTTTGCAGCAAGCAAAACCTTGTTTTCCACCGGTGTGGGCTTTTGCAGCTTGCCCCCCTGCTCCTGGCCATCAGACTTGCCTTTAGCCTTTGGTGAGGCTGTGCCAGCAAACAAAACCTTGTTTTCCACTGGCGTGGGCTTTTGCAGCTTGCCCCCTGCTCCTGGCCATCAGACTTGCCTTTAGCCTTTGGTGAAGCTGTGCCAGCAAACAATGCCTTGTTTTCCTCTGGCGTGGGCTCTTCACCCTCCCTCTGCTTCTGGCCATCTGCAGGCGTCTGCCTCTGTTTACCTTTGCCCTTCCGGCCTCTGCAAAGGCGATGACCTTGGCTCCCACGAGAAACAGAGCTCTCAGCTGCCGACTCCTTGGCTCCCCCTGGAGGCTGGAATGCTGCCTGGGATGAAGTGACAGTCAGCTCCCCCTGCAGCTTGCAACCGGTGCCCTCAGCATCCCTGCATTCACTCGCATTCTGGGAAACAGCCAGGACCTCCGATGCAGTCAAACTCTGGGCTGGGATGACTGGCAAATGGGCTATCTTCAAAGCATGCCACATCTTACGTGCAGTCAGATTGCCAGCTAGCGTTTTTATTTCCTCCAGAGAGACGGACAAGACGATTACGTCTATCGCCCTCAAATTTTCGGCCTTCCATCTATCTGTCAGAGGAACTGGAGGGGCTTCAGACACAGTATGCCACACTCCAAACTGACGCAGCAAGCTCTCACACCACACAGCCCAGGTCCCATAATTGTGCCTATTTAACTTTGGGCACTCAGCAGCCTCAGAAGCCTGGAAAAACTCCATTCCAGCTTTTTATTTGAGCCGTGAGTCTTATTCACTTCAGAGGTGTCTTATCTCTGCTCCCATTAATCACGAAGCCTTTGGCGCGGCTCCCAGATCCATTAATCTGCCGGAGTTCAAAGGCCCTTGCCTCGGCAAACAGAAAAGCCTCACTTTCGCTTTTCTTCCACATACCTTTCAGCAGTCTGTCGCAGTCTTACTCTCCTGTAAGTGCTGTGAATCTGGGCCCGAAATCTCGCTTCTCAAACGACTCTGTTGATTAACATTTCGGCTCCTGAATGCCAAAAACCCAGAAGTAAGTGTTCTGGTTCTCAAACATTTTTCGGAAGCTGCTCTTGCAACCATTGAGAAGCCACGCCTTGGTTGTCGAATGTTTCGTAACTAAACGGGTTTCCGGAAAGGATGACATTCGACAACTGAGGTCTGACTGTACCATGGTTACCAAACCAGCCCATGAGATGTCTGCTTACAGCAGTTTACAACTCATGCGGTGAGCCCCCATGCCAGTAATTTACGTACCTGCATTGTGGGACACAGAAGTCCTGGAATAGTTGGCCTTAGTCCCCTAAACTACAGCTGTCTGTATTGGCCCTGAGTGTCCCTTAATATTAATCTGCCACGTGCCGTTTCTGTGATCTGCAATGTCTGCTGATATAATGAATTCATACGGGATAGGGCGTAAAACACAATCACACAGCACAACGATATCAGGCTTCTAAAAGAAAACCTCTTCACCTCTGACTTTTCCCTTAGAAGTGAAATTTCATTTTCATGTTTCAGTGGATCTGATGTGAAGCTTGAGGGTCACAGAACAAGGCAGGCATTGCAGCATCATACTTATTCCCAGGTTGAAGTCACAGCAAACATCTCAATGGAGTTGTGTCATTGAACTAAACTATGCCTTTGAGCTAACTGCAAAGTGAGTAAGGGCAATCTGTCATCTAAATGCGTGCTAAATGTTTGTCAGGGTGGCTTTGCACCAGGGATGTCATTTCAGGGTGTGCAAATTCTTTCGGGGGGGGGGGGCGGGCAGCAGCAAGACAGCAAGCTTTAACAAAGCAAGTATTTTAAGAGGAAATGCATATATTTCTTATACCTTATCACAGTCTCAGTAACATTAGCAATAGAGTTACACCTCATTTTTAAGCAATGTAGTTTTTGACATTTGAAACACATAGTAAAGCAAAACAAAGCAAAAGCCCATATAGGGTCCAATCCTATTATTGAGTTCCAGCAGCTGATCATAGATTTTCAGTTGCTCCACTCACACCTGAATGGTTGATTCCAGAAGACTTGCTGGGATTCTGGCTCAGCCGCTGAGTCAGATCCTGAGCTCCCTCACTCTCCCATGAGCTACTTTTACATAGGTTGCCCACCTATCAATCACCATGATGCCAGGTGACTGATTTCAAAGCGCTCCCAATTTGTTCTTGTTTTGTAGGTACAGGTTCAAAACATGCCTACAAACGAACATTTTCCTTTCTGAACGTAGGGCTTACAATTTGGCACCAAACAGTGTTTGCCTGCAAGGCAAGCTGTGGGCAGGGATTCACTTTCATTTTAAATAATGGATATAGAATTATCTGGATTAAGATAGTTTAGCTCTATACATTTCAGTTGATTAACTGGCCTTATCAATGTACGTAGTTGACTAAGGCAAAGGAAACCTCTATTTTGAAAGGTTACAGTGAAATGATATATCTGGATGGATAAGCATGTAAGGAAATTGGTGGGGGGGGGGAGAGGGAGATGGCAGCAGTCCTTTCTGGCAACACAAATAATGTCAACGTACTTGACTTAACCAGGATGTGATTAATTAGGAAATCCATTTAACTGGGACATTTCCCAGGGAATAAAATTAAACCAAATGAGATTTAACTGGAAAGGGGCAGTGGTTAATTGGGATGATAATTCTACTTCATTTGGATGCCTACATGCAGTTAAGTGATACTCAGATATATAGGCTCATATATTTAGTACTTTACCGCTCCCTCTCCCCAAAATAAACTAGTTGCCAGTGCAAGATCAGAATCCCACTGTCACTATCTGGGCCAATGCTTAGTAGTGACTCCTGCCACTCACAGATGGTTTGTCTCCTATACCAGGCTTCCTCAACCTTGGCCCTCCAGATGTTTTTGGCCTACAACTCCCATGATCCCTAGCTAGCAGGACCAGTGGTCAGGGATGATGGGAACTGTAGTCTCAAAACATCTGGAGGGCCAAGGTTGAGGAAGCCTGTCCTATACTATAGCCAAACAAGGGAAAAAAGGATGTGCTGAAAGGCTAGTGAACATTTGCTACTGATGAGCAATTTTATCCCCTTTTAGAATAGGGGAGGGGGGAAACGCCCCACTCACGTGGGCTTCTTCAACTGCCAGACATTTACACTAAGGAATTCAAAAAGGCCTGCCCAAATGCATGACAAGACAAAACCTCTGTGATTCATATTACTGTTGAGCTCATCTAATACTTAAGATTCATCCACCCTGATCACTGCTACTCTAGATGACAGACCAAGAAGCAGAAGTATATACAAGAGTAGCCTAGTTCCCAATAGTAATTGCAGCACGAACATCTCCCAATATTTGGCCTTTCTCTCAACTGAGAAAATAATTTCAATAGGTTTGAACATATATATATATATATATATATATATATATATATATATATATAAACTTTATTGACTTCAGTATTGTCTTGAAGTTGCAAATCATTGGTTGGCTTTGCTTTCCAGATCACATGTTCTCTCTCTTTGTTAATGGACAATGTCGGCCACATTCAATGCGATGACCCACTTTGTATAAGTATTACTCAACCAAGACATGATTCCCATTGCAAGTTTTGGAACTCTGCAGCAATGCCACAAATCTCTTCCCATCTATTATTTATAGAATATATATAGCCTGAAGGCATTTTTCTCTAGTCTTAAAATACATTTGCTTCCCGTATTACAATTCTGCAACAATTTCCATTCAGATTATGTTGAAATCCTAATCTTGAGTTTCAAATTTTTCTGTTTGCCAGACTGGTGCATGTTTATTTACTATCAGAAATAGCTAAAAATATGCATGTACTAGGCACAGTTCTTTAATAATAAAATGTCACAAACAAAAGAATCAAAGAAACCGTTTCAAAATCAAAAGTAACAAAACAAAACAAAAGACAATCTGAATCAACAAAAAGTAGCAAATGAGAAGAATTGGCCTAGCACAGGTGCATATGTTTCCGATGTCAGTCATCCATCATATACATGCACTCATTATGTTGTTTTTAATGTTTTGTTTGTTTTGCTTTGTGCTATTAATAGATCTTATTTTATTTCCCAGTGTTTTTTAATTCCTTTAAAATTTCAATAAAATACAGTTTAAAAATTGAATCAAGTACTGTAGTAATAATAATAATAATAATAATAATAATAATAATAATAAAAATTCATAGAAAATTACATGAAAATAGAAAATGTTTTGACCAGAATGTTCAAGACTGGCCCAATTCTTTTTGCTGCCTGAGGCAAATGACAAAATGGCACATGCACACACTCATTCCACAAATATTCCTCATTTCTACTTCAATACTACCAATGAGGTCCTGCACTGCCCCTGAGGGTAATCAAGACAGTTATAAGAGTGGAGGAGAAACTGCATGACACACAGTTCTCCTCCCCAACAGAAGGATCTGGTCAGGAAGTTCAAGGGGAAGAAGTGAGAGGTACTACCACCTCCCAGCATATGCTGCCTGAGGCAGTTGCATCACTCTGCCTAATAGTAGGACCAACCCTGTGAATGTTCTGCTTCAGTGGTATCACAAAATAACTGCAAAAATCCGAGCCTCTCCATCTAGCTCATTTGCAGACAATAAAAGTTCGCTGAAAAATATAACCTCTATGCCTTCACAATCTGTAAAAATGGGCTCAGAGGCATAATGAATGATTGATCATTGATTAGGGACGGACAGATCACTCTATTAACTATCACATATCGTCATTCCATTCCATCACATTTCTGCATTAATGGGGGGGAGGGGTTATGTGCATGAACATTTGCATTTCAATACATACTTAAATATGTATTTTTGAACATACCTCTATCTCAAAGCACTAATTTCTAACTGTGTTTCTGTCTCAAATAACACACATTTTAAATGCATTAAACTACTTTTCTGACCTGACATTTGTCTCAGTGCATATGAAGAAATGTAAAATCCGATGGATACCTATGCTTGTACCCATACATCAGTGGAGAAGGTGGCATCATAATCGGTAGTACCAAATTATCAATGTCCTCAGGCATCCCTCCCATTGGTGTGATGGGTACTTTAGATAGAAACAACAACAACAAAATCAGAACCTGAGAAGCTTAATTATTTTTCAGTACCACAATGCATGGCAGGAAAGGGGAAAACTTCACTCAGTCCCATAGGCAATAATACCCCTCTCTCTCTTTTTTTACTACATAGAAAGGAACTTGAAGACAAGTGGAAAATGCTGAGAAATAATGATGCACCTTGCTGGTATCTCTGTGTAAAGTCAATGCATAAGAGAGGCTGAATCTTGATATGTTGGGAAGCTTGGTCGAAGTTAGCTCAGAAACGAACTTCTTGGATTCTTAAAAGGTTGTCTGTCTGTCTGTCTCGCTTTCACACACACACACACACACACACACACACACTTCTGCAGCTTGGATATTTCTGCTGGAAAATCGCTTCTGACTTTTGTCCCTCTCCTGTCACAGCTACTCCTCAAACACTGTTCCCCTCCTTCTCTTTTCCTTACCTTCAGGTGGAGAATAGGGAAGGAAATAGCAGTCACAGCAATGGGAGTGCAGAAAAGGGATTTGGTGCTGTTCTGTCCTCCCTACTCCTTGCTTGAAGTTAAAGGAAACACAAGGTTCTTTGGAGGCAGGAGGGTGGCAGAGATAGCTTTGCAATGGGGATGTATGAACCTATCAACTTCTGTTTCTCTCGTTTTCCCAGTCATAAGTTAAGTTCACCACATTAACTCTGCCCATTGGTTAATTTTGAGGTTTTGTCTTACGATTGTTCATGTAATTTCTACCTATTTCAATTGTGATATTTTTGTAATCTGCCCTGTCAGCACTTGGTGAAACATAAGGAATACATAAAGAAATAACATTTTTGTAAAGTCCTATGGGATATTAGCAAGACTGTAGTGTACATTTCTCTAATATACATATTTTTGCAAGCAATTTCCCCCAATATAATGCATTTGTGTATGTTATTTTCATTAATATATTCATTTTAATGCATAAGTCCCTGAATATATGCATTTTTGTACACTTTCAGCAAGGGTGTTAGAAAACTGGATCACAAGATTTATAAAAAGCTAATTTCAAAGGGTAGCTATGCTTTGGTTTGTGAACTGTTTCGGGAAACTAAATTAAACAGGTTTACATTAAAATGCAAACCAAACAGAATTATCTCTTTTCAGGGAAGGAGACATGGGCGGTGAGGGAGGGAAAGAGGTGACTCTTCTGAGTCACTCAAATAGGGATCTTGGATAATTCCAATGAAAACAGGAACAGAAAATGCTTATGTTCACTTATTCATTTTTTTTTTTAATGATATTTATTGAAATTTCAAAAAATACAAAGAATACAAAACAAAAAATAGAAAATACAAAAGCTTACACAAAAAAGAAATACAAAAATAAAAATATGAAAAAGTAGAAGATACAGAAGAAAAATAATAATAAAGAAGAAAAAACAAAACAATTTCATTATTTTCAGATCCTTAACTGTCATTACCTTATTTCTTAGACCTCCTCCTCCTCCCTTCCTTTGTATTCTAGTTGTTAATTATCCCAGCAAATCCTCCTAATCCTATCTTTCTATAATAAAATAAACCTTAAAATTTAAAATTTAAATCTTAACTTTACCAGCTTCTTGTGTTCATAATGTTCTTTCATAAATCTTTTTTACATCTTTACTAAAGCCAGGTAATTTCTCCAACATTTTTCTATCATTCATTTTTCTATCATTCTATCATTCATCAACTTTATAAAACATTCTATTAGTTAAAAAAGAAAAAAAGAAAAAAGAGAGAAAAGCATATAAACAAGTCCAATCTTTATCCAACGTCCCTTCCTCCTGGTTCCGGGATTTGTCAGTCCTTATTCCTCAATCTAACCCGGTGACCTTATGTCCGAGGCCCTCAGGTCACATCCATGGCCCTTCCGCGGCTTTTCTTCATATTTGTGGCTGTAGTCACTTGCTCGTAGTAACTCCAACTTAATAGTGTTTTTAGCCCTTCTCATCAAATCAGACCCTTTTCCATATTCATCGCTGCATTCCATATAGTATTTAAGAGCATACTTCAAGGGCCCTCCGAAATTGTGGGCCCCCACAATTCCAAACATGTCGCAGCCTGTTACTGTATTTAAAAAGTCCAAATATCCCGACATAGGGGGGTCAATCCAGCCCCCCATTTCCAAACCACAGCGAACTTTCCCTTCCCAGATCTGTTTTTTTCCAAGTTCCTTTTCAAACTCCTGTTGAAACTGTTCTGTCAAGCCACACTCCTGATTTAATGCCACAAACCCCTGTTCTGTCAAAACACACTCCTGGTTTGAGTCCTGGATAGACTCCACATATATTCCCACAGTCTGATCAAAACCTTCCACTGCCTGTCTAAGATTTCCAGTCGAGTTGGCCATCTGGTTCACCTTATCATATATTTCTTCCAGTAGAATATTTGTTTTATTAAGCAGGCACACCACAACTTCTGAAAACATTGTTGCGCTTTCCCACGGTTATTTGTAGCAACTGTCAAGTCCTTGGCATTAGTTACAGTTTCAAAGGCTCCCCCTAGGGAGAAGACTTATATTTGTTTTTGCTACATTTCCAAGATACTTGAAATACTTTATCCATATATATTCCTTTAAAATGCGAAAGGGAACAGTAAAGTCACAAAAATTCACTTCTTTTAGCTATCTGTCACACACAGTTATCTTGATAAATTCACGTCAGTCCTGACTTCCCCGCTCCAGGATCAGGACGAAAATAACTTCCTTTTACTGCTTCAAGTAGTCCAAAAAAAATATTCCCATTTTAAAATGTTGGAATCCACTCTTTTAAAAGCAATTTTCAAAGCTCTAGTGTAAATTGCCTTTGCTTTGTTCTATTTACAAAAGAACGGAAGGGTGGCTTCCTGTTTAGCCCTTCCCGCTCCGTACCAAATTCAATAGATTTTTTCTTTTCTTTTTTATACTCCAATTCTGTCCTTTTCCCAAATCTTCATTTACTGTCCCAATTTGTTCAAATTCTAAGTACTCACGGGTATTTGTTTTAAAGTCCGAATTGTCCAGGAAAAAAGGCAGCGCTCTCCGGCAACAGCTACGCGGCTTCACTCCACAAAAGAAGCAGACGACTCGCAGCACAGCGCCACTTCCCCGCTCTGTTCCGGAGCCCGTTGCCGGGTTCCTTTGCAGATTGGGGGGGGCGCAAACAGTGCCCGCCGAGTCCCAGGGTCACAGGCTTCACCCGCCTGTGGTTTAAAGGGTCCCCGCTGCGCCGAAGCGGTGTTAGACCCGATTTCTGTGGAGCGGTTTCCCTCCGAATTAGAGGGATTCCGCCATTGCCGTTGGCGCCACCTCCGGAAGTCCTTATGTTCACTTATTCATACCATGTCAGCAATAGAAATCAATCCAGTGGATATGTTTATTATTCACGGTTGTTGTTGCTTTCAGTTTACAAACAAAAATAAATTGATTATGTTTATCCCCATTTGCATTGCATTTCTTATGCATGAAATGAATGGGGTGGAATAACATAACAACAGCTTACATTTTACATTACATAAACCTAGCACAGCAGATAGCTAATGTAGTTTATGGTGGAAGATGAACTGCAGCAGAATGGAAACAGTACCACATGTGGCAAATATAGGGTGGAGTGGAAAACGATGTCTTCTTACACATCTACACTCAGATAGCTCTGGACATTTTGTGTTTCCTCCCCCCACCCCTGAAATCTTTTCAGGAGGAAGGACTTGGAGAAGTGCCAATCTGAAAAGAGCCTCAGGTTATTTGCTCATCCCTAGTCCAACATATTTCTGGTTTGTTTGTAAAGGTGATGGGAAACTAGCACAAAAATAAAAACCAAGAAACATGCTAGCTAGCTCCATCTTATTTATATGCTTGTTGAAAATGCCAGTAATAAGTTGGTTGGCACATAATGTCCCCAAACCATCAGAAAAAGGAAGAAGGGATGAGGTATTGGCTGAGTATAAAATATACACAGTATGACAACTGGGTCAGGATCATTTGTTGTTTTCTCCGATAAGACACAGCAGAGCAGTACAGGCAACAGGCACACAGCATCAAAGAAACCAGCATGTCTGAGATGAAAACAACAAGGTTTCAGGTCATGAAAAGAGATGAGCTCCTTGGGATAACTGATTAGCCATGTGAAAACAAGGCTACCTTTAAACAAACTTAATACACCCGCTGTGGTTCAGAAACAGATGGAACCTGTTAAGCTAAAGTTCTCATGCAGGTAGAGAAACAGCATAACAGGGACCCATACAATTTTATAATCTGCATCATAGCAGCACATTCAAAATGCTGCAGCAAAATGGTCTGTCAGATTTGCGACTGCAGAAAACAATTTTCAGAGGCTTATATTATCACTGCTATTAACTGTACCTGTCTTCAGCTTGGCTCGCAAGCTGTTACCTTGTATATTCTTCTCTTAAGATTTCACAATAAATACCTTCCACCAAAGCCAAACACTTAAAATATTAAAAGAACAAACAAACCCCGGAACAAACGGCATCCAAGGTGCCTTCTGTGTCCAAGCTGTGAGGATGGGAGCAATTTCAGGGAGAGTAAGATTTAGCATAAATCATAGCAAAAATAATAATAATCACAAGCCGCATCAAGCCAAAACCTGGCATATTTTGTTCTCTCCTACTGACACCTGCAGATGTGCTATGCAGGGCTATTTCTCAAAGGTGTTCCTGTCTCTCGTGGGCCAAAAATTATCTCCAGACTTTCCGAATATAAGGATCCCTTGAGATTGCTTTTCTTCTGACTTTTAACATAGGTGTCTCTAGGCAGAAAATTTTGATCTATGATTCATCAGTCCTATGAAAGCAGTCTACCACTTTCTCCCTACGCGCCTGCCAAGAGTATCAGCAGGAGAATCTTCCTTTATCTGCAAGCGGATTTTATTTTATTTTTATTCTTTACACTTTCTACAGAAATAGACCCTGCAGAGACATAGAAACCTGTTCTGCCATTAATGTAAGAAAGCTGGAGATGCTGTGAGCACACAAATGCCCCTCTTTAAAAATGGAAATGCGGATGACAACCCTCTATAGAGAGAAGCACAGGCAAAAATAAATAAATTTTATAGCGTGTTGTGGAGTGGCGGGGGTACCATGGCTGACAAGATGAGGAGGACCTGGAAGATGGCAGCAGCAGCAACTGGGGATCCTGCTTTCCCACAGCTCTACAGATCAGGGTGCATTTACTACATGCAGCAACAGCAATAAAACAATTGCAGGGGACTGAACTAGGGTCCCTTCCAACTCTGTGATTCTAAAAGAAGTCTAATAAAAGCAGGGCCGGATTTAGGTTTGATGAGGCCCTAAGCTACTGGAGGTAATGGGGCCCTTTATATGTCCAGCTGTCCTTTCAACAACAAATTGTTGCTGTTTTTTGTGTTGAATATATGCTATATTGAAGGGATGCGGGTGGCGCTGTGGTCTAAACCATTGAATTTGGGTTGCCGATTGGAAGGTTGGTGGTTCAAATCCCCACCATGGGGTGAGCTCCCGTTGCTCGGTCCCAGCTCCTGCCAACCTAGCAGTTTGAAAGCACGTCAAAGTGCAAGTAGATTAATAGGTACCGAACCACTTTGAAGGTAAATGGTGTTTCCATGCACTGCTCTGGTTTCTCCAGAAGCGGCTTAGTCATGCTGGCCACATGACCCGGAAAAACTGTCTGCGGACAAATGCCAGCTCCCTCGGCCAGTAAAGCAAGATGAGTGCCACAACCCCAGAGTCGTTCGCAACTGGACTTAACTGTCAGGGGTCCTTTACCTTTTTTATATGCTATATGGTAATTTATGGACCTAATAGGTATCTAAAACCATTTGCACATAACAAAATGTGTATTTTAATATTAGTTAACAGGTACAACAGCTTGACCTACATTCAACTGTGCTGCACTGCAGTCTGCAGCTGTATGCTACGTGTTGCCATGCAACTATGCAACTGCCATGCAGAATGTAGGCACCCTATACAGTGGTACCTCAGTTTAAGAACAGTCCCAAAGGCTTCTCAGCCCAGGTTTGAAAATCAGCTCACATCTGCCTTACCTAATACATGATTCTCACAGTAGCCTTCAAGCTTGTACCTGCTAATCTTGGTGAAGGATATCCAGAAACCTTGGGCACAGAAAACCCATTTACTGCAAACTACTGAAGTGGTCCTATACCTCTTGGTCTAACTTCAACAGGTATACCCTGAGCACTAGGTGTGCTCCAATCCCTACATAACAAGCAAACACCATTAACTTATTTATCATGACATATAACCTCCATATACTGTATGTACAGTTGGTGACACAAGTTGTATCATTTTTAACTTCATACAGACAAATTCATATATACAGATTCCTGTTCTTCATCTAAGGAGATCAGGGCAGCGTACATGGTACTACCCCTGCCTTTTATCCTCAAAACAACCTGTGAGCTAGATTAGACTAAGACGCAGTACTTGGCTAAAGGTTACCCAATGCCTTTCACAACTGAGTAGAGATTTGAACCCAGCTTGCTCAGACTTAGTCCAGTGCTCTCACCACCATGTCATACTGGCTTTCAAAGTTCCTATGAACTTCTCCATACATTCATTGAAACCATGATGGCCAGACCCCAATGCTGATGTGCCTGCTGTCCAATTGGGATTCTTCATAACACCAATGCTAATACATGCATATGCCCCCATTCTCCCTAACAATGACTATTCAGCCACTAATTGGGGGAGGGGGATGGAGAAAGTAGCCAATTGGCACAATTTTACTTATTAAATTTATATACTACCCTTCATCAAAAGATCTCAGGGTGGTTTTGTTTCCTCTCAGAAATTAACTGAATGGTTGAGAGAGATTGTATGAACACATATTTAGTGGTTTCCTGACACATACACCTGAAGCAAAGTAAAGTTTGTGCTACCATTTATACATTGCAAGCTGTTTCTATCATTTGAGGGGAGGAGGAAAAATCACCTTGGAGAAGTAATCCTATTCCTGTCTTGACCCTCTCTTCATTTCATAGAAGAACAAAAATAATTTTACGAACTTGCTGCAGATGAAGCAGTGAGACTATGATAAAATGTCTCAAAGACTGAGGCATCTGACACTCATATCCAAACGTAGTTACCTGTATCCATATAGCACACAGAATTTATCTATGCTAGATTAATCTTTTTCACCCTGAAGTAAACTGACATTTGGCCATGTACTGAACTGGTCTTCTACTTCAGTGTTTTCCCAATGCTTTATGTACAAAGAAAGAATGCAAAATCCTCTGTTATGTAGCACTGATACATTCCCTTTCATCATGCCAGATAAGCAGTCAACACTTCTGGGGATGAAAGTGGCCAGAGATATAGAAGAATGAAATTCGGAAACAAAAGGCCAGCTGTTGTGGAGAGGTTTTGTTCATCCCCAGAAGCTGAAGGCAATTTCTTTCCACAACCGGCAATTTAGGCTTAGCTGTTTTCACTGTGGAGAAACCACAAGCATTACCTAGGGATTCATACAACAATACGTGTTTCTCGTCATCCACATTCAATTGCAGTGCCCTTGCTCTGTCATCTGATGGGAAACCTACACCTTATGATGAGCTGTGCATTAGATAAACCTTTTTTAAAAAGACATTTCCCTAATGCTGAGTTTCTAGCTGGCAAATACTTCATAAAATTTCAGCTGTGATTCAATTTTTCATTCAGGCTCAATATGTCATACCCTCACTGCCCCCACACCAACAACCAACTGCAAATATATTTTCAGTCAGACATAATAGGTAAACAATAGGCCGACTCTAATAATAATGATTTCCCTCTAAAAGGGATTCCTCAGAGTATTTGGAATGGCTTATTAACGGATTGCTTTCATTGGCTAAATATGCTCCCAAAAAGGCCTTAATCCACTTAAATACCAGCATATCAGTTCCCATAATGAGTGTGCAAATGTGAAGGAGTGATATCACATTGAAGCAGCTGTTCAGCTAATCCCAGGCCAAGGGTATTTGCTAGTATGTTCTGCAAACAATCACCTGATCATGATGTGGACAATAGAAGATTAAAAAAGCAGGGCAGGTGATACCCTTTTTTCGAGTCCAAAATATGTTGGCAAGGCTCCCTCAGCTCTTGGTATTCAGAAAGTTTCTCTTAAAGCACACCAAGAAAAAAAATATTCTCAACAGTGTGGTTTTTGAAAGGATTGGTTCTAACTTTCTCCCTTGAAATGTTAGGAATATATTGAGGGGGTTTCCCCCAATGCATGGAACATGTAATAATAGGGAACAGCTGTGATGAGCTTAATTCCCAATGATGTTTTTCCAGTTTGATAGGAAGGGCTACAGATCAGCCGTAGACTGATCTGCTTTCAATACAGAAGGTCCCAGATTCAGGAGCAGAGCAGCTGGCATGGTATGTGTGTGGGACGCAGTTACTGCAAGGGGGCAGGGTGATGGTGGCGAGGTTGGGGCTGTGCAAGCACACTGGCAAAGCCAATCCAGCAGTCCTGCTGGTGCACGTCTGCACCCTGACTTCACCCCTGTACCACCCCAATAAGCAGCAGCAGCACTACTGCCAGGAAGGCAGAAGCGTGGCACTTCTCCAACTGATCCTGTCCTGATTCAATCCCTGGGATCTCCAGCTGAGGCTGAGAATGTCCCCTGTCTCAAGCCTTGGAGGGACGCTTAGAGTCAGTGTTGACAATACAGTGGTACCTCGGGTTAAGTACTTAATTCGTTCCGGAGGTCCGTTCTTAACCTGAAACTGTTCTTAACCTGAAGCACCACTTTAGCTAATGGGGCCTCCTGCTGCCGCCGCACCACTGAAGCACGATTTCTGTTCTCATCCTGAAGCAAAGTTCTTAACCCAAGGTACTATTTCTGGGTTAGCGGAGTCTGTAACCTGAAGCGTATGTAACCTGAAGCATATGTAACCCGAGGTACCACTGTAATGAGCTAGAGAAACTGATGGTCTGACCTATAAGGCAGCTTCTCATGTTTCTATGCCCGTGCAATACTTATAGCCAGGGAAAAAAATAAGGGTTGATCCACTGACTTCAAGCACTGTAATTTGAAATGTGTATGGCTGTGGGAGGAAAAGAGATGCAGGTATATGCATTCAGCTGACCAAGAAACAAGAAAAGAAGTTAATACTCTGTATTAAGTTCCATATGGAAATTCTGTCTTAAAACATGAGAGAGATGAAAATATAGCTTTGTAGGGGTCAGGAACGATATAAAACATGCCCACAAGTTATTGTAGGGTTTTAAAAAGGCCAGGAAGTCCCCCTCACTGGTGTTATATAGCCATTTGTTGGCATCAGTGTGCTGCAAAATGAGGAAAGAAAACGACCCTTCAACTACAAAGCCATAATTTACAATATATATCAAGCAGTACTTCTTTGACAAATTTGCCCATATCTAATACAGTGGGAGAATTCCTAATTCAAAAGGTCCAAAGACACCACCAAGATAGTGTTCTTTGAGCAGCAATTAACCTCTGAACCACTTGGTTCCTTCCCATGGGGAGGGGGGTGGAATTGCCCAGTTATCATTACAATGTCTGAGCTAAAGGCAAAAAGAAAACTACTAGAAACGAAGAAACACTTGCTTTTGACTTCTTGTTCAGTTTGCATCTGCAAGGAAGTAACAAAAGGGCCCAGACAGAAGTACTTCCAAAAACACTCTGCAGGTGGGAATGCTGTCACTGTTGTGGTTTGTTTATCTATAAAAGTTTTGATATACCACCCACTCACATATCAAGGCAGTGCACAACCTAAAATATCGTAAAACAATACAATAACCACAATACAATAACCACAATATAGTGGTACCTCCAGTTAAGTACTTAATTTGTTCCAGAGGTCCATACTTAACCTGAAACTGTTCTTAACCTGAAGCACCACTTTAGCTAATGGGGCCTCCTGCTGCTGCTGCGCCACTGGAGCACGATTTCTGTTCTCATCCTGAAGCAAAGTTCTTAACCTGAAGCACTATTTCTGGGTTAGCGGAGTCTGTAACCTGAAGCGTATGTAACCTGAAGCATATGTAACCCCAGGTACCACTGTACAATACAATAACCACAATAATGGCTGGCTCATATTTTTTTTAAAAAAATTAAACACTGAAAATGCTTACAACATTAAAAAAAAAAAAAAAATCTTCAAGGTTAGCAGTGAGGATGCCTGCTGAAAAAGTGTTCCACAGTGTGGGTAGGGTGACACCAAATGCGCAACTTCCAGCTCAGTTGGGCTTCTGAGACATGGGGAGGAGCAAGTAACACTGCTCCTCTAGATCAGGCTTCTTCAACCTCAGCCCTCCAGATGTTTTGAGACTACAATTCCCATCATCCCTGACCACTGGGTCCTGCTAGCTAGGGATTATGGGAGTTGTAGTCCAAAAACATCTGGAGGGCCGAGGTTGCCTATGCCTGCTCTAGATGATCCCAGTGGCTAAGCTGGGATACAGAATAAGGGCTCTGGCAGCTCTGAAGGTATCCTGGATGTAAGCTGTTTAGGGCTTTGTACAGCTTAAGAAAAGCCGGTGCAGATGTTTTAGCAAAGGCTGTCACATGCTGCCAGCCATATTGCCCCATCATTAGTTTAGCTGCTGCATTCTGTACCAGGTGGAGCTACTGGACCAGGGCCAAAGGCATCCCCACATAGAGTGCATTGCAGTAATCCATTCTCGAGGTTCCCTTCCTATTCCTGGTCTGCTCCACAGAAGATGAGCAGCCCGACATGACCCCCAGGCAAGCAGGTTTCCATGCCCTGCTAGAGGCAGCCAGTGAAGTGGAAGAGGGCAATAGGAAACTAAAGATGACATCACTGCATATTTTTGTATACTCTGTGTCCAGGTAGCTGGATGTTACTAGTCTCCAGCTCTCATCAGCCCCAGTGAACATGAGCAATGGTCAGGAAGGATGGAAGTTGTAGTCCAATAACATCTTGAGGACACCTCATTGGCAGGGACGGAGGAAGGGGGTGCATTGCGCCCCAGGTATCACCATTGAGGGAGGTGACAAAATGCCAGGTGGCACTCACTGCATGGCCTGCAGCATGCCCAAGCCATGCATCTCTCCTGGGAGAGACGCGGTGGCTTGGGTGCCCACAGGCTCCGCACTGCCCAAACGGTCCACCCACTGCCTTCCCCCCAGCTGTAGGGTGGCTGAGTGGGAGGAGACAGGCAGACTCTGGAGGCCCCACAGTACCCCCTGCCCCTGTGGGTGGCTCGCGCTGCCCCAGGCACCTGAACAGCTTCCTCTGCCGCTGCACACTGGCTACCCCTGCTTTATATCACACTGGAGAGAGGAGGAGAAAAATAAGGGGTGTCTTTTTTTTTTAATGACAGCCACACACCTCCCAAAATGTGTTGTTTGGGCAGGAAAGTTTCCTGCAGCAAAGCAGCTCTCACCTACACAGTACATAAAAAAGTTAATTTCTCATTCTTTCAGCTTAGTAACAGAAGGCAACCTATTTTCTACCACAATAAATATAATGTTTATAACAACAACAACAACAAAAACCCACAACCTCATAAAACAAATTAAAGATATATTTTGTCAAAAGGGGATAAAAGGCCTAATAGTCTAGTGTAAGCCTCTGCAGAATAAACCCTTTGGCATACACTTTAACAAGCCAGTTAATAACAGCTTTGTTAGCTATATTATACATCTGAAATAAAGCATTGAGGGATAAAGCTAGAAAACAAGCCATAAAATATAGTTTTTGCTTGTTCCAGGTCATTACTGCTGCTGTAAACCAAATCCTAAACCTTATAACAATTTGTGGAGACTTTACAATGCAGCAAAGATGATAAAGTGGAAGGTTGTTGTTTTAATAAAAAGGCACCATGCTCAAATCAAATGATAAAGAAATCATAGATCACAAAAAGCCTGGATATTATATCCTATTCTTAAAGGGGAGAAACAAATTGGAAAAATGCTAGGTTTTGGTCAAATAATTTTTTTTATTAGTGCAAAACATTTCAAGGAAATGTCTAGATTTTTCTTTTTCCTTATTGCTTCTAGAAATGGGGTTTCTCTGCCAACAAATAGTGTGATGAATTTTGAGAGGTCACTTGCTAGGGATATGCAACGACCAAATGTTTTGAGTCAGATTCTAATTTTGTACTTCCGAAAACAGTCTGCCTCAGTTCAAAGTGCTTCATAGGCTGCCCAATTTGGCTCAAGATACACCAGTGCCCCTGAATGAGAAAATTGCCAAATGGAAAATATGTCCAGGAGCTTTTGCGCTAGGCACACTTGAAGTTGATATGGGGTATGCATGGGAAGTAAGAGAGATTGGCTTTCCAGGTGAGCTCTTTCCCTCTGAGTACAAGCTTGACTTATCCATCACAATGGAGATCTCCCTCCAACTTCTCTTCCTCCACCTGGTACTATGCCTTATATAGTAAATGTAAGAGTTATTATTTTCACGTTGTGCAGCATGTTTCTGACATTCGGATCGCCGAGGCAGCATGAAACATTTCAGAGGTTGGTGCTTTGACTTGTGCAGCCTTGTGCTTCATCTCTGACAAGCTCCTAATCCCCCTGAGGCATCCTACTTCAGCTCAGGATTTAGTATTCCTCTGAATCTGATTACATGCCTACCATTTGCAGAAAGCCCCAGCACCTGGTAGATGACTGTCCCCTTTCGCCTTTAGTGTGGGGAATTAAATAAGAATCCCTGTGGACCCACGTGTGTGGGTGAACAACAAAAGAATCAGCGGGTTGCCTGGATTCAAAACGCTGGGCTAGCACACAGAAAGCAGAGTATTAGATTCACAAAAATAAGCAGCACAGTAAAGCATTAGGAATATAGGTTGTTAGGCCTTTTAATCCCTTTCAGCTGCACACAGCAGCTGACCTCTTTCTATCTCTCTTGCATGAACAGACCACACACTGTTAAATAAGTTTAAAATGCTTTACTTACAGATTCGAGGTCTCAGTCATGCATTGTTCCATGTAGCAGAATACTCTTGGGTAAAAAATACAGAATATATTTCCAAACGTGCTGTAAGCTTAGAAGCAAGCTTACACACACACACACTCCTTTGTTGGTTACAGGTTGCAAATAGATAGATAGATAGAGACACACACACACACACACACACACACACACACACACACTATAAAGGAAGTAGAAAGGGTTCACTTCCTCTCCAGAGAAGAGGGGGTGTGACCTAACTGAGTCTATCCAGCAATACAACTCTGTGGTCCTTAACCCCTTCATGCACTAACAAGCAGTTGTGCATAGTTATGTTTGACTGCAAACTCCCACATTTAGAAATGTGCTATAAAAAAAGTTCTCAAAATTGCTATAGCTGCTAGACTTGTTCAGCTCCTTTGGTTTCTAAAACTTAAATCCCTTAGATTTAAAACTTAAATCCCTAAGTAGGTTGTGGTTGCATCTCATCCTAAGTATCTCATGGTTGCATCTCAACCTAAGTAGGTTGTGGTTGCACCTCTATGTAAAGGCATTCACACAACTGCTAAAGCACCACAGACTTCCACTGCACCTAGTGCACCTGCTACGGTACATTTAGAACAATTGATTACACATTGTAATATAATTATGTTTTCTTTTTTCAAATATATTTTTAAGCAAAAGAATAAATAGTATTTTAGATTCTATATCAAGACTACTGCAGTGTAAACAAAGACAGCATGCAACAGAGAAAGTAGAGTCTTCCACAATGCAGTGTTCTTGTATGTGTTTGTGTGTGTAGGTGCTTAGGCAGTGGAAGAATAGGAGTGCTACAACTGTGCCCCTGTTATCATCTGTGAAATGCTGAAGGATCTCATTCTGCCTTTCTGTGAATGGAAGTAAAAAGGTAAAGGTAAAGGGACCCCTGACCGTTAGGGCCAGTCGCAGACGACTCTGGGGTTGCAGCGCTCATCTCCCTTTACTGGCCGAGGCGTACAGCTTCTGGGTCATGTGGCCAGCATGACTAAGCCGCTTCTGGTGAACCAGAGCAGCGCACGGAAACGCCGTTTACCTTCCCGCCGGAGCGGTACCTATTTATCTACTTGCACTTTGACGTGCTTTCGAACTGCTAGGTTGGCAGGAACAGGGACAGAGCAATGGGAGCTCACCCCGTTGCAGGGATTTGAACCATCAACCTTCTAATCGGCAAGCCCTAGGCTCTGTGGTTTAACCCACAGCGCCACCCGTGTCCCTGTTGTGAATGGAAGTAGTTATCTCCTTTTAAAAGTCTTTGGTCTGGTGAGAGCTTCAGTAAAATAAGAGTGTGAGAGATGGATTTGTTGATTTGCCCTTGCTCCTGCAAACCCCACCTCCTGCAGATCACCAATCAGTTCTGGAGGGGTTTGCAGTGGTGCTGGGAAAATCAGCTCCCTTTCTCTTCTGATAGCAGAAATGTTTGCTAGATGAAAAGCCCTTCCATGAATGGGAAGGCATAATTAGATTTATCCCAGGAATTAAGGGTTTTGTATTGAGAGGAGAGAAAAGGGACTAAAAAACTTCTCTTATGTGTACTGGCTCTTAGCCTGTGGTTCTACCCCAGGATTGCTATGCTTGTGTAACAGACAATACCTGGTCTGTGACAACAATATGAAATATATACATTAGAAGAAAATTGGTATTAGCATGAGATTACCATCCTACATGAAGTAATGTTTTTTTTTTATGGTACAGTCAATAAGTGTCCATAAATGAATATACTCTGTATATTAAGACTTGCTACTATATGTATAAATTCTGAATTCTAATTTGTATTGATTTAATGGGCTCATCCTGGGACTTTTATACGAGGGCCCATAATTAAAGTGTTCTGCTTTGACAAAGTCAATAATTCCATTTCCCCCCTGAGGCTCCTCATTCTGCTGTAGCATTCTTTATGAATTGAAGAGGCATGAGATTTAAACTTTGGTTAAGTGTGCAGTTTCTAGCAATGCTGCATGTGGCGCACGCTGCACTACTCAGCGACCAGCTCAGGGTAGCAGCTGAATGAAGAAGGGCTAAGACAAACAAATGCATTAGGCACCACACCAAAAGATGCTGGCTAAAAACAACTCAGTTTATACAGCACAAGCTGTTAACGCCATGCCCACACTTCTTTTTAACTATATTGTGCTGTGGTTATTTGTATATGTCCCTGGTGGTTGTGCAATCTCTTGATTTGTCACAATGCAAGAGCTCTGCAGATAGTACTGAAAAGGATGAACATGCAAATTTCCTTCTCTGCTTGACATTTCAAGTACTTTGTGAAAGGGAAAAAATTGTTTCCAAAAGCACACCTTTCCAGCTTGGTTCCAACCCTCCTATCTCTCAAAAAACCAAGCTTTTAAGCAGGTCCAGGGCTTTTTCTTCAGCCACAACTCAGTTCCGACACCTCTCAATGGGCACCATTGGCATTCTGAGAGAACGAGGGAGCTGTTCATGGAGAGTTCTGGCATGTCTTTTTCTAGAAAAATAGCACTGACCAGGTCTATCCACTTTTCAGCATTATTCAGTACATGGGGGGCACATTAAGAATATAAGAAACCTGCTGGAACAAAGCCATCATGGCTAGTATCCATTGATAACCTTATTCTCCAAGAACTTATCTAATCTTCTTTTAAAGCCACCCAGGTTAGTAGACCTTACTATATATTCACCCCCAAATCATCACTCACAATTCAATTTGCCCATAAATTATTGAGATAGCAAGTTCTGGATATCTATATTTCCTCAGTTTCTGAAAGGGTAGCTATGTTAGTCTGCTGTAGCAAAAACAACTGAGAGTGTTGTGGCACCTTAAGGCCTAACAAAATTATTACTGAATTAATTTTTGTGGCCTTCATCAGATGCATCTGTAGACCAGGGCTGTAGACCATGAAACCTTGTGTGATAATAAGTTGGTTGTGCCACAATCCTCTCAGTTTTTTGTACATTTTCCTCAGTTCTGATTAGACATAATCAATTTTTTAACCACAGCCTTTTATTTTTGTTCATGCTCTCTTTATTCCAGAATAGCACACCAGAACACAGTGAAGCTCTTAATCTAAAAATGGCATTGAAAAAGCTGATAACTTTTAAACAGCTGGAGAAAGGTGGCTGGATAGACAGTAAAGATAAATCCTTTTTAGACATCTTTCCTTGCCTGATGTCTGTGACAAGATCATTAGCCATAACAGCTGTGTTAAAGTGAGAAAAGGGGGGGGGGGATCCAATGTGTTTCAACAGGAAATTACATAATTATTTAGGAAATAGTGGAACAGCAAAACCATTTACCCTACCGTGGGCACTTAAAAGGTCACACTGTGTGTGCTCCCTAGCCATGTACAGTTTCGATGAATACCTGGGAAAGCATGCAGTGTAGTAATGCAATGTTTACATTGCTACCAATGACCAATACTCCATGTGGACAGCACTAAAACCAAGCAAATAAAGGGGGTGGGGTATTTCAGACAAGAAACACTCATTTCTTCAAAATGCTCCTCTCTGAGATGACATTGCCCTGGAACAATGCACTCTTTGGCCACAGTACTGGATCTATTCCTTAAATATCTCTGGATCTGGGTCACCTGTAATTGCAGATAGATCACTCGGAAGTTCATAAAAGAAAATTTAAATGCAGAATGATCAAGGGTTGCTGGAATATGTTATATTGTTTAATTTGCAGCCATAACAGTGCCATGGGGAAGGAGGAGAAACACACGAGTAATGGTGGCTCTGATTTTCAAGTATTGCTCTTAATGCATTTGAACTAATGGCATAATACACACACACATTTGCAACAGTGCTACAAGCAACTTACTGGAACGAGGAATTTTTTAATTTCTTCCAAGGCGTGACTCATCCGTGAATAAGCTTCCCCGGGTGGGGCAAACACTTCAATTAATACATGTAGTTCATCACTCAAGTGTGCGTATTTGGCTTCCCCACTCTTCCTTAGTTCTTCTTCCTGTGGAAGAGGGTATTTTTAGAAATAGAAATCTATTCACTTTGCATTGATTTAGCATTTACAGAGAACACGACAAAAGGGCATAATCTAGGCAGGCTTTCAACAAAATGAGGCCCTCCGAGAAACAAAAATACCTGGTATAAATTACTTGATCTGAAAATCACTTTTGAGTGTGTGAGTGGTAAAAAAAGAAGAAGAAAACCTGGCATAATTAACATCTACAAAGAAAGACTTGCTAAATACTTTACAGGAATGTGTTAAAAATTTAATGATGAATGCAATTAAAAGACAGAGTCTTTGCAGATTAGGTTTTCTGGAGCATCTTATACTATGGACACAATAAAATATCTACTAAAATACGGAGAATCCAGAAAGTCAAAGAAAAAAGGCATCTAAACATACTGCATGAAGAAAAATCAGACTTCTGTAGTGTTTGGGGTAGACCACAGCAAACAGTTTTAGGTGCTTAGGTAAGCTACAGTAGGAAACTTGCCCCAAGCTGTTTCTATTAAACATTTTGCTTGACCTAAAGCAGGGGTTGTCAACCTGGTCCCTACTGTCCACTAGTGGGCGTTTCAGGATTCTAGGTGGGCGGTAGTGGGTTCTACGGCACAAGCTGAATCCTCCTTCCATTGAGCACTGGTGGGCGGTAAGGAAATTTTACCATCAAGAAAGATGCATTAGTGGGCAGTAGGTATAAAAAGGTTGACTACCCCGATCTAAAGTTTACGCATAGAAAAAAAAAAACTGGTGTGCAGCTCACTTTTCTGCACTTGGCTTTTCCTATGGCAGTTATCAAGCCTCTCTATTTGGGTGGAATGATTTGAACAGTGTTTTTCCTTTTCTTATAAACAGATGACTAGCACTCTGCTATCAATAACAGTTTTCAACAGAGAAAATTCCTACACATGAAATCTTGCACATGGCCTACTACACATGGATCTTGGTCTGTATGTTATATAGACAACATGCAATTCCTGCAAGGTTGTTTCAGTTTTAGTCAGATATCTATCGTGCAGTATTAGCAAGGATCTATGCTCTGTATCTAAAACCAAGCTTTGAACAAAGGAAGACCAGGAATTTTTTCACTACAGAATTAAAGTTTTATTGGCAACTGCTCTAGAGAAAACGATTTAAAATTATACACTAAAAAATTCTGAATAATTCACAACGAATTGTTCTTTCTATAAAGCAGAGAGTGATGCGCCTTCTCTACATATCATGGGAACACTTCACAATGATTCCCTGTTATATGAATGCAGTTGAGAACATCAGGTTTTGAGCAACTCAGGTATTGATCTCTTCAAATGGACTTTGCCCTGAAACATTTTTAGTAACAGATAAATGATGGCAAAACCCAGCACCTACTGACTGACATTCACGTCATGTGGCTTCCCCTCTCCCTCACAACAGAGGTTTTCCAGGGGGAAGGGTACTAGGGCATAGCTGTCAACTTTCAGATTTGAAAATAAAGGATCAGCAGCCTGGAAAAATAAGGGATCAGCAGCCTCACCTGTTCTGGGGACAGTCTACGGGATATCTAACAATCCAGGATAGCAGCGGGAAACGGCGCTGGAATAAGGGAATTTCCCGCAAAAAAAGGGAAGGCTGACAGCTATGTACTAGGGTATGTCCTTTTATTTCTTTAACCTTTCATCAATTAAAAATCTAAAGTATCAGTCCGGGACTGGGGTTCAACATATCCCAAGACAGCCATACAAATAAAATAACTAGTAGAAGTTAATGGGCACAACACCATTTGCAATTTAAAAGTAATAATCATGCCTTCACTGAGTATTTCTCTAAACCAGTAAAACAATGCAGAGTCAACTGTGGAAAAGTAAACTACAAAAATGATATGTGGAATGCTGCGGCCCAGGTATCCTGTAAACCCAACGCCTATTCACCTATTACCTTAATGATGTAGATATGTTTTTCCTATTATATCATCAATATGTTGTAGAAATCAGTAATTTTTTCCCCTGTTAGATGCTAACCTCCACTTAACATCTTGTTTCCTGGTTGGTGAGCGTATTCCCCCCCCCCCCCACTTTATCTCTCCACTTTATTTTTCCCACTTTATCTCTGCTGCCGCCATATAGATCAAAGCTGTTATGTTTTCTTATACCAGTTAAACTTTCAGTAGTGTGGTTTGTTCATGGCTGCAGCTCATGGTTAGTGAGGAAGGAGATGGATGACATGCTAAGTCAAACCATGGCTTAGCTCAGCATGGTGCAGGAGTGAAAATGACTGGGAAAGACCAAAGTGGCTGCGAGCTCTGCTTCAGGGGGGAGCCCACATGTCCTCGTGGTCCCAGTAAGACATAGTTTGGGTTACGATGTCGTGCAAATGTAGCAAATGTCTAAAACTACATTATGCCTGTGTTAGTACCAGAATATGCCTTTTGGGGAACAAGGAATTAGTCAAACTCTAGTTTGAAAACAATGAGTTATCATAAATCCACTGGTAAATTTTTAACCAAGTCTTTAACCAGTTAAAGATGCCTCATTAAAAAGTTATTTGAACGGGTCTCCTTTGAGTATGACTAACATTGGATATCACCATATTTATTTTATTTAAAATATTTATTATGTGCTTTTCAATACAATAGCATCCCAGAGTGA